>NC_091778.1:60200757-60503787 GCF_029378745.1 Bos indicus
CACCTTGGAGTCTGTCTGTCTTCTGCTTCGTGACCTGCTTGAGGCGGGGATGGAGGCAGAGGCAGAATGGAGAGACGAGACACCTCCATCTCTAGGTTCCTCTGGGGTTTCTCTTTTGTTGTTATTGCTTCAGGATGTTGATCTTTCCCCCCACTTTTTTTTTTTTGGATGACAAGCAAGTGATTCATGTTCAGGGCAGGGGGCCCATCCCCGCCTTCACTGACGGCAAAACTGTCAAAAAGCCCATCCCTGTAAACACTAAACCAGCAGAGCAGACCAAACCTCCATATGGAAAATCAAAGTGAGTTATCTGGCAGGGAGTCGCAAAGGTGGTTTGAATCAGAGGCAGAGACAGCCGTGGATATTGGGGCGGGGGGCTGTCTGCACCCTCGTGCCAAGATGGCTGGGAACCTGGGCCAGTGAATTTCCACTCGCTGGGGAAGGCAGGCCCCATCTGCCCTGGAAGCCAGATCACGGCAGGTTCTCTGGTTTAGATTCGGCTCATCGGAGGGTCCTCCGAGCTAACTGGGGGTGGGGGAAAGCCAGGCTGTCCTTTCTTTCCTGCTTAATAACAACAAGGGGAATTGCGCACAGCTCTGGACTTTATTAGCGGGGGAATTTGACATTGTTTTGTTGGACAGAGGCTCGTCCAGGGAGCTAATCTCTCACACCTGTTTGGCCTTGTTGAGGCTCCAAGGGGCCCTGGCCTGCTAGCTGTTGGTTACCGCGGAGACAGACAGGAGGGAAGGAATGGAGGGGAGCAAGGATAGGGATTTCCCTCCTCAGTCCGAATTCTAGCAGTCTAGTGCTGAAGAGGGTACACATGCCAGCCACAGAGTTAGTAGGTGGGATGTTTGCATTTGGATTAGATCCACCCAGCAGGATCCTTTCCCTAAATACTTACTGAGCACCTACACAATGGGCGAGGCTCTGTCCTGTGCTAGCAGTCAGACAGGCAGGCAGAGCGCCTGCCCTTTGGGAATTTACATGTGGGTCATCGCAATGGCACCCCACTCCAGTACTCTTGCCTGGAAACTCCCATGGATGGAGGAGCCTGGTGGGCTGCAGTTAGTCCATGGGGTCGCTAAGAGTCGGACACGACTGAGCAACTTCACTTTCACTTTTTACTTTCATGCATTGGAGAAGGAAATAGCAACCCACTCCAGTGTTCTTGCCTGGAGAATCCCAGGGACGGGGGAGCCTGGTGGGCTGCCGTCTATGGGGTTGCAGAGTTGGACACGACTGAAGCGACTTAGCAGCAGCAGCAGCACCATCTCATGAGCCTGGTGGGCTACAGTCCATGGGGGTCGCAGAGAGTCGGACATGACTGAGCCCAAGGAGCAGCCTCCCAAGAAAGACTTCCCTGGTGGCTCAGATGGTAAAGAACTTGCCTGCAATACAGGAGATGCGGGTTCGATCCCTGGGTCGGGAAGATGCCCTGGAGATGGGAATGGATACCCACGCCAGTATTCTTGCCTGGAGAATCCCATGGACAGGGGAGCCTGGTGGGCTACAGTCCATCGAGTTGCAAGAGTAGGACTTGATTGAGTGACTAAACAACAACCACCTCCCAGGAAAAAACTGGCCCAGCTCTCGTGGTTCTGGAAAAGGCACTTAGAGGTAGAAGGGGCGCCTCTGAGCATTCCCGCTGACTCCCTGCCTGTGTTTCTCTTTCACTGGAGCAGCTTCTAACATCAGAGGCTGTTTCCTAAGCCTGGAGTCCCTAGGCCTTTATCCTTGGGGGACAACTCTAGCCTTGCTAGCGGTCCTAAAATAATGGTCAACGGGACCTTTAGGAATTCTTCAGAGGATACATGTGGGCATAGATTCCTGCAGGAGAATGGCAAGTCCTTCACTGTGGGACTTGCCGAAGGAATGGGATGAACAGAGGGGAAACCCAGGGACTTTTGGTTGCCTGTCACACACATTCTGGTCTTCCCTGCTGGCTTAGAAGTAAAGAATCCACCTGCCAATGCAGGAGACACAGGAGATGCTGGTTCCATCCCTGGGTCGGGAAGATTCCCCTGGAGGAGGGCGTGGCAACCCACTCCAGTATTCTTGCCTAGAGAATCCCATGGATGGAGGAGCCTGGCAGGCTACAGTCCATGGGGTCACAGGGTCAGACATGACTGAAGTGACTGAGCATACACACACATTCCCCCTTGCTTTTTTTTTTTTTGCTTTAAAAATTGTTTATAAGCTTTTACTTGCAAATAGGGTTATATAAATAAGAACAATAATTGATAATCACTAATTCTTTTAAGAATCACTGAGTTTTTTGTTGAGTAAATAAAGCATTAGGACATTTTCTACGATGGAGGGTCAGGGTTTCTTTCCAATTTATAGGCAGAGGCTTGTCGTCTATGTTACATTCTTCTTCCAAATATGTTAATCACCCCAACCATGCAGGTGTTATTATTACAATCCCCCTTCTCATTTCAAGGGTGCTGGCAAAGGAGCCTGTTAATGCCGCTGACTGTTCCAGAGGGTAGTAAACAGATGCTGACTCTCAGGGATAGCGGAGGGAGGTGTCCACACAGTGATCAGTCTCTTGACTCGAAGTGACTGATCTGAATCTCAGCAGGGCCAGCTGAGTGGAGCCCGGGACCAACTGCAAGATGAAAATGGGAGGCCCGGACCCACAGGGGACACAAAACCTCCGTTCTAGGACATGATTCACGGCTGGATCGGTGTGTGCAGGAGGGGCCCCTCCTTCCCCCTAGATGGGATGGCTACGGCTCTCTTCTCTGGAGGAACCCAGGGTGTTCACCTGACCCTGCTCCTCCGTGCGCTTGTGCCACGTGCGTCTGCAGGACCAAAGGGCTGCCCCAGGGGATGGGCAGTGGTCAGGGGCAGGGCTGGCAAACGGGAGGACACGCAGGTCTGGAGCACCAGCAGCGGACCCATCCCGGGGGGGCAGGGGCAGGAGGCAGGAAGAGGCTGGACCACACAGAGAAGTGGCCCCAAGCCCCTGGGAAATGCTCCATCCGACCTAACTTAAAAAACATGCATTCAAAGCCAAAATTACCAAGCACTTTAAGACAGCCTCTGCAGTGCACTAAACCCCAAGCAGCGACCCTTGGGGTCCCCTTAGGCGACTGAGCGGGTTGCATGCCTGGGAAGCCAGCGCTAACTGTTCGCTCTATCACTTCCAAGCAGTAAAAGCTTGAGAATGTTACTTGGCCTCTTGAAGCAAGAATCTCTTCATCACCGAAGTCGTGATTGATGAGAGAACTTATCTCAGAGGGAGGTTGTGAAACATTAAAAATGATAATACATTTGAAGGGCTCAGAGCAGTGTGTGGCACGTAGCCAGCACTCTTAGCCATTATTACGATTACAGATCCACCTGCTTGCTGTCCTATAGTACGATATGTGGTTGCTGTTTTGTTTTTTCCACCTATTTATAGTTCTACTGAAAGGTCCTTAGTCTTTCATTTGTGATTTTGTTGCCAGTGGCAACAAGATTTCATGGTATTTGATTTCAAGGTATTTAGCCAAGCTTCAGGAGACCTCCGGGCTTCCCTGGTGGCTCAATGGTAAAGAATCTGCCTGCAATGCAGGAGACCTGAAGATCCCCTGGAGAAGAAAACAGCTACCCACCCAGTATCCTTGCTTGGAAAATCCCATGGATAGAGGAGCCTGGTGGGCTACAGTCCATGGGGTCACAAAGAGCTGGACATGACTGAGTTGCGCTTCACTTTCAGGAGACCTACACGGAAGATGACAGAACCCTCTGTCCCTGACCCCACACTCTCTGATATACACACACATACACACAGCACTCACACATAGACAGAGAGTAATAGACACACACAACACATTCCTGCTGCTGCTGCTGCTAAGTCACTTCAGTCGTGTCCGACTCTGTGCGACCCCATAGATGGCAGCCCACCAGGCCCCACCGTCTCTGGGATTCTCCAGGCAAGAACACTGGAGTGGGTTGCCATTTCCTCCTCCAAAGCATGAAAGTGAAAAGTGAAAGTGAAGTCGCCCAGTCGTGTCCGACTCTTAGCAACCTCATGGACTGCAGCCCACCAGGCTCCTCCGTCCATGGGATTTTCCAGGCAAGAGGTGGGGTGCCATTGCCTTCTCTGAAACACATCCCTAGATACACACAAGTACACATACCACCCTCAGTAACATTAATTGTTAGGGTGGAGTTTTTCAAAAAGCTCTTTGAGGAGACTAGGATGTTGGTTTCAGAGTCTCTGTGAGCAGACAGCTGTTCTAACCATTAAGTGGCACGCTATCCCTATAGAAGCTTGCTTTTGGGTTGGAATTATATTTTTCTATTTCAGATAGGTTTTTGCTTGAAAATAAAAAATAAAGGGGTCTGCGATTAAAAAAAAAAAAAGTGAAAACCAGAGCTCTGATGCTTGGTGCTGTAGGACCTGGACTCTGCAGCCACCTGTCTCCTGGGCCGGGTAGATTCTCCGGTCAGAGGTTGCTGACCCTGGGGAGCGGCGGCCGCTCTACGTGGGCTGACGGGCAGATCCAAAGCTGGACTCTGAGATCTCAGTTTCTTGTCTGAGGAGATGCAGACACGAGGTGTGGCTGAGTCGACAGCAGGATTTCCAGATTCCTAAGTGCCTTCCCTTCCTGCTGCACTGCCTGGTTGCTGACACTCGCCTTCAAGAGGGACGTAGCTTTGCGGCGGAGCTGCTCCAAAGTGGCTGAGGAACTCTGAGCTGGGCATCAGAAGACCTGTGTTCTTAGGGTCACATCTTAGCCACCCGCAGTTGCGTGACGTATGCGAACTACATATACCTTCTGAGCCTTGACACGCTCCTCCGCTAGGTGGGCGCCCTCTGTCTCTCCTTTTTCACAAAGCCCTTATGAGGCTCCCATGACCCGTCTGTGCCAAAGTCCTTGTGGAAACCATAAGACACTCCCCAGAGGTCTGACAATGCTAAGAGTGGGCTCTTGCGCCCTTTGTCCTCAACGAGCCTTGCTCTTGGTGGCCCCAGTGAAAGCGTAGGGTAGCAGCAGTAACTCGTACTGGGTCATTTTTCTAGCTGTAGTTTTCTTTCACTTTTTTTCCATCTGCCTCCATTAAACCAAAGTTAACAGATATGTATGCAGACATACACATACTCACTTAAATTGATTCCTTATCATCCCATATGTCATAAAAGCTTCCCTAATGGGTCAGAGGTAGAGAATCAGCCTGCAATGCAGGAGACATGGGTTTGATCCCTGGGTCTGGAAGATCCCCTGGAGTAGGAAGTGGCAACTCTCTCCAGTATTCTGTCCTGTCCTATGGACAGAGGATCCTTGTGGGTTACAGCCTGTAGGGCCACAGAGAGTCCTACATGAACACACGTCATTTAAATTACCCCCTTACATGGAGGTATGCTATTGGATAGTAATGTACTGGTTGTTTAAGCACCAGCTCTCTCAAGAAAATATATTCATGTTTATAAATACATATGTTGATTATAATTCTTATTCATATAAGGGAGGTACAACATACAATTTGCAAATACTTATAAAATATGAAATACCCTTCATCGTAAATTCCACATAACTAATTGACTCTTGAAAAACATTTCACTAAGTTCTCTTTTGCAGCTGGCAAAGGAGTATAATTCCAATAGGAACACTGGTCGATATTTTAATTTTTATTAAGGAATAAGTTGAAAGAAGATATATTTTGGAAGCTCACTTCTTAGTCAATAATGTGATTACTTCATGGGCTCAGAAGATGGTTTTTTGAGAAGAACATATCCTTGGTACATATTTGTTGGCTACTCATAAAGGAATAACTAAAGGTGTGATATATTTTTACATTTGATATGCATTATTAACCTTTCCTTCATTACTTTTAAGTCTATACAATCACAAAGCTGATTTGTAGTATTTTTAGATTTCCATGGTGTTCAAGTTCCTACCATGGCTAACTCAGCTAAAAATGTGATATCACTGAACACAGAGTCAGAGATAGATGTGTAGCAATCAGCCACTGGACAGCATTTCCACCATATGAACATGCTGTTTTTGTTCAGTGGCTAACTCATGTCTGATGCTTCGCGACCCCATGGACTGTAGCCCACCAGACTCCTCTGTCCATGGGATTTTCCAGGGAATACTGGAGTGGGTTGTCATTTCCTTCTCCAGGGGTCTTCCCAACCCAGGGATCGAACCTGTGTCTCCTGCTTTGGCAGATGGATTCTTTACCACTGAGCCACCAGGGAAACTCCAATATGGATACAAGAGATATAGATAACCTCAAGGATACAGACGAAGGAGAAACACGGCCAGGTAGTAAGGAGTGGTGAGCTTATTCGCTTTTGTTTTTGATGTAACTTATTTAATTGTAAGTCTGTAGAATTTGACTTTTAATAGCAGCTACGTTTAACAAGGGCTTCCCTGATAGCTCCATTGGTAAAGAATCTGCCTGCAACGTGGGAGACCCTGGTTCAATTCCTGGGTCAGGAAGATCCCCTGGAGAAGGGATAGGCTACCCACTCCAGTATTCTTGGGCTTCCCTTGTGGCTCAGCTGTTAAAGAATCTGCCTGTAATGCGGGAGACCTGGGTTGGGAAGATCCCCTGGAGAAAGGAAATGACAACCCACTCTAGTATTCCCTGGAAAATCCCATGGCCTGGAGAATTCCATGGACTGTATGGTTAATGGGGTCACAAAGAGCTGGACACGACTGAGTGACTTTCAATTTCATGTTCAACAACCGACTTACGGGACTCACACAGATTGAACAGTTGGTCCCCATGAGTGGGTATCGGCTGGCTCCTGCATGTGACTGCGTGTTTTTCTCTTCCTTGTGAATCTGGAATTTTTCAATATTCCAAAAGCATTACTTAAATGTACTAGATGCTAGGGATTCAGATGTACGGTCCTGTTCTCATGGAGTTTACAGTCTTCTTGAAAAAGCAAATACACAGAGGAGTGATTTAGAGCCATTTTCCAAGTGTGTACTTCTAAAAATTCTTCTTATTTTTTATTTATATTGGGGAATAGTTAATTTACAATGTCGTGTTAGTGTAGAGCAAAGGGGTTCAGATATACATATACATGACTACAAGGATATTGAACCAGTCAATCCCAAAGGAAATCAACCCTGGATATTCATTGGAAGGACTGATGCTGAAGCTGAAGCTCCAGTACTTTGGCCACCTGATGCGAAGAACTGACTCGTTGGAAAAGACCCTGATGCTGGGAAAGATTGAAGGCAGGAGGAGAAGGGGACGACAGAGGATGAGATGGTTGGATGGCATCACTGACTCGATGGACATGAGTTTGACTGAACTCAGGGAGATAGTGAAGGACAGGGAAGCCTGGAGTGCTGCAGGCCATGGGGTCGCAGAGTCAGACACGACTTAGTGACTGAGCAAGAAAAGCCTTTTTCCATGTAGGTTATCACAGAATACTGAGTAGAGGTCCCTGTGCTATATAGTAGGTCCTTGTTGATTATCTACCTCATATGCATCTGTTAATTCCAAACTCCCTTCCCCTTTGGTAACCATAAATTTGTTTTATGAGTCTGTTTCTGTTTTGTAAACACGTTCATTTGTATCATCTTTTTAGATTCAACATGTAAATGGTATCTTGTCTGATTTACTTCACTTAGTGTGATCATCTCTAGATCCACCCATGTTATTGCAAATGACATGATTCCATTCTTTTTTATGGGCAATGATTTTTTCGAATTACAGATAGAAAAATCCTGTTTGACGTGCTTATTTATCCCACTATTTTCCAGTTACGTTGTAGGCTTGGCTTTTTCTCTTTGGTCTCCAGGCTTCTGGCTAAAAATTTATTCTCTCAAAGGAGAACTTTGGGTAAGGCCCTGGAGCTAACAACCATGAGGCATTGTCTTTAAGTTGGCCTTTGAAGTCTGACTATTCCAAGCAGGGCACCTTCCCATTTAGAGGAGCGGTCCTCTGAACACCTTGTGATTTGTTTAAACTGCACGAACCCCCTTCCTTTTTATCCTCAGAACGTATCCGGAAGACTTGCACTCTTCCATGGGCAAGTGCAAATTCTGGATCCCAACCGGAAATAAACATAGGGAGAAAAATTACACACACACAAAATTACTTCCCCTCCGTTTAGAAGAGAACAGGGATCATGCTGAGAGGGCTTCCTCATTTTGTGGATTCCCTTCGAATCAGGGACTTTCCAAGGCACAGTGGCACCTCCACTTGTGTAAGGAGCCGAGCACTCTGGTCATTCTGCTCAGGGATGAAGGCACATACACTCACGCGCACACTCACACACGCCGAGAGACAGGCTCTCATCACACAGGAGAAGAGGCGCTTCATCCAAAACAGGGGGCAGTGAGTCCTCTGTCATCACTGGTAATAACTCCTGAAATGGCTTGGAAAACTTTCATTACGCCAGGGCTTTATTTTCAGCCCCTGTTATCTTTTGAAGTCCTGGAGGGAGGGGGAGGGGGTCACCCTGCCGCCCGGGGCTTTTTCTAAAGAGCCTTTGTCTCTCTGCCCAGGTATTAAGTTGGTGGCGCAACCTTCCTAGGTATATTCGGTTCGTTTTTCTGCCTCCCCCCGCCACCCCCCCAGCAACACCGTGCCAGGGCTGAATGTGAGCCTGTGTTCTCTGGGTCCACCGTCCCGGGTCCCACACGGGGGACTGGAAGAGAATGGGCCACAGGAATGCACCCAGAACAGAGCCAAATTGTTCAAGCTGCAGAAGAAAGAAAAAACGGATGAGGGTGGGGGTGGGGGGGTTGTTGGCTGGAAGAAGAAGAAAAGCTTTTCTTGTCGGTTCCATTTCTGCGGAGATATTGGAGGATAACACAGCTATTTGGGGGAGGGGGGCACACCAGGGGAGCAAAAAAAAAAAAACACCCGAGAGAGCCGAGGTTTATCGGCACAGTGGCCCTTACAGAAAGGTGACATTTGAGAGAACAATTGCTAGGTTGTTTGGGCACATTTGCTGTATGAATGAAGCTTAAGAAACGCTGTCTTTGGATCGCCGCGAATAGTCATCTTCATCATTGCTGTGAGCTCTCTCTCTCTCTTTCTCAGTTCCCTTATGAAATAAGGGCACACAGGTAATAAACAAAGCACTATAAAAGATCAGATCGAGGTATTCTGTGGGCTCATTCAATGTCGGGAGCGGGCGTTCGGCACACCGACGCTGGGGCTTGCGGCTCGGACCTGAGGAGGAGAAGCAGGCCTAGGTGGGACCCCCGGCTCCCTCTCCACGACCAGGCTGCGTTCATCGGGGTCGTGTCCTGGGTCGGCTAGACCGAGGGACAGGGCAGAGCATGGCCGAGTTAGATCCCCTTGGATTTTGCTCCTTCTGAGTCTGGACGTTGAACCTAATGTTTTTGGTCAATCCTCTTGCCAGATCTAGGTGAGTAGCTGCCTGGGTTTTAGAGCTGTGTCAGCCGCACGGGACTTGTTTTCCCTCTCCTCAGACAGACCATTAGGTGGTGATTCTTATTTCTATTCCTTTGGCCACGGTCTAGATACTGGTGGTGACCGCAGCCTCACAGCAGCGCCCTGTCTGGCTGGCTGTTATGGGAGAGGCAGGCCAAACCCTGCGAAGGAATTGCCTTGATGTGCATGAACGAGCGGGGTGGGCTCGTTGGATTTGGGGAGATAATGAGCAATGGCTGTGTGCACACATAACAGGGTTCTCCTCCTGGCAAGAAAGCTTTCTTGCCTTGGGTCCCTGCTGGGCCTCTGCCTCCTACCATCACCTTGTCTGTAACCCTCCCTTGCTCTGAATTTGCAAGATTCACCAGAAGTGAACAAGGGAGCCCTCGGCCCTGTCTGGTTTCAAAGAGACGTAGCTCAGGCACGCGTGAGCAGCAGGCACCAGCTGTGGATCTGGTTTCTGCCCATGAGTGGTACTCAGGGAGCATCCTTTCTGGAGAGTCCATCCACATGCAGATGCTGGTGCCCTGGGCCCCTACAGACCGGACCTCTTGGTGGACAAACAGCTCTGTGCCTCATCGGAGCCAAGCTGTGCTTTGCTCTGCTGTTTGTTCTCCTTCTGTGGGTCATCCTCACCATTCCTGAGAACTCGATCTAGTAATAAAGCAGAATGAAATGATACCAGTTCTGCAGAGCGGAGTATCAGGTTTGGATGAGTTTGTGCCTGTTTGTGGGTGGACGGGCCCCACTGAATGTGATGGACATGCTTCAGATACTCCCTTTACGAGGCCTCGAAAATGCCCATCCTGCTTATGGTCAGTGTAATAACATGAGGTGCTTGGTTCTAGGCATCCTAAGGAGAAAATTGTTTTAGCAGCTGTATCTTCCCATCTGTCTTGTCGTCAATGAATAATTCTCAAGAGTGGTGTGTATACATTCTATACGATTAGGCTCTTTTATGTTTATGCCTTTAGCCTCAGGATTTTAGGTACTTTCCAAATGACCTGTTTATTATTATTAATTATTTTTAACCTCCATTTTGCGAAGCCAATTCAGCTAGAATTTCAGTTGCATTCCAATTTTACAAAAAAGGCTTTCTGGAGTTTAACTAAAACATTAGATTTCCCATATGGGGAAGACTCGTGTGTGTGTGTGTTGTGTGTGTGTGTGTGTGTGTGTGTGTGTGTGTTAGCACACACTATGAATGTTACAAAGTTACATGCGAGCAGTGGTATACTGCTTGTTCTGTCCGGATGTGTGCATGTAGATAACATGCAATATAAAATAATCATTGTGACTTGGTCATTTATATCCAGACTCTATTTCTTTCAACAGAAGCTTGTCTGATAGCCTTCTGCGTGAGAAATGAGGCTGAAGCCTGTAAAGACGTGGATTCGTAGGAACGGGGTTATAGTTAACACTTTGTAAATGTATTTCATAGACATGTGCAAAGTTTAACATCTGTACGTTTTCTCAGCAATGAACCATAGATGCCTGAAAGCTCTCTCAATTTGGCATCACATAGAAAATGTCCTCTTTTTTTGCTCTGCATTGAGAGTTTCTTTCCCAGGCCTGTGTTTTCCAGACAGTACTGATTCCTCTGGAAACAACAGGATTTTTAACATGGCTGCTCTAAGAGAAACCTGCTTAATATGGTAGGGAATCAGTAACATTTGAAGAATAAAGGAATGATGGAATTGTATCCTGGGCTGTAGGTAATGGTCACCTCTATATTTATTTACACACGGAGGCACTCTTTTGGGTAGAATATTCACAGAGTTATTGTACCAGCAGTCTGGACTCAACGGGCAAATTCTTTCAATGTCTCATTTATCAGTAACTTAAATGTAGTTAATCAGTCAATTGGTATTAGGTAATGCAGGAGACCACCTGCAAAGCAGGAGATTCGGGTTCGATCACTGGGTCGGGAAGATCCCCTGGAGCAGGGTATGGCAACCCACTCCGGTATTCCTGTCTGGAAAATCCCATGGACAGAGGAACCTGATGGGCTACAGTCCATGCTGCTGCTGCTAAGTCGCTTCAGTCGTATCCAACTCTGTGCAACCCCATAGACAGCAGCCCACCAGGCTCCTCTGTCCCTGGGATTCTCCAGGCAAGAGTACTGGAGTGGGCTGCCATTTTCTTCTCCAGCTACAGTCCATGGGGTCGCGTTAGGAGGACACGACCAAGCAATTAAACCACCGCCACGTACATATCACAAATCTTTCTATCCTCCAAACTTTCTTTGTATGTCTCTCCTAATCATCTATGTAATCAATATATATTGAGGGGGATAAAATTAAAGACTTCATTTTCTCTGTGATTACAGGTTTGAAATATGTCTGCAGTATAAGGATGTGGGTACCAAGTTTGGGAACAATTTAATTTCCCTCCTGAAACATATCCCTAACTCTTGAAAGGAGACTGGATGGGCCAGCAGAGTGATAGCACAGTGGTCAATGGTTGTTATTCACATAAGGTGCAAGGGGGAGTGGGATTTCCTGGTGGTCCAGTGGTTAAGACTTCACACTTCCACTGCAGGAGCCATGGGTTTGATCCCTGGTCAGGAAACTAAGACCCTACATGCTGTAGCGAGCAGCCAAAAAAAAAAAGTTGCAGGGGGAGATAGCACACTATTGAGCACCACCCATGAGCTGAGCTGTAATCTACAGCAGGGTTGTAGTAAGCATTTTGCCCAAATTGGGCAAATCAATTGCCAGTGACGTCTGGCCCCAGACATCTGCCTCTAACAGACTTACGGGGGCGTGGGGACCCAGGGCTCAGACACATGCATTGTTCACTGTTTACTTCCTCTGCTTATTAGCCTTGTGGGTGAGGGCAGCATTAAGCACTGGCCCGTCGCCTTCTAGAACTACGTGGCAAAATGCAGAACACACTGTCTCGTGTTTGGGGCTTTAAGAGCCTCTGAGGTGACCTGGTGCTGGGGAGAATTTGAGAGCAGAATGGCTTATAACCATCGCTCTTGGCTAATAATTACACTAATCTTTTCGAGGGAGGTTTTGTGTGCATGCATGTTCCCCCTTTCCTCAATCCCCGAGTCGAGAACAATAGAGGAACTGTGCTTCTGCACTATTCCATGAGATAGGTCAGAGGACAGGGTGCAGAAGGTCTGCGGTGAACGACCCGCCAGGCATTTGCCCGGAGCCATCTCGAAGGAACCTGAGACTCGGGCAGTAGGCTTTGGCCAAACCAAAGGGAAAGAGTTCAGCAGCTGAGCCTTTTGAACAGCAGCTGTTTTGGCGGTCAGCAGATCCCATGCCCTTTGGGGAGACCTCAGGAGCAAGTGCAAGGCTTGCTGGAAGAGAGGAGAGGGTGTGTGTGTGTGTGTGTGTGTGTAAGGGGGGATGGCAAACATGCTTACCCTTAATGTCAAGTTGTCAGCTCTATGAGTTAAAATAATCTACAAGGCTATTCTTCAACGAGGACATGCCCTCTGATGTAGCAAATGTTATTTAAATATTGTGATGAGAGTACTCCTAATAATTTAGAAAGTAAGTACTAAGTAAATACTCACGCCTAGAGTTCAGAACAACAAGCCAAGGGTTATGAGACCCAAGGGCAGGTAAATCTCCCAGAACATCTTTCACAGTGTGCGGGAATGTCCCATCTTCTCCCCGAAACCGGGCACACGGTCCCGTCAAACATCTTGCATTTGCCACTTGTTTTGTGAATTTCCACAGGACGGCTGGGCATTGCAGAAGCAGGCTGCCCACGTATCAGCTGGGAGAAGCATGGAGGTTTGCTTTAAATTAATCTGTATTGGAGTATAGCTGCTTTACAACCTTGGGTTACTTTCTGCTGTACAGCAAAATTAATCAACCATTTCTTGTTGTCACTATTTAGTTGCTAAGTTGTATCTCTTTGTGACTCCATGGACTGCAGCACGCCAGGTTTCCCAGTCCTTCACAACCATACAAGTTCACATGACATGGACTGCCCTGGGGGCTCAGACAGTAAAGAATCTGCCTGCATTGCAGGAGACCTGGGTTCGATCCCTGTCTTGGGATGAGCCCCTGGAGGAGGAAATGGCAACCCACTCCAGGACTCTTGCCTAGAGAATCCCATGGACAGAGGAGCCTGGCGGGCTTGGGCTACCTCCCTGCTCAGGTTACCACGGAACTTCGGGTGGAGTTCCCTGCCCTGTACAGGATGTCCTCATTAGCTATCTATCTTACACATAGTGTCAACAGAGTGCATGGGTCAATCCCAAGTGCAGAGGATTTTAACGCTCCTCTGCCTCTCTGCCCTGGGTTTCCCAGTTACCCACTTTCGGGGGTGTTTTCATCTCTCCCCGTCTGCTCCCTGTTCGGCAGCTGCTGGGTTTAGGACCGAGGAAGCTGGTGTGGCTGGTGGGGAGAGGACGTTGCTAGTGTAACCTGGCAGGGCTGCACGCTGCTGGCGTTGAAGTGCAGTGAAAACGAGAGGCGGTGGGGAAGTTTCCACGGCGGCGGCAGGACAAGGTAACCTAGCTGGTGGCTTTGATGCGGGATGCCCTTGGGGAGCTGCTTGATCTGAATCAGACTGAGAGCCGGGCAAGGACACAGTTTCTCCTCTCTCAGACCCCGGGAGTTCTCCAGCCTACCTTTTCCGGCTCCCCACGAGCATTTCCAAATTGAAAAAAAAAAATTACAATACGTGTGGAAAGACACAGTGAAAGCGACAGCACCTTCCCCGTCTCCGGTGGCTCTGTTCTGACTTTGCGATCAACCAAACTGCAGCCCCGGGGCTGGCTCAGTGTGTCACCGTCAATGATTAGCCGTCTCCCTGCCTCTCCTGCTGGGTGTCCCGGCTCCTGGCCCCCGGCCGGCTCAGTGACCGGCTAATCCTGTGTCCTTTCTCTCCAGCTTGCGACTCTGCCTGAAGGGCTTGGTTTCTCTTCCTGGAGTCAGGTTTGAATTCACTTCATTGTCACCTCCCAACTGATTTTTTTGCTAAGCAGTGGCTGAAACAGAAGGGTGATGGGTCAGGGCAGGAAGGGAGGACTCCAGAGTCAGCTCTCCTGTGGTCTGGAGTGCCCTGCAGAAGTCTGATGGTTTAGTACATTTCTCTGGCTTAAGGGTCAAAGCACAGAAAGGCTTGTTGTGGAACTGGGATGATACAGGGTCGAGGCTGCTGGGCAGCAGGTGGAGAGAGACTCTCATGAGTGTGTCACGTCAGCCGAGTCGGTCTCTGGGGCATCCAGCCCCCTCTCCGGGCATTTTCTCTGTTTCCCGTCCCTCCTTGGGTACCATGTACCTTCATCACGTCACCTGGGTGCTCAGAGTGTCCTTGGGCAAAACCATGCATTCAGACCATTATCAAAGGCTTTCTTTCCCTTTGTATATTCCCAGTACCATTGTCCTTGAAGCCTTGTACTTTGGGGCCAACCGCTTCTTAATATGAAAAATTAATCCAAGTTAATTACTTCTTTGGGAGCTGATCTGCTGCATTATGGAATCTGATTTGCTGCTGCTGCTGCTGCTGCTAAGTCACTTCAGTCATTTCCGACTCTGTGCAACCCCATAGACGGCAGCCCATCAGGCTCCCCCGTCCCTGGGATTCTCCAGGCAAGAACACTGGAGTGGGTTGCCATTTCCTTCTCTAATGCATGAAAGTGAAAAGTGAAAGTGAAGTCACTCAGTCGTGTCCAACCCTCAGCAACCCCATGGACTGCAGCCTACCAGGCTCCTCCGTCCATGGGATTTTCTAGGTAAGAGTACTGGAGTGGGGTGCCATTGCCTTCTCCGAATCTGATTTGATGGGTTACTAAAAAAAAAAAAAAAAAATGCAACTCAAAACTAATGCATCTTTTAGAAACAACTTGGATTAAAAATCCTGTTTTATTTTTGTAAAATGTCAATTGTAGTATTTTTAAATGGTAGTAAATTTACAATTTTTAATTTAAAATATTAAACTGTACATAAATATTGTGTAACAAGCTAAATGGGAAAAGATATGGAAAGGAATAGTACATGTATAATTGAATCACTTTGCTGTGCACCTGAACCTCTCACAACATTGTTATCGACCATACTCCAATATAGGTAAAAAGATTTTTTTAAAAAGTGCATACAGTGAAATCTTCCCCTCCAATAACTCGGATCCTTCTTAGTTACAGAGGCAACGGAAACCATCAGTTTGGGGCCTAATGTTCCATGGGCGTGGAAGCCATTGGATCGCGCTGGCAAAAAGTTCGGTGGATTTTTCCTTTACATTGGATGGAGAAACCCGAATGAACTTTTTGGCCAGTCCAATGTGCTCTCTAACCCCTTTACATTTTTACGTGTTTTATTTTAGAAACTTTAAACGGGGTTTGTGAAGCTATCACAGGGCCCCTCCATAGGCCACCACGCATTTTCTCTTTTGTTAACTTCAAATTCCTGGAGTACGCTCGTCACCGCCAAGGAAGCAACGTCAGCACGTGGTTAATAACCAAAACCCATAGCCTGTCAGACTTGACTGGTTTCACCCCAATGTCCTCTCTGTTCCTGGATCTCACCCAGGATACCACCTCGTCTTTAACTGTTGTATCTCCTCAGCTTCCTCTCGCCTGTGATAGTTTCTCAGACTTACCTTCTTTTGATGACTTTGACAGCTTGGAAGAGGTCAAATATTTTGTAAAATGTCCCTCATTTTGAGTTGGGTTAATATTTTTGTCATGGCTTGCCCGGGTTATGGGTTTTCGGGAGGACGACCAAAGAGATGAAGTCTGTTCTCATCATTCCATCACAGGGACATACTCTCCCCAAGACTGACCGCTGATGGTGTGAACTTGCAGTGCTTGCCAGGTCTTGACCCTGTAAAGTGACTCCTCTCCCTTCTGTACTATGACTCTTTGGAAGAATGGCATTGAATTCAACCCATACTCCACAGGTACCTCCTTGAAGCCCCTCTAATTTTTAACACTATGGCATGATATTTTACAGGCTTTCTTGTGCCTTGTCCTTTTTAAAAAACATATTTTAGAGAGTTCTATGTCGGTATTGAAAGTGTCCACATTCTTTATTAATTTGCATTTATTCTATCAATGTATTAATAACATATCAGGTGGCTCAGGGGTAAAGAATTCGCCTGCAATACAGGAGATTCAGGAGACTCGAGTTCGACCCCTGGGTCAGGAAGATCCCCTGAAGTAGGGAACTCTGGCAACTCCAGTATTCTTGCTTGGAAAAATCACATGGACAGAGGAGCCTGGCCAGCTACAGTCCATGGGGTCACAAAGAGTCAGACACAAAGACTGAACACCCACACACATTAATAGCATAACAGATTTAACTAATGCCCTTGTGATGGGCATTTAGGTCACTTTAATATTTTGGTCTCATAACAATGCTGGAATAAATAACCTGGTTCATGTTCAAATATTCCTGCAGGATAAAATCCTGAAAATTGAATTGCTACTTAAAGAGAATGTGATTTGTAATTTTTCATGCTGTTGCCAAATTACCTTCCAAAGATAGTGAACCAATTTATGCTCTTCTGGGGGGAGCCTGGTGGGCTGCCATGTATGGGGTTGCAGAGTTGGACACAACTGAAGCAATTTAGCAGCAGCAGCAGCAGGAAGATATAATCAAAATGATTCACTGGAGGGAATTTCAAGTTGGTGGAGGAAATATTTTTAAGTTGGTGAAGCATTCAATGTTTCTGCAAATCTCCTTAAATCATACCAAAACAGGGGAATAAAATGTTTAGAAATCCAATTATTTCAATGCAACCTGGTCTGTGAGAAAATTTAATGAGTCTAGAGCTCAGCCTGGGGCTTCCTCCATGGTTAGCAGTAAAGAATCTGCCTGCAATGCAGGGGATGCATGTTCACTTCCTGGGTTGGGAAGATTCCCTGGAAGAAAATCGCATTGACAGAGGAGCCTGGCGGGCTACAGTCCATAAGGTCACAAAGAGTCAGACACGACTGAAGCAACTGAGCACACACAAGCACACAATAATAATAATAGTGATAACAATAGCTAACATTCACTGAGTACTTTCCATGAGCCTAGAATAGAGTTAGTACTTTAACCATACTGTTTCCTTGTAACAACTCTCTAAGGCAGGCAGCTATCGTTTTTCCCGTTTAGAAGGCAAGACCATCGAGGAAACGGTGGTTAAGTTACTTGCCTGAGATCGCACGGCTCATGATAAGCCATGCACACGTACCCCAGTGATTATGCCTTTCAGGACCGTGTTCTGTGGCAGAATAGTGCGTGGAATGGGCAACATTAGATTCTGCAGGAAGAACCTGGCAGAAACCGTCTCTGCCCTCGAGGGTTTTTATTCTGGTTGAGGCAGCAACACCTGGACGGCCGTAGGGTTGCTGCTAAAACACAGGACACCCAGTTACATTTGAGTTCCAGATAAACACCAGTCTTTTTAGTGTAATTCTCTCTCAAATGTTGCATGAGACATATTTATAACAAAACCTATCCTTTGTTTATCTAAAACTCAAATTTAGCTGGTTATATTTCCAATAAAAATGATTAAAAAAATATAATTCTGTGCAAACATGTCAGGGGACATTATCCTAAAACATGTATTTGTTACTGATCTGAAATTCAAATTTAACTGGATATCTTGCATTTTTCATTTGCTAAATCTGGCAACTTTATATGTAAAGCACTTAGAAATTATTATGCTGACACAGCATATACTCTGCACTCTTCCTTATCCTCACCCCCAGATTCCCTCCTCCCCATCTCTGTGCTCTTTATCTACATTCTTCCTGTTGAGTTCCTCTCCACCTCACAAACTCTATCCATGATCCACAGCCTTACGACACAGCAGTCAAGTTCTAGAGCTGTGGCCCGGCGCATCCAATAGTCAATACGGAGGCAATTTTTTCTTTCTGCTTGGGGTGCCCAGCCCTGGGGAGCGTTCTGCAGCTCCTCAAGCCTCCACTCTCCTCCAGGAACACCCTTGTCTCTGCCTGACTGCTCTGTCCAACCCCCTACCCCATCCCAAGGTCCCCATCCGGCCCAGTGGCGCGCATGGCTTTGCATCAGTCAGGTCACTGCACGTTCATTAATATTCACCAAAAGTGTGGGCTGGGGGCAAAGGCAACCCGGCAGCAAAGGCTTATTCTTTATCCTGTCTCTGAGATAGGCTTTCACGGGCATCGCGGCGAGCTGGTGGGGTGGGGTGGGCGGGTGCTCCGGGCCCACTGGTTAACAGTCACTGCCTGTGTATTCTCCAGGATGGGGGCGTTCTGCCGGCTATTTTAAGGCCAGACTGGTGAATGTTGGGTTCCCCTTCGTTTACCTAGGCTCTCAATATTTTCCCTGGCATGCTCCGTAGTGGTCACAGAATGTGGGAAACCAGGCAAGGGAAAAAATTAACGCTCTGTGATGACGCCCCTGGTCGCTGCTGCTAAGTTCCATGGAAAAGACAGGGGTTGGGGGAGTGGGAGGCACCCTATCTGTGTCTATGGGTGTCCCCGAAAGCTTTCAGCTATCTTGGCACCTACTCAACTCTAGATACGGTGGATAAAGAAAACTGGCTGCAAACGCTGTCCTAGGACCGCCTGGCAGCCCAGTCTCCACCCTCTCCGCGGAGTGCCTTCGCCCGCACTGAATGCCCCTTTATCGGCGAGCGATACTGAACTTTTCAAAAATACTGTGTAGGTCCTTGTGTCCCAGATGCCTGTGGCATGCAGGCTCTGCTTCCTTTCAAGGGTGTTGGCTGCAAAACCCACCCAGAAACCTGAGAAAAACTTCTCCACTTGGCATCTCGAGAGGCTGACACCAACCGCCTGTTTCTTAGCCCACTGGCCACAAGCTACCTAGTGGACAGTTATTATAAGGAAAGGAAGCAACTTCAGGACCGGGAATTCTGCCATGGGCAAAGCACAGTTATTTAAAAGCCCCACAGGGAGCATTCCCCTCCATCACTTAGATGCAAATGGTGAAGTTTTAGTTCACCACCTTCTATGAGCTGGAGACTGGCTCTGCAAGAACGTTCCTCTTGTCCTTCTGCAGGTTTGGCCCTCTTGGGTAGCACTGTTTCAACAGAGCTGATAGTGGAGGTTGAGTCTGAGTGTAGGTCTGAAGCTGGTATGTGCTTGGGTCAAGCGTTTGTCCACGCTGTCTACGCACCAGCCATGGGACCCATCACATGGTGTACGTCATGTCTTTCAACTGTGACAGTGACGCCACGTGGTGCGTATCACTGGACCAGATCTGCAGATGTCAGGTGAAGGGCCTGCTTGACAGGATCAGCCTTGAACGGCCCCTGGACTGCAGCTCTCCTTACACTGAATCTCAGGGAGAGAAGAAGGTTCCTCTCCAGTACTCGTCCACCCACTCGCACGCCTGTTTCGCTCTTCCTGATCACACCTGAAGTCGAGAGGCCCACTAGAAGATGTTTCAGTCATTTATCACATATTTGTAACTGAGTTCTGTTCAGATGAGAGTGATGTATCCTCACTGCTCTTTCATCAAATATGGTCACGGAGGCCACAGCCCAGAACTGGTGTCTTTCTGTCCCTACCTGGATGGGCTCTGTGGACTGGAGGACCACTTGTCTTTAACCGGTCAGAAGACAGGCTGTTAAATGAGGCTCTGGTTGACTCACATTGGACTTCAGGCTGTCACAAGCAACCTGCCTGCACGTGTGCGTGCTCAGTGGCTTCAGTCGTGTCGGACTCTTTGCGGCCCCGTGGACTGTAGCCCACCAGGCCCCAGCCCACCTTCAGAATAGCCTTATGAGACACTGCTATTGTCCCCGTTTTCCAGATCAGAATGTTTAAGCTTAACGTAACTAGCAAATTGTTGTCACCTTTGAACTCAGATTTTTCCTTTTAGGGCAAACATAGTTTTAGCCATCATTTTTTTTGCAACCAAGCACTTCATCTTATATTAAGATTTAAACACCACTTACCGAGTTCTGGTGCTGTTGGAGGCATATTTAACTATTAAATAACTATTAATAACTATTAAATATTAATAAGTGTTAAGATATTTCTAGAACCAGAGTAAATGAGATCATTTTGGTGGTTAACAGTTACTGCCACAAAACACTCTGCCTTGTTTATTACAATGAATGCTAAAAACTGGAAAAGTTTGTACCAGCTTACATTCCTATGAATCACGGTTGTGTCTCACAGAGAATGAGACACAGATTTCTTGAGATCGATATGGTTCTATAATAACTGTAGAAAATTTAGGTTTGTTCAATAGCTGGAAATTTGTTCTTTCAAATGTCAGCATGAAAGCCATTCAGCTGAAGCTGGTCCCACCCCCATTCTGGGATGAGTCTGGCTCACAGCTGGTGACTGGGTAGGGGAAGAAGATGTTATGTAATGTCTACAAAAGTAACGGAAAGTTGACTTAAGTGCTCAGATAACCAACAGTTAAGATAGAGAATGAGAATCCACAGCGATTTAAGAATACGTTTTCTAAGCATCATATCCAGACTTCCCCTTACATCCTCCGTTCTTTATTCCTGAACCTGATACTGGTGTGGCAGGGCATGTGGAGAAAACAGAGATCCCGCAGCCATGCTTAGAGATAGGAAAGACGTTTCTTTTCAATCATTTCTCTGTACCTAGCTTGGGTGTTCGGACTACTTTTTCTTTCCTCTGCTCTTTTTTCTTTCCTCTTCTCCATTCGTTCAACCTTTGAAAAAGAAGTCCAATTTTCCCATCTTGAGCCATAGATATTTTTATAAGGAGCACTGTACTGTGCTGAGTCATTTAGTCATGTCCGACTCTTGCTAACCCCACAGTCTGTGCCCCGCCAGGCTCCTCTGTCCATGGGGATTCTCCAGGTAAGAATACTGGAGAGGGTTGCCATTTTTCTCCTTCAGGGGATATTTCGGACCCAGGGGTTGAACCTGCATCTCCTGTGTGTCTCCTGCATTGCAGGCAGATTTTTTACTCGCTTCCCTATCCCCTATCCCGCCTCCAAACCAAAATAACATCAACTACGTCGGCATGTGGCCCCTAGGAGGTCTGGCCAAACAGCAAGAGGCAGGCACAAGACCCAGCTTCCTCTTCAAGAGCTGGGTTTTTATTCTTGATTGTATCACGAGCACACGGAGCAACACAGAGCTCCCCAGTGCCGGGAGAGAAAGTTGTTAGGACTGAGGGGAGTGGAAGCTCTCCTGAGGTGTATGGGGAGGAGGTAATGGTTTTCTCTGAATTCCTTTTTATATTTTATTTAGATTAAGTTCTGCTCAGCAGGGTGATTTCTTAATTAGAGCTGCCCAGTCAGGCAGACCTCCAGCTCAGACCCCTGTGTTGCCGTCTAAGGTTTCATGAGGGACCTTATTTCCTGAGTTCTAATATTTGAATAGTATGCAGTGGATTTCAATGGGAGGAAAAGACATGTAATTTAATCATCTTTATTAGATTTTGCCCATGGATTGGGAGAGGGGAAGGAAAGAGGAGGGACATGTGTCCTTTCTTTGTTAACTTTTTTCTTCTACTCTTCCTTTCTTCCAGTGGTTGAAGGAAGAGCAGACTCCACGGCCGTTTCTTTTTCCTTCATTTTTCAAACAAAGAAGCTAAAGGAGAACCTCAGGCCCCCCAAAAAAATCGCGTTCCTTGCAGGACTTTTCAAGACTTGGTGGACAGATTTATGTAAACAAATCACTGTTCCTCCTTTGGTAACCTCAATCCTGAGAGTGAACACGGGTCTCTCATAGATTTTTGCTCTTTCCATCACTGTAGAAGTTTCAGACTGTGCTCAGCAAGACATCACAAAATTACTCAGCCATAAAAAGAGGGAAAACATGCCACTTGCAGTGACAGGGACGGGCCTAGAGATTGTCATATCGAATGAAGTGAGTCAGGTGGAGAAAGACAAATGCTGTATGAGATCTCTTGTATGCTGCTGCTGCTGCTGCTAAGTCGCTTCAGTCGTGTCTGACTGTGCGACCTCATAGACGGCAGCCCACCAGGCTCCCCTGTCCCTGGGATTCTCCAGGCAAGAACATTGGAGTGGGTTGCCATTTCCTTCTCCAATGCATGAAGGTGAAAAGTGAAAGCGAAGTAACTCAGTCCTGTCCGACTCTGAGTGACCCCATGGACTGCAGCCTACTGGGCTCCTCCGTCCACGGGATTTTCCAGGCAAGAGTACTGGAGTGGGGTGCCATCGCCTTCTCCCGATCTCTTGTATATGGAATCTCAAAAAGTGGTGCAGACAACTTGTCTACAAAATGAAGAATCACAGGCAGGAAACAAGCTTATGATTACCAAAGGGAAAGGGAGAGGCAGGCATACACTGGGGGACTGGGACTGACACACACACACTAGTATATATAAGACAGAGTCAGCAGGAGCCTACTGCAGCATGTGGAACACTACTCGAGCTCTGTGCTGACTGAATGGAAAGGAAATCCACAAGAGCGGGGACGTGTGCGTACGCACAGCTGAACCACTCTGCTGCACCTGCACTGCTGGCAGGTTCGTTACCACCTGAGCCACCAGGGAAGCCCCAGAAAGTAACAGAACATTGTCAATCAACTACTACAACAATACAAATTAATTTTAAAAACAGACCTTCTGAGATGGAGGAAAATTAAAGAAAGAAACGATCCATGGTGTATTCCCTTACCTGCCCTAAACTGGCATCATTTTGGGCACCATCCAGGGAGGAAAATCAGCCTATAGAAAGAAAGAGACGATCTGAAGCGGATTTAAGGAAGAGAGGGCTGGGTCTGTGGGGCTGCTGTCCTCAGGATAAGACAGGACAACTGACCAGGAACAGACGAGAGCAAGTAGTCAGCATGAGCTCTTTTTAGAGGAAATGAACCTACTGGCATTTTCCAAGAAAGACAGAATTCAGCACAGCATGTCCAAAAGAAAAAGAAAAAAACAATGTGCCCACCAGTCTCCCAAATATCCAGCTAAATGCAAAGAAATGCATACCTTTCTTGTTTTGGGGATTCCCACTCCGATGGGCACATCCGATGAAAATTTGAGTACTTTCACTTATCCTCTATTTTCCCCAATCCACCCACAGGCGCATGCGTGTACACACACTCACACACGCACATACATGCACGCACACACCCACTCTGCAGCCCACAGCTCCCCCTCATACTCCTATCCTGTTGATCTTTCTTCACTTAAAAATTATCAGCGAAGAATTTATTCATTTGGGAGCATTCCAGGCACTACATTTACGTTTAGTTCCGAAGAAATGGGATCCAGACTTTGCGAACTGCGCTGTTTTGCAGATAAACCACCAAGGCGGGCCGTTGTTATCTGTAGATTCCGCCCTTTCTTTTCCCTCCTGCCTCTTTGTCTCTAAGCGATTTTAAGCTTGCTTGGAAAGTCTTATAACAGAGGCTGAACTTTTTTTTTCCACCACATCTATTTCAGGAGGATTTTTAGTTAAGGATAATGAATTTATCTCTAAACAGATGGAAGAGTTTTACCAAAGCCAGAAAAGACACTTTGGCTAATATTCCCCTATAGGCTGATCTTAATCCTCTCATTGTTCAGAATGCTTGGTCTCTGAGAGTCTTATTTCGGTGCCAAATGTCTTTATTAAATCATTATATTAACATATGAAAAAAAATTCCATGACAATGTGCTTCCCTGTGTGATCAAAAGTTATCCACAGCTCTGCTGATGGCCTATTTATTCTGAAATCCAAAAAGGTAAAATTCTGGTAGAGCCCAATGTTTGGCCAAGTTTCTCAAAATTCACTGTAATATGGCTGGAGGGTTACTAGGTCCTAGCCAGGAAAAGGTCTAAATTTAATCAAGTTAGTAGTCCCCAACACAAAGAAAATGAAAAATGGGCCTTCCATTCACCCACAGAAATGAATTCTTGGCCACACTGTCCTGTGGTTTGACCTGTAGAGACACAATGAGTATGTCATATCCATTTTGATTAAAAAAAAAAAAACCCAAGTGGCAAATTCAAAGACAAATTGCCCTAGTGAATCCAGGGGTGTGGAATGGGGGAAAGAGTTTGCAAAGTCAAGAGATAAAAAGAAGTATAAAAAAGAAAAGAAGAAGAAAAAAAAAGAGAGAAAAAAAGAAAAAACTCAAGAGAAGCACTTTGGTGTATTCGGATATTGGATTTTGAAAGTAAACTAAAAATAACAGTAAGATTTTTGAATGCAAAATTAATGTATGTTCATTGTTGGGGGAGAAATCACTCACGTCTACCACTGGATGGAAATGTGTATTTGCTGTGGATTCCTAGACTTGATTTCTGCCTTCAAGCAGAAGTGAGCTTGGAAGAGTGGAGCCTCAGAACGGCGGGGCCCAAACTCCGGGATCTAACGCCTGCTGGTCTGAGGCGGAGCGGATGTAGTAGTAGTAGAAATAAAGTGCACAATAAGTGCAATGTACTCGATCATTCCGAAACCAGCCCCCAACCCCTACCCTGCCCATGGAAAAACTGTCTTCCCTGAATCCGATCCCCGGTGGCCAAAAGGTTGAGGACTGCTGGTCTAGAATCACAGGGCTTTACGGGCACTGTGCATGCTCAGTTGCTTCAGTCTTGTCTGACTCTTTGTGACCCCATGGACTGTAGCCCACCAGGCTCTTCTGTCCATGGGGATTCTCCAGGCAAGAGTACTGGAGTGGGTTGCCATGCCCTCCTCCAGGGAATCCTGCTGACCAAGGGATCGAACCTGCATCTCTTATGTCTCCTACATTGGCAGGTAGGTTCTTTACCACTAGTACCACTGAGGAAGCTCCTTATGGGCACTAAAAAAGAACCTCAAAAAGAGACCAAACTCAGAAGGTTCAAGGACTATGGCCTGTCAGGTGGAACTGGAGGGCTGGGTGGACCAAGCAAAGGATGTTGGCAGCAGGGTCCAGAGGAAGCAGTGGACACAGCGGGACATGTGTGACTGGAGACCTTGGGAAGCAACATGACGCAGCAGAAGAGGTGGGAGGAGTGTGGCCCACGCCAGAGAGGGAAGGGGGTGGGCAACGAAGAGCCTGGCCCTGGAGATGCGTGTCAAGTCTTTAAACCTTCCAAAGATGGTTAATCCTAATGACCTTTCTTGCTTCTTCCACATGCCTTAGTAGCTCATATTATTATGAACTATCTGCCATGTTAAAAATAAATGTTTCAGAGGGCTTCCCTGGTGGCTCAGTGGTAAAGAATCCACCTGCCAATGCAGGAGACACAGGTTTGATCCCTAGTCTGGGAAGATCCCACATGTCTCAGAGCAACTGAGCACCACAGCTACTGAGCCTGTGCTCCGGAGCCCAGGAGCTGCCACGGCTGAGCCCGCGGGCCCTAGAGCCTGTGCCCAGCACCGAGAGAAGCCACGGCGGTGAGAAGCCCGTGCACCGCAACCAGAGCAGCCCCGGCTCTCTGAAGCCAGAGAAAGGTCCCGAAGAGCAACGAAGACCAAGCGCAGCCAAAAACAAATGAATAAATAAATAAATAACGTTATAAATAAATTTATGTTTGGGAAGTAAGGGTGATTTTCCTCTTTTTACTTTAATTGCAACTGTAACGTACTCATGACCTGGCACCCCATGAGGTCTGGCTGAGGGACCCATGCTGATTTAGTGACTGCAACTAGGCTGTTGTCCAGGCGCCCAGTCGTGTCTGACTCTTTGCGACCCCATGGACTGCAGCACGCCAGGCTCCCCTGTCCTTCACCATCTCCGGGAGTTTGCTTAAACTCAAGTCCACTGAGTCAGTGATGCCATCCAACCATTTTGTCCTCTGTCGTCCCCTTCTCCCACCTTCAATCTTTCCCAGCATCAGGGTCTTTTCCAGTGAATCAGCTCTTCACATCAGGTGGTCAAGGCACTGGAGTTTCAGCCTCGGCATCAGTCCCTCCAGTGAGCAGACTGCAGCGATGCCCGCTCTATGTGGGACATGCCCTTGCAGTTGTTTTTCTCCAGCAGAAGTAGTGGTTATGTTGGACATCTATATGCTCTTGCCCCAGACCCCTTAGGACACACATCGGCGAGATGACAGGCCAGGATTAGAGGTGTGACTCTGGAATTAACTTGCAAAGAGGGGGCTGATTCCACGAAAATCATAAGCATTGGAAGCTTGCGCTCTAGTCAGAGTCCCCAACCCTGCAGGTGTGTACCCGCCTCCCGCCAGAACAAGTCTTCCAATAAAAAAGTGAAAGGGAAGCAACAAACCTTCTCTGCATACCAGGGCTTTTGCTCCAGGGTGTGTCCCACCAGCCACAAGCTGCAGGTAGAGGGGTGCAGGTCGCCTGAGACTCCAGGACCATCACCAGCCTTTGCTTTTCGTCTGCAAAGAGGATGTGTCACCCAGTGCAGGCAAAAACTGGAAAGTTTAAAAAACAAAAAACTGGCCATTAGAAATTTGGTGTTAAAAAAAAACTCTAGAAACTCCCCTGGTGTTCCAGTGTCAGA
The DNA here is from genome assembly GCF_029378745.1 of Bos indicus. Lineage (NCBI taxonomy): Eukaryota > Metazoa > Chordata > Mammalia > Artiodactyla > Bovidae > Bos > Bos indicus. The sequence continues at coordinate 60,227,434 of NC_091778.1, forward strand.
GACTCCATGCTCCCAGTGCAGGGGCTCAGGTTCCATCTGTAGTCAGGGAACTAGATCCCACATGCCGCAACTAAAGAACACGTGTGCTGCAACAGCGACCCAGCACAGCCAAAAAAAAAACCTGCAGAAGCCCCACGTTTGGGGTTTAGGTTGTCTGACCCCAGGGCAAGACCGACTATACACGAAAAACAAACCAATTCTAAATTAGTTTTAAAATATGCACGAAGAAGCCCTTTCCCCACAGTGCACAGGGATATTATTTATCCACAGAAAGAAGAATAAGCGACCTGCTATCTTTAAAGCCACCCGCTCGCTTCCAAATGCAAAAACGAATCCAGGGATGCGACTGCTTGAGTCTGTGCATTTGCGGGTGAGGGTGACCCACAGTGAAGGAAGGAGACCTCACAGCTACAGAGCCCCAAGCCTGGCTTCCTGAGACATGGAGCAGCAGGAGGCTGGGGGCTGGGGCAGGAAGAGGAGGAAGTGAGGACGGGGGGACGCCTGGAAGGGCTCAGGCCGGTAACCAAGTCCTTCGCTGGGGGCAGGTGGAAGTCTCCAGGGTCATTATCAGGCAAACTGCGACAGCGTGGAAGGAGAGAGGCTTCCGGAAGCCTCCAGTTCTCCCTCCTGCCTGCTCCCCTCCTTCTCCTAGCAGTTGATTGCAAGGAGCAGCGGAAGGAAGGATGTATCAAAACCAAAGAAGAAAGGACCCCTGCCACTCACCCCCACCGACACCGACCCTGAATGCAGCGGCGCGTTTCGAGCAGCCAGGGCAGCAGGCAAATATGATTCCGCAAGGGCTGTTTTCTTTAGCACCAAGAGCCCAGTGCGAAGGGCCAGCTTCCATATCAAAGGCAAAGGGATCACGACTGTGCAATTCACATCAGGTCCTGGACTGGGGCTGGGGGTGTGGTCCAAGCCCCAAGATTTATGTCAAACACCAGCTGAGTTTCTAGACCTTCTGTGGCTATTCTTCTGAGCAAATATGCAAATCCAAATACAGTCTGGCTCCATCAACTACAATCCTACAGTCCGTACAGGGCAGGGCAGAGCAATGGGAAGGTGGGATGCCCTTCCTCCGCAGGTTATCTTCTAGATCTTGAAAGCTCATTTTTGCTTTATTCTACTAGTTTTCTACTTGCATAGATTCCCCCTAGGGGAGAGGTAGGTCCTTTTTTTTTCTATCATTTCAAAGTTTTAATAGAGTTTTTTTTTATCATTTCAAAGTTTTAATAGTTTTAACTCAAGTCAACTTGAGTTGTTTTATGGTAAGTACATATATATTAACATAATCATACTATATATGATTATACATATTCATGTGGGCTTCCCAGGTGGTGCTAGTAGTAAAGAACTTGCCTGCCAATGCTGGAGACAGGGCAGATCCATCCCTGGGTCAGGAAGATCCCCTGGAGAAGGAGATGGCAACCCACTCCAGCATTCTTGCCTGGAGAATCCCACAGCCAAGAGGAGCATGGTGGGTTACAGTCCGCGGGGTCAAGGGGAGTCAGACAGGATTGAAGCAACTTAGCACAACACATTCATTTCTATTTTCTCTCGTTTTTCTTTAGAAAATAAGCAGAGGCTGGCCTCTCTTACCCATCAGAGACGTCACTGATGTTGGGAATTGTAAGACTACTTGCAGGTGAAGCTGTTCATATCATCCAGAGCATCGTTGTAAGCCTGATAAGGAAATTTTACATGTTTAATTGCCTTAAATAATTTGAAAGGTGGGTCTTAACTAGCATTGAAATGAATTTCACTCCCCAAGGGGAGAATGTGGAGAGGCCTGGGAGGAAATTCCAGGAGCCAGATGGGCCTCCAAATTTGCATATAATAAGGGGCACCTGGCAACTCAGAGATTGCCTGCTTTTCCTTTCTAGCCCCTTTAACTAAGAAAACCTTAAAAGGCAGGGAAGGCTCTAGATTTCTGAATTTTCAGGTGGAACAAGAGAAGCCCAGGTTGAGGGAAGCGATTCACCCTCAGTAACTTAGGAAAGGAAAGGAACGTCTCTGGGTGAGGAACACCCTATCTACTTCTGTCTGTTTTTGAGAATTTCTTGGGAAGGAACTGTGAGAGAAGGTGCTGGCACTGGTCATTTCTATGTCTTGTCCTCTTCTCTGCTGATATTATTATCTCCAGACTCCAGTTCTCACAGAGATGCAATCAAGCTTTTTATCACCCTTCTAGCAACTTCCCTATTTTCTGGATCTGCATGAAGCTGTTACTATTGCTGCTTTCCCTTTTCTTTACATTTTCTGCAAAAAGAGTTAGGAGCTTTTAAGAACTGATGGCCACGAGGAAGGGGTACAGAAAAGACAAAGAGGCCTTGCTTGGGCGGGGCATCTCATTGCTTTGTAGGTTTGTTACCTGCTTTTTCGAGTCAGGCCCCAACGAGGGCCCTCCTGCCTGGTGTCCATGGAGCCAGTAGAGACTGTGTTCAGATCAGAAGCGATGGAAAGCTTTATCTCTATCAACAAGAACAGAGAGGCTGCAACTTCAGCTTTCTTTCACCAGCTCGGCGGTGCGTGGCACTGTTCACAGGGCTCCTGACCCTGGGGTAAGGGGTTCTCGTGAGTTCTCATGGGAACGGCCGCAATTCTCGCGGGAAGGGCCGGAGTTCTCGCGTGGCCAGTTGCAGCGTCTCTGCACTCGGTCCGCCGCCATCTTGACTTGGAATTTCACTCAGCCACTTTGTGCTAGAAATTTCTGGCTTTGAGGCTTTTCCATGCCGCTCCCTGTAAGTCAGTGAAAGTAGACTAAGAACAAAAGAAAAGGCAAGAAAAAAAACAACAACAAAAAAGGTAAGGTTTTGTTTTTTATTACCCAGATACTCTTTTTATTTCCTGGGGATTGTTAATGGGCTTTGTGGCAACAGTTCTCCTTTGCTCCTCTTTCGTGCGGAGGATGGGTCTGGCGAGGGGAGGCTGTTGAGGTGGAGGGCTATGAGCCTGGTGGGCTATGGTCCATATGGTCCTGAAGAGTTTGACAAGACTGAAGTGACTTTGCACAGTTGTCTGCATTTTGCTGTCTTTAATGTCTTTTAACTTTTCATTATCCGTACAAGTTTCCTGGGAAAGGCCTACCCTTTTCCCACTCACTCATTCGACAAACGTGTATTCAGCACATGCTCGGAGCGGAATAAGGCTAAACACTGTCTTGAAAATGTGTGTTTCTGTAAATGTCACTTCCCCATCCCTCAAGGCCCCACCCAGGTTTTGAGAGAGCACTTCTTAGAGAAAGGATGAGCGAGGTCTAGATCCACTCTAAGCAAGCTCTCTCTTGAATCTACACTGCTGAGCTGGAGAGTGGATAGGCCTCCTCTGAAACCCCAGGGCCGCAAACTCTTCTGAAGGAGATAGAGTGTGAATTCTGAAACTGACAGTAAAAACAGCTTCTAGAGACAGCTCATTGCGGTTCGCAGAAAGCTTTCCTGTACTTTAACCAAATGAGAGGGAACTTGGGGATTTCGAGCTCAGAGCCATCACCCTGCCTTGTTGGCCGCCGAGGTTAGTTCTGAGGATACAGATGCTCAAGGCCAGGTCCCTTGATTCCTCAGGAGCACTACCATGATTGTGGACAGCTCGGCACATGGATTGTTTCCCCTAAAAAGTTAGCAGTTGCTCTCAATTGTAATATCTGGGCCCCACCTCCCCAAATGATCAGGCCGCATAAAGGCAGCTTTGATATCTTGCTCACCTGCTCAGTTTTCCTAATCAGCTGTTCCCCCAGGAGGCGCTAGTGGTAAAAAACAACAAAAACAAACTGCCTGCCAGTGCAGGAGACTTAAGAGTCGCAGGTTCAATCCCTGGGTCAGGAAGACCCCTGGAGAAGGAAATGGCAATCCACTCCAGTATTCTTGCCTGGAGAATCCCATGGACAGAGGAGCCTGGTGGGCTATGGTCCATATGGTTGTGAAGAGTTTGACAAGACTGAAGTGACTTTGCACAGTTGGCTGCTCACCAAGTATGGTCCTTTATTCACAAAACAAAACCTAAAGCATCGAAAAAGTAAAAAAAAAAAAAAAAAAAATTCAGAAGAGGGTGGTTTTAGAAATCCAGTCTGCTTTTAGGTTTTGGGGTTGTAGATATTTCTCTGGGTGTTTTCTTGGACCCACAATAAGCATTAAACAAAAGAAAACACCCAAACTAGACCCGTCCTTAAGTTCTGACCCTTGGACTCTTTATCAGCAGAACTCATGGGATCCAAAGTTACGGAACCCAGGACCGAGCTAATCTTTAAGGGACAAATTGTGGCACATTCTCTTTTTAAGGGCTGTTTCAAATCTAAATATCTTTGTCAGTGATTTATGGTCTTCTGTGATTGTTTATTTAGTTTCCTACGTCTTGGGGGGGCGGGGGGAAAGCTTTTAGGGTCAACCTGCAGTGAACAGAGGCTGGACATCTCTCCAGTGTCAGCTCAGCCTTTGGTTTCTGCCTCGACCCAAGAGTAAGGACCAGGAAAGGGGCATGTCCCAGGGTAGTCACCATCCGGAAATGCTACCCCCTCCCTTACAAGGAGGGTTTTTTTTTTTTTTGGGTGGGGGGGGGTGGTAAAGAATCAGCAAACCAGGCTGATTCAAACAGAATATCATTCTTCATGTTCAAGCATTTTGGGTTTGAGAAAACCCCGAACACTTTGAGCCCTGGGCACTTTTTCCATTAATTTTTTAAACTGATGTGTATGTCAAGGGAAATTTAATACGTAGGTTTCTGATTCATTTACACTTAACTCATCAAAATATTGTTCTGTAAGAGGCATTCGGTGTCCAAGAAATCTTAAGAGCCTTTTTATAAGCTTTTAAAGTTCTTTTAAACGTTAAGAAACAGAAGTTGCAGTCTCCCCAAAGTAAACAGGAGTGAATCCCTGGTGGTGGGGGAGGGACGGAGGGAGGGGGCAGGGGGGTGGACAGTGGGCGCCAAGACACACTGACCTCAGCCCCCAGACACCAACACAGAGTCCAGTATTTTCCAGCCCCCTCCTGCTGCTCAATGCCTCATCCACTATTGGGGAACAATCGGTGGGCCTACCTTTTAGAATTCTGAAGGCAAAGACAAGCTGTTTCAGGGGCTCTGCTGTTGGCAGAGAAATCTCCCAAGTGTTCTCTAGAGAAGCAGGATATAGACTCCAAAATTTTACTTCCAGGCAAGACCCTTTTTTTCCCCCCTTCAAAGAAAGTGCTCATAATGTATCCTTTCATTTATAATTTTATGAAGGTCTCAATTGAACATGTAAAGAAAGTGGAAAAATTCTAAGTTGCCATGGATGTTTGGCATTTTTCCCACTCTACTAAAATCTACTTTCTCCCCCAAGCAAAATGGTTTCAGAGACTCCAATAAAAAAGTGGGGAGGAGGACAGCGAAGCTGTCTGGAGTCAGAGTCTTCACGAAATACGGTTGTTGTTTAATTGTCGGAGTGTGAACTACTTAGGTTTTCGCCCTCTTTCGCCTGGCTTCCCTTGTTATTAATAAAAGGAGTCTGTCTTGCATTTCGGAATGCCTGTGACTTCTGAAAACAGGCACTAGCACATTTTATCTCATTTTACCAATTAATATGCAAAGCAGATGTCCCAGAGTCTAGCATTTCTTGATTAGGTTTGTTTGTTGTATGTTTTTGTATCTCTAAAAAGAGGAGGAAACTTGGCAATAAATGATGTCATCAATGATAAAAAAAAGTTTGCTCTGTTTTTGGATTTTTAAAAATCCATAGTTTGAGCAAATGCATAAATATTCAGAAAAGGAGCCAAGGAAAAATATTAGACAGCAGTTCTCAGATTTATTTATTAAGCTTTTTCCTTGGTGTAAGTTTCAAGTAATTTATATTAGCAATATGATTTTCTCCTGCCTCGTTTTAAACAGATTCAGGCCTGCCTTCTAAAAACTGATATTTTACTCAGACTGAAATATATTTTCTATTGTTATCTTACATTTCAGGTTCAGAGACCAAGATTTTTTTTATACACTGTAGAAATTGGTGATAACACATCAGATCAAGGGACTTCCCTGGGGGTCCAGTGATTAAGACTTCACCTTCCAATGTAGGGGTGCAGGTTTGATCCCTGCTTGGGGAGCTAAGATACAACATGCTTCCAGGCCAGAAAACCAAAACATAAAACAGAAGCAATCTTGTAACCAATGCAGTAAAGACTTTAAAAACTGTCCACACTAAAAAAAATCTAAAATAGAGCAGGACAAGAAGGGAAGTTGGAGGCTAAGGTGGGCAGGACTCTGGTCACAAAGTTCAGGGGGAATGTTTCGTGAGTTCTGTGCCTCACCTGTGGGTCCAAAGCCAGCGTAGGTGCTGCACGCTCATCCTTTGCAAGGACCTTCCCAACAGAGTTTCTTGAGACACGTATTTTTGTAACCTGGTCAAATGTTGCTGCCCTGCCAGCTTATTCGGTAAGGAATGCCTGACGCTTCTGTGGTGTCTGGTATAGATACAGAGATTTTCGAGGCACTGAATTTAGAAATCCTACCAGGAGTCCCAAAAGGAAGGTGAGAGACGTCCTTCTGAAAAACAGAGTAGACTTCTGGGTACTTTAACATACTCATCTTTCACTTATTACTTAAATTTTTTTTTAAGTAAAATGCTGTCAAATTTCAAAGAGCATTATTATCATGTTCCCAACTATGAGAAATGAAAATGTTAGTTGCTCAGTCGTGTCCGACTCTTTGTGATGCCATGGACTGAAACCCACCAGGCTCCTCTGTCCGTGGGATTCTCCAGGCAAGAATACTGAAGTGAGTAGCCGTTCCCTTCTCCAGGGGATCTTCCTGAGCCAGGGATCCAACCTGGGTCTCCTGCATTGCAGGTGAATTCTTTACTGTCTAAGCCACCAGGGAAGCCATTCCACTGTTAAATTATTTGTATTCTTTTAATTTTTCTCCTTTTGATAAAAAACGAATACAACATATCTTTATAACTGCTTTTTTTTTTAAGAACTCTCTTTGAATGTTTAATTTTACAGCACTTTCCAAAGCATAGGTGCCTCTTACTATCCAAAAATGTCAGTATTTTTTTTCTCCAGTATTGCTTCTGTGCTACTTGAATTATCAGTTGGCAAAGGAAATTCTTGTCCAGGGAAGGTAAGGCTCTACTTCTTTTCAGTAAATTTCTAATTTTTTTTATTTCTTGAAATTTCTGTAGAAACGGCTGATGTGAATACATGGACATGTATTGAATAGTTTCTTTCTGTTAGGTTTATGATCGTTCCGTTTGATTGTGACAATTGCCCCATTTTGTGACTGTGAAAATTGTCTTGAAGAAGTCACCTGATAGAGATTTTTTTTTTTTTGACTGCACTATATGTGGCACACAGGATCTTAGTTCCCCAGCCAGGGATCGAACCCATGTTCTCTGCAGTGGAAACACAGGGTCTAAACCACTGGACCACCAGGGAACTCCCATGATGCTGATACTGATTAGATGAATCGAAACGACTGCTTCAGTGCCAGGTTACTTGAGAACGGTTTCTGGACAGTTTCCTTGTGGTGATGTTTGTGTTGATGACCCAGCATCACAACAGGGACCTCTGAGTGGAGAACATGTGGCAGAGCTGGTCACATTTCTTTGACGTAATGTATTTTTTTTAAGTTCCTAGGAATAATTCTTATGCTCAGAAGCATATTTGCTCATCTGAGTTATATGTGACTGTTTCTAGTTTTTCTTGTTTCTAGTCTGTTTATAACCCATTTAATGAATACTGACTAGTGGCTGGATAAGGCTAAAAATAGAAAGATTATACACCCAAATACTTGGCTTTGGTTGTATCATCTAGTAGGGGAATTATAGAAGGAAACAGTTAGAAAACCATGTCAGAAGGTCAAATGCAGGTATTTTGCAAAACACTTAGCTTTATCTGATGACTTTCAACTTGGCCATGACGTCCTGTTTAGGAAACTAGTATCCTGCTTTACTAAGAGTACAGAAGCGCCTTCATAACTTGTACAAACACCCTGGAATTAACATCTTTTCTGCTCTGTACACCTCACCTCAGGTAGATCTTTGGATTTGTCATAAAACATCAGATTAGTCTGATGCAAACTATGATTCCTATTTCTGGAAGTAGGCAAATGATGCCAAAAGCCATGCTTCATTTTCAGTTCCCTATACTCTTAGTCATGAGGAAAGGAGAGAGGCAATTTCTAATTAATCTCTAATTGTAAAAGCTGTATTTGAACAGTAAATAAATACCTTTCGTTCCACTTAGATCTATAGTCCTAAACATCTTAGAGCAGTGATAGAAGCCCCTTCCCCAAACTGTCTTTTTCTTTATGGACCATTAAACGCACAGAAAACACTAATTAAATGATCATTAGCTTGAGGACGAATAATTATAGATTTACATGTTGCCTTTTATGTTCAAATAGCTGCGTAGGCATCAGCTAATTAATCTGTGAATGAAGAATACTTCCAGTATTACCCTGTAATTAAGACGGTCTCAGGGGGACAGGAGGATTGCCAACGGGGGAGTAAAACCGTTCTGCAAGCCTCTGTAGCGTTTCTTTCGTCATTGCTCAGGTGGAATGGCCAGACCCGGGTTCAACTGCCAACTCATCACTCTCATTTACAAGTAGACTCGTTTTTGAAAGGCCAAAGTTTATAACTGACGAGGAACTGGAAATAAAAACAAACGAATAACGAAAAGTATTGCCTTTAATCTGAACCTTTTGGGTTACTTTTTAAATGTTTATTCCCCGTGAAGAGTGAACTTGAGTCTGTTTCATGAGATGTGGTAGACTGTTCGTTTTTTCTTCCCTAGTGTAGTCTTTTGTGGAAGCTATTGCAATGTGTGTGCATGTGTGTGCCTGTGTTTGTGTGTATATGGTTAGGTGGTAGAAATTAATACTTTTTTCAGGACTTGACTTTCTGAGTGTTAAGGATTTGGTCCTAAATATAAATTGAGACACTGACAAACAGAATTTTGCAAGTGCTTTGGGGAAGCCAGTGCTTGTAATCCAAAAAAGTATTTTGTTCATTTATTGGATGTTGGAAATCTCTTTGGAGTAATGATGGATATAGTAAAGTGAAAGATGTCTTTATAAACTCATGGCCAAATTGTAACAGAATGAGGATCATTAGTTGAAACAAGAGGTTGTCCTCAGTGTTTTCATCTGTATGTAGGGTTGGAGGTTATGCTGTATTGAAATGTTCAACTCCTGTGACCAAATGACCATGTACTTTCCCTGAAATAGTTTTCTCAGCTTCACAGAATAGACGTAATAATAAGTGAATTCAAGTTTCTGGATTTGGTTGGTTTCAAATGAGCTTGTGTTGAATGCTAACTTTTCTCCAATTCAGTAACTAGCTTGTATATGAAAATTAAACATTTGGGGAAGTTTTCGGTTAATTTTGGAACTTGTAGCTCAGCACTCATTTGTATTAACTTCTCTTCCTAGCCCTACCCCCCAAACCCTTCACCTACTTGCAATAAATTAAAGTGATGATGTGCTTTTAAATTACAGTTTTGTAACTGGGTGTCTTTGGGAGTAGTAACTTAATTTTCTCACTATGAACATGCAGTTTCCAACCTGTCAAGACAAGCATAGAAGTACCAAGCCACACAGGCATTCTGATATGAAATTTGGAAAGTTGAGGTTGTTAGAAGAACTAGAAAGCACAGATTGCACTCAGTTTGGACAAAGATAAACAGAAAACATGCTTTTTTTATGAAATCAGATTAAATGAGTTGATGGAATCAAGCCTAGACATTCGCATAAGCCAGAGTGGAAAATTATAGACTAAAATACATCTGATATCAAAGAGAGTGACTCTCTCCAAAAGGCTTCACTTTTTATTGGAACCAAGATTTTTTTTTTTATAAGCTCAGCAGCTCCTAGGATTTTAAAAAGAAAAATAAAATCCTGCAAACATTGTGGCTTTTATCCAACACTTTTGTGATTTTTTCAAATGACCAGATTTGAAACTTTAATCACCTCACACCTAGGGATTTTTTTATGTGTGTTTTAATTTGCGAGGCATATCCACAGACAAAATGACTCATGAAAAACAGAATCAGCCTAATCTCTCAGTTGGCCCTATTCCTCCATCAAATCGAGAAAGTCAGTTTTGCCTTGGGATTTCAGAGTGTCCCCAAGTAGCCTTTAAATTTATGCAGTGTTCATCTCACAGCTATGATCACTGGTTTCTTTTGAAATACACTTAAGCTCTTGCTTAAGTAAATTCATTCATGAACAATTATTTGGGAAATTGGAAAATCCTTTTCTATGTGAAACCTTTTTTCCTGGGCCTCCTCCTAACTTGAGATGGTGACTCTTGGTTCACACAGCCTGCAGATCCTACTCTGCGAGCTTGTTTTATAGAGGCAGGAGAGCCGGTGGTAATGTAACCTTGAAATACACTTGGCAAGTGTGTAAGAGCTAGGGTAATGCCTTTGGAGGGTTACTCGTGGCCACTGAAATGATAATCCACAGAAAGTCCCCGCAGGCTGAGCTCTCCTTCGTGGGGAAATAGATGGATTCTAGTGCACATTTTTCCTTAGGAAATCAAGTCTTGATTCTCTCGGAGCTGGTAATACTAATGTCACTTCCTTTTCCTCAGAGGTAGAACGAACTTGGTTAAGAAACAAAAGTCTATTCATTAACAATTGAGACTGTGCCCTAAATATCGTGGAAGCCTAATAACAGAAGGAGAATAACAGCATCAACAGTCCAGAAACACAGTCTAGGAGAATTTTGTGCTGTGCTCAGTCACGTCCGACTCGTTGTGACTGCATGGACAGTAGCCCACCAAGCTCCTCTGTCCATGGGATTCTCCAGGCAGGATTCCTGCAGTGGGTTGCCATTTCCTTCTCCAGGGGATCTTCCTGATCCAGGGATCGAACCCACGTCTCCTTTGGCAGGCAGGTTCTTTACCACTGAGCCACCAGGGAAGCCCTCTAGTAAGGGGAGCAGTAGCTATAGACAAAGCTACTGACAAGCTCTGCTGACGTGCTATAGCTTTGTCCCACAGGAAGAGGCTCATTCTAACTACTGTTTTATACCAGTTTAAGGATCCCAACTAGACTAGTTAGCTGGTCTAGCAGCGACCTTGGGAATCCTCAGACTTTAGTTCCCTCACCTGCCAAATCGGGTGGGTAGAGTCCTCGCCTTGTGTCAGCTGCCCAGCTGTCGGTCTTGCCTAGGCTTCTTCCCGTTTTAGTTGTGAAAACCTCGGGCGTTAGATAACGCCTCATTCCTGCACACACCAGTACAGTTGTCACCCTGTTCACAGGAAGCGAATCAGACAATGTGTGCAACATAAAGGACACGGTGCCTGGCGCCCCAAAGGCTTATTTTACCAATAGCCTGGAAGGGGTCGAACTTCTCCTGTTTTTCTCCCATACATTTTTGGATGTGTTTTTGTAAAATGAGGGAAAGTACAACTTTCCGTAACCAACCGTCAGATTGGGTCAGAGTCTCCCTGGGGAGATGCGTGCGCAGTTGGGACAAACTCTGGACAAAGGATATGAAGAGAACAAAAACCACAAATGCCACTTTAGAGAAACCTGGGGCAAAGCAGGGCACCACACCGCCTCCTGCACACAGCGCCGCCTAAGGGGTGGGGGCAAAACAGGGCACCACACAGCCTCCTGCACACAGCGCCGCCTAAGGGTGGGCAAACCGCCGAAGCTACCCCTACCCTCACCCCAGGTAAGGAACCAGTTCTCCCTGCTTTGGGGAGCAGGCAAGGGAACCTGTTGCTTGTTCTCCCTTCCCCTGCTGCTGCAGGGACCCTGATAAATAAAGCCTTGCCTGAAGGAAAAAGTAGCGACTGTCCTTTCCCCCCATTTCACATGTGGAGACACACACAAGTGGAGCAATGGAGAAACTAACCCGGAGTTTGAAAGTTAGTTGGGTGGAGCTGTGATGCCAGTCAGAGTGACTCTCCTCCTCCCATTCTTCTCTCCTCACCTGTAAAGCGGGCTGATAGGAACTGCTCACCTAACTTGCGGGCAGTGGACAGAATCTGATGAGTTGGGAGATGCTGAAAACACATCAGCTTCCAGGACTTCCCTGGTGGTGTGGTGGCTAAGACTCCATGCTCCCAATGCAGTGGTGTAGGTTTGATCTCTGGTTGGGGAACTAAGATCCTACATGTCGAGTGGCATGGCCAAAAAATAAAAATGATAAAATCATTTTTAAAAATGCATCCGTTTCCAAATATTAGATAAATGTGCCTTCATCGTTCTTTCATCACTTTTATCTGCTCACCTGTGCTGCACACTCTGAAACTGTAAACATTTTAAGAGGTAACAGGACTACCCTGATTAAGTAGGTCCCCTCTGTAATCAAGGACACGACGCCGTATTTCCCTGGAGTCATCCCCTTGGGGATGAAATGTAGGGCAGAGAGTTGTCCCGACTCCTCAGGTCAGTGCTGTGTCTGCCTCTACCCCACCCCTCGCCAATAGCATTGTTTCTGTGAGACACAAAACACAAAACGAGGTCGCGGGCATCACTGTCTCTCAGGACAAAAGCAAAGCGACTCGCTTTGAAGATGGGAAACAGATGATAAAATTTAGGTGAGGATCAAGTTACCATTTTGCAGCCTCTAACTGCAAGCTAATTAGAATTCAGGCTTGTTTCTAAGAAGCTGAACAAACAGTGATGTCCTTAAAAGGAGCACAGCATTTGAGCTTGGGTTTGCTTTGGATGAGAAGGCTCAGCAGAGGTGGTGTGGAGCACACAGTGCAAATTATTCACGATTCCCTGGTCCCTGTTTAGCGCACACACAGACGCACACACTCGCTCTGATTAATGGAGGGTATATATGCACAGTGACATCACCTTTGGAGCTCAGAGCGTTAGGAGCCTCACCAGGTGTGGCTAATTTATGTTCAGGTGTGGACAGGATGGTCATTAACGACAGAGCCAGGTTCGGTTTCCTACCTAAACTCAACACCTCTGCTGCCCCGCCCCTGGCAGCATGCCACACCTGCGGAGCCTGCCTTTTCCTTGTTGGGCATGCAAGCCTTTCACTCGTCAGAGGCCCAGAGTACTTGGGAAGCTTCAGATGTGTCAGTATCAGTCAACTAATGGAAGCCATGTGTTTGCAGAATGGGAAAGAAAAAACCTGGCATCTTAAGGATCTAGACATGTCTCACTGTAAATGGGTCTAAAGTAGAGACTTTTTTGAGGCCTTTTCTCGGTAGATCTTTGGCCACCCTGCTGTTTAACAGTTGATAATGCTATTCAAATAACCCTGCTCCAAAACAGGAATGGCCCTTTCTCCAAGGGCCAAGGAAGCAGCCGAGATTTATTGAGTACCGGTTTTATTGTTCAGTCGCTAAGTTGTGTCTGACTCTTTGCAATTCCATGGATTGCAGTACTCCAGGCTTCCCTGTCCTTCACTATATTGAGTTTGCTCAAACTCATATCCATTGGGGTTGGTGATGCCATCCAACAATGTCATCTTCTGTTATCCCCTTCTCCTGCCTTCAATCTTTCCCAGCATCGTGGTCTTTTCCATTGAGTCAGTTCTTTGCATCACGTGACCAAGGTATTGGCGCTTCAGCTTCAGCCTCAGTCCTTCCAGTGAATATTCAATGATTTCATTTAGGATCGACTGATCTGCTCTCCTTGCTGTCCAGGTAATCTCTGATCATCATTATAGTAAGAAATTGCAGTGCGTATTGGGTCCTGTGCAATTTCTTACTATAATGATGATCACACAGATTGCATCTGCTGTTACGAATTTAGTGCATATACCTAATAAGAGCTCTGTCTTCACTGATTTATTTAATCCTGACCCTAGGTGGGGAGGTAGGTGTTATCATCTTCATTTATGGAAAGGACACACTTCTAATTGAGTAACATTTCTGCTGGTGGAGAAGAAGTGCAGGGGAAGAATCAGTACAGTTTTATATGCTCCCTCATGGGACAGCAGATTGGAAAGATGGAGGTGATCTCCCCTGGTGGTTGTGAGTTCGATCCCTGCTCTGGGAAGATCCCACAGGCCCGGGGCAGCTATGTCTGCGCCCCGCAGCTACTGAAGCCCTCTCGCCCTGGAGCCCATGCTCCACAATAGGCCCCTGCAGTGAGAAAGCCACACACTCGAGGAAGCCCTCTCACAGCAATGAAGACCCAGCACAGCCAGAAATAAGTAAATATATACAGAAATAAAATTTTTCAAAGAAATTATGATTCTAATTTTATAGCTCAGAGAGCTGAGATTTCGAGAATTGGATTGAATTTTCCAAGGACATGTGGCTGGTTAAATGACAGTGGAGGGATCTTAGCACGACGTTTAAAATAGTCTGGTTGGTCTTCTGTGCTTTACCACAGGGCAGTTTCTGTGATGAGGAGGATTTGATGTCCTGATAGACAGATGAGACACACACTTCATGAACCCCTGTAACAGCATAGACATAAGGAGAAGGAAGGGCTTCCTGGGTGTGTAGAGGTAAAGAACTGCCTGCCAATGCAGGAGATTCAGGAGATGTGGATTTGATACCTGCGTCGGGAAGACCCCCCCAGAGAAGGAAATGGCAACCCACTCCAGTATTCTTACCTGGAAAATTCCAAGGACAGAGGAGCCTGGCAGGCTGTACAGTCCATGGGGTCACGAAGAGTTGATTGCAAATGAGCACCAACACGCGACGATAGGGAAGCAGTTTGGAAAGAATTCAGGTATTTCATGGAAATGTCAAATTACCCAAGCAGTCATTAGGGAAACAATCGGAAATCTTTTGGACTTACTATTATTTTACATTTTGTTTTGTATCTTTAGCCGAAAAACAATGTCAGAATTTCAGTGGCTGAAAGTAACAGAGGCGTATGGTTTATTTGTACTACACAGTCACCATGGGTCAGCCAGCAGGAGCAGGGGCGCCTGGAGTGGAGTAGGGGGGATTCTGGACCACTTTGTCTTCACTCGGGGTGCAGGCATAAGGCAAGAAGCAGGGCTGCTGTCCATTGGCTCTGAAAATGTGCCTTCCGCTTGAAGGGCTTTCTCCTCTGCTCTCATGTCATTGGCCAAAGCACGTCTCATGACTCAAGGAGGTAAACATGGGCGACTCCACCGTGTGTGTGGAAGGAGAAAGCCCAGGGCACCGGGAAACAAGTGGCTTGGCAATCACAATTTTATAGACAGAGAGGGGTGTAGAAGACAGTAATCTTCTCAGGGATTGGGAGCCCCAGAAGTTTTAATCCTTCCCAGAGGAAGGAGTAAAGGCCTGTAGCTCCTTGCTCAATTTGGATAAATACAATAGTAAAATTCCACAATCCCCTTTTCTTTCTCTGGGATTCCCGCCCCCCCGCCTTTTTTTTAATAATTTTTTTGTTGTTGAAGTATAGATGATATACAGTGTGCAAAGTGATTCAGTTATCCTTTTGTTTTTGGCTTACTCAATGGTGTCCGACTCTTTGCGACTCCATGGACTGTAGGCCGCCAGGCTCTTCTGTCCATGGGGATTCTCCAGGCAAGAATACTGGAGTGGGTAGCCTTTCCCTTCACCAGGGGATCTTCCCAACCCAGGGATGGAACCCAAGTCTCCCGCATTTGCAAACAGATTCTTTATACCACCTGAGCCAAGGGAAGCCCAAGAATCCACATTTATATAATCAGTTTTATTACAGATACTCTTTTTCATATTGTTTTCTGTTATAGTTTATCAGTATAAATTGTATATTTACAGTATATGAATATACTGTACAGTATTGCCACACAATATTGAATGTAGTTCCTATGCCCTACAGTAGGGCCTTCTTGTTTATCCATTCTGTATCTTACATGGGTTGCCATTTCCTTCTCCAGAGGATCTTCCCAACCCAGGGATCAAACCCAGGTCTCCCACATTGTAGGCAGATTCTTTCCCGCTTGAGCCACCAGGGATGCCCAGATATTAAAGCCTACATCTGCCACGCCCAGCCTCCCCTGTGCTGCTTCTGCTTTTCTGCTCTCACCTCAGTCCTGGCTGATGAGACTCTTCCTTCTCTCTGGAGGGGCCGGACTGATGACTTCTTCCGGCGATCATCTCCAAGCCGCTTTCTTGGGCAGTTTCGTAAGCTGCTTGACATCTGAACTGTCTCCATGTCTGAATGGAGCTAAACGGTCTTACATATGGCTGCAGGCAAGGCCTGCTGCTTTGCAGGGAGATTACCCTGGAGCTTGGCTTCCCTTTACTGAATCTCTTTCCCAGCCCTTCCTGTTGACCATCTCTTTCACATGAGTGTCTGATTTCTGAACAGTGAGATGAAGGTGACCACCTTGGGGACCAAGGGGTTCGAGCACATCCAGTTAAAAAGGCAGGTGAACCTTGGGAGTCGTCTATGGGAGTCATCTAGCCTGTGGAACTTCCTTCATATAAATAATTTTAAAAGCAAATTGCCTTGCTGAGGAGCAGCCCCCACACCCCCGGAAGTCCACCCAGCGCAGTCATCCTGCAGTGCAGTCTGGCTCCCGGCACCTAAGGCCCCTCTGTCCCTTCGCTCCACGTCACTGGCTCTTAGCAGCTTCATCCTATTTGGAGATGAAAGGCTGTGTCTGAAAGGTCAGTTCTGATGATGCTGGCTGTTTAATTAAAGTCACCTGAATTGCTCACGTCTTTATTGCAGTCATCCGAACGCCTGGTTTAGTTCTGATACACAGGTCCCAAAGGAGTAACTTTGACATTTCTTCAAAAATTGGTTGCAAACTGAGCTGCTTTCAAAAGTAAGGTCTCATTAAAAAAAAAAAAAAAAAAACACTTCCTTCTTTTTCTTTTGTGGTTCATTAGCATCTTCTAAAAAAAATTTTTTTTTTTTTCTCCCTCTTTCTATTGGGAACTAGAGGTATTTCACCCTGGCTTGCCAAATGATTTCTATCTCAGTAGAAAAAAAGGACTTGCTATTTCCTGAAAATCTACCACCACTACCCTCCCCTCTCCTCTTTTTTTTTTTTTTTTTTTAATACGTTTGTGCTGGGAATCAAAGTCAAGTAACTTGATAATGAGTTAATGGAAACAAATTAATTCTGTCTGCATTTAAGAGAGAGACAGCTTGGCCTCACAAAGTTATCTTATATACTTCTCCAGACTTGACACTCTCTGGGTGTAACACTGTTAGAAAGTTTAGGTATTTAGGGGAAATAAACAAGGGTACACACCTTTCCCACTGGAGTAAGGTGATTATGTACGTGTAAATTATTCAGAAAATTTTAGGGGAGTGGGTGGGAGAAATGTCATTCCAACACATCTGGCTAATTGCATCTAAATTATCATTTTGACCCTCCTGTTCTGTGGACAATTTGCATTAAGTCCTAGGATACAGAAGAGGAATTTTAAAGAGCATTTGTGTGACAGCTGCAAAAACAGTATTTTAATCATCCTAGGTCTCTCCTCTGGGATGGGATTGTGTGTGGCAGTTGGAGAGGCATCCTGACCTTCACCTCCCCCTCCCCTGTGCTAAGCCCCTGTGCTCCCAAGGACAGAGCACACACACTAGATAACCTTTCTGGACTTGGAGGAAGACTCCCAGTTTGAGTAAATATGCATCTCAAAACTGGCAGGTTTCTGAACTCTTGTGGAGCCACTGGAAAATGTTACTCCTAAAGTGACTTGGAAAAAAGTCGTTCAGGGTCCAAGAGGCTACGCTTTGTGTTTCCAGTCGTGTCAAGTCTTTGACACAGGAAGATGGTGGTAATGCACCGGCACTGATCGCTGGCTGGCGGGTGACGGGGAATGGGGCTGGAGGTCTCAGCCTGCCAGTGTCGTTGCTTAGGGTTTGCTCTTACTCTTGCTTTCCAGAGAAGATCAGATCAGAACACAGAGCGGACGAGACGGTAATAAATGGTGCCATCCCCATAGCCTTGGGTGACTTCCTCTTGTTGACTAGCTTCGCAAGAGCCACACACAATGCTGTGAGTCACAGGCACTTTCCTTGTTTCCCAGTGCCTATAACAGCGATGTTGACACTCCTTTTTTTGTTCTTTTGTTGTTGTTTGGCCGCTAAGTCGTGTCCAACTCTTTTGTGAACCCACGGACTATAGCCTGCCAGGCTCCTGTGCCCAGGTAAGGATACTGTAGTGGGCTGCCATTACCTGCTCTGGACAAAAATAAATATTAAGACATCTTTTTTTTTTTTCCTGCTCCTCTCCCTCCATTAGCAGCTCGTTCTTTCTTTCTTTTTTTAAAATCAGTTATAATTGTGATAACCACACAATACACTTGCTTTACGTGTACAATTCAGTGATTTTGGGGTGTGTTTACAGAATTGTGTAACTATCACTGCGGGCATAGAGCTTTTTGTTTTTGTCTTGTTTTTGTTACTTGGAGTATGGGTTTTAGTTCCCCGGCCAGGAATCGAACCCATGCCCCCTGCATTAGAAGCACAGAGTCTCCTGCTGGACTGCCAGCAGCTCTTCCTAATCAACAGAGTGGATGATGTTTCAAAACGACAGTGTAGGGGGAAGTTGGAGATGTATCTGAATCTACTCCTCTTTATCCAAGACTCTTCTTTTTCTTCCTTATAAAAATCTCCAACGAGGCTATATACTTTTTTCCTTCATCAGTTTAAGAATTTGTCTTAAGCTCAGCTAGAGATTTAAGGCTCTCATAGACTGAGATGCAGTTCTTAAGCTAAAGCTTCATTATTTACAGAAATGCTCAAGTTGGACGTTTCACATCCATTTTATTTGAAGGATGTTTTCCAGATCATTTTGCTTCTTTAGGGATCTCATTCCAAAAAGTGTAGGGAGGGGCATTCCACTTTACAGTCTCAGCCAAGACGTTGCATAAACCTTTACGCCCACCTCTTTTTAGGGTTCCCTCCATGCGCTTGATTGCTTTTAGCCGGGAGGTTCATAAGCAGCTCCAGCTGAAACCACCCGAGTCTCCGAATCTCCCTCCAGCTCTGGAAGTTTTGATGAGGTGACTTGGAAAAGGGATGGGTCTGTGGCTGAGTTCTGAAACCCAGCAGACTGCAGGAGTTATTTGCCTCAGGATTCTGGGGTTTGAGGTGTTTGGCTGTTGGTCTAGAAATGACAGAAAGGGAGAAATCTGGTAGGCCAAAGTGAGGATACTGGCAATGCCAATGGCATTCAGATGGGTGGGGAGGGGTGAGGGCCAACCTCCAAATAACGCTCTTTTCAAACTCCTGGGCCTTTGCATCCTGAGTCTCCAGATTTCACTCTCAGCGTGCATGCTGAGTCATTCCGTTTTCTTCCTAGGGCTTTTCAATTGGCCTTGGAGGATAACAAGTCGATATTATCTGCTAAAGGCAAACTCAGGCTTGTTAGTGCCAGGGCTATTCAGTGTTGAGAAAGTGGCCACGAGATCTTGGGAAAAGTGCAATAGAGAATCATCGAAGCATTGATGTAGGTTATCTAAACCAAATCCTCCTCTTCCCAAGTATCTGGATACCTTTGGTTAATTTTTTTTTTTTGGTTTCAGTTATCCATGAATCAGATGAGCAGAACTGTATTTTGATGATGTTACTTGAACTGCAAATGATCCAGGTAAATGCCTATATTAATTCTCTTTACATGTACGAACACAACATACTTTCTCGTGGTCTATTAATAGTAAATGTGTTCCTTTTAAATTTTAGCCAGTTTTCATAATAAAGTAGGGAAGCAGGGAAAGGATACAGGAAACTTAGGATAAGACATTAGAAACCTTGAACTCAACTTTCCTATCAGCTATATGATCTTAGGACAGGAAACCCCCTACATACAATTGAGTTCCATTCTGAGAGCATATTTGTGAGTCCAGTTTGTTCAAAAGTCCAACATAGTTGGCCTAGGTACCCAGCTAACACAATTGGCTACATAGGACTGTACTATAATAGGTTTATAATACTTTTCACACAAATAATATATATTAAAAATCAAACACAGAAGGTAAACGTTTTCAGTCTTATAGTACAGTAGAACAGCTGGCATATGCCAGGGCTGGCATCAAGTGAACAGCCAGAAAGGGGAGGAGGAAGGGAAGCTGGGAGATGGTATAGCTGAAGGATCGTCAGCAACAGGAGTCGGAGGGCAAGGTGTGATGTCACGCGCGCACCGTGTGGCGTTGCGTTGGTTGCACAGGTTCCGGTTCCCGGATGGATTCAATACTGTCTACCCACTTGCTTCCAGACACCCTGGGCTTGAAATAAAGATAAACTGAGCCCCTCTGTGCTCTGTATGATACCGTACGGTGAAGTACACACAAGCACAGGCACTCGCAGAGGATGTACGCACGTGACGACGCACACGAGACGTGGGAACCAACTCACGCAGCTGGACGTGCAGACGCACGTTGGCGTCTTTGAAAGTGCGTTTGTAGGGGACTTACTGTAAAGCTGTTGAACTTCTCTGAGCATCAGAGATCTTCAGTTAGAAATAGCCTAAGATTCTGTGGCAAAATAGAAACACCACTGAGGGGGGCACCACCGATTTCTGTTGCCTCCATGTCACGCTTGCTTGCTTCTCTTTTTGACATTACGGAAGAGTTAACCATACTCTAGCCAGGATATTGAGGTGAGAAGCAATAGTTTCTTTTTTTTAAAATCGAAGTATAGTTAGTTTCCAGTACCGTGTTAGCTTCAGTAGAGTTGCTAAGTCACTTCAGTCGTGTCCGACTGTGCGACCCCATAGACAACAGCCCACCAGGGTCAGTAGAGTTACTTAAAAGCAATTTGAAAAAACATGTAAAGTCAGAGATGGGATTTAGGGGTACCCTTCCTGGTGTTTGCTGTTGTTGAGTTGCTCAGTCGTGTCTGACTCTTGCGGCCCCGTGGACTGTAGCCTGCCAGGCTCCTCTGTCCATGGGATTTCCCAGGTAAGAATACCTGAGTGGGTTGCCATTTCCTTCTCCAACACTACCTAGAGTTATACTTTTCTCCTCCGACACTCAGTCCCTTCTCAGGCTTTCCTGGAGCTCACTTGAGACTTCTTCATTCGGATTAATAAAATTTTTTCTCAAGAATCTTTGGCAGTTACCGGAATTAGTTTCCTAATTCTGCCAAAACGGGCTTGCCTGTTGGATCAGACGGTAAAGAATCCGCCTGTGATGTGGGAAACCCGGGTTCCATCTCTGGGTCTAGAAGATCCCCTGGTGAAGGGCATGGCAACCCCCTTCAGTATTCTTGGTTGAAGAATTCCATGGACAGAGGAGCCTGGCAGGCTATAGTCCATTGAATTGCAAAGAGATGGGTACAACTGAGTGATTAATACTTTCAACATACTTTCTGCCATAAAAAATGACTATAAATTTAGTGGTTTAAGGCAACACAAATTTCTTATCTCATAGTTCCTATAGGTTAAAATTCAACATGAGTCTCACCAGGCTAAATCCAACATGTGGGCAGGGCTGCGTTCCTTCCCTGAGGCTGTGGGGAAGAAGCCCTTTCAGGTTCAAGCGGCCAGTCTACTTCAGCTCCTTGGAGTTGCGGGACAGAGACCCCTGTCTCCTCACTGGTGGTCAGCACAGGGCCATTGGTATTCCTTGGTTCATGGCTCCCGTCCTCCTTCCTCCAAGCCAGCAACAGTGAGACAGGTCAGATTTCAAGTTCTGACCTCTCCTTTGGTCTCCTTTGTGGGGCTTACTTCTTCCACTTCATCCTTTCTGTTTGACTGGTCTACCTCATTTTTCAGGGCTCATGTGATTACATTCGGCCCATCTAAATAATGGGCTTCTCAGGCGGTACTGGAGAAGGCAATGGCCACCCACTCCAGTGTTCTTGCCTGGAGAATCCCAGGGACGGGGGAGCCTGGTGGGCTGCCGTCTGTGGGGTCGCACGGAGTCGGACTCGACTGCAGTGACTCAGCAGCAGCAGCAGGTGGTACTAGTGGTACCTACCTGCCAACAGAGCAGATGCAAGGACGGGGGTTCAATCCCTTGGTGGGGAAGATCTCTGGAAAAGGAAATGGCAACCCACTCCAGTATTCTTGCCTGGGAAATTCCATGGACAGAAGAGCCTGGCAGGCTAGTCTACGGGGTCACAAAGAGTTGTACAGGACTGAGCGACTGAGTACACAGCGCTTCGGGATAATCCAGCCTCTTTTCCCTATATTAAGTTCAGCTGATAGCAGCCTTACTTTTCTCTTCAAAGACATTTCATGGTAGTACCTAAAGTAGGGTTTGATTGAATAACTAAGGTATAGAGATCATGTGGGTGGGAAGAAAGCTGCTTTAGAATTTCTGCCTAAGAAACTGTCCTGTGTGTTAAGTCACTTTAGTCATGTCTGACTCTTTGCGACCCCATGGACTGTAGCTTGCCAGTTCCTCTGTCCATGGGATTCTCCAGGCAAGAATACTAGAGTGGGTTGCAGGACCCTTCTCCAGGGAATCTTCCCGACCCAGGGATTGAACCTGAGTCTCTCATATCTCCTGCATTGGCAGGTGGATTCTTCACCACAAGCACCACTTGGGAACCCAAGAAACTGTCCCATAGGATGACATAGAGCTATTATCAGTCATAGCACCCACTCCAGTATTCTTGTCTGGAAAATCCAGTGGACAGAGGAGCCTGGTGGGCTACACTCCATAGGGTCGCAAAGAGACAGACATGTCTGAAAAAACTGTCCTATAGGATGATACAAAGCTATTATCAGTCAACAACAGCTTTATGGAATTAGTCAAAAGGGTGGATTTCTACTGTCAGTACCAGCTGAAAGGGAGTCGAATGCTTTTTAATGCTAAATGGACATTATGCAGATTACGTCTGCATTTGAGATCAAGGATTAGAATTTTTTGGCAGAAAGCATATGAGGGCAGCAGAAATCTCAGCTCAGTGGTGTAGACAAAGAGTCACCTGTTGGAAAAATACATTAAATGAGAGAGATCACCTAGGGGGAAAATAATTTACTTAATGCTGTTCTGATATGTTTGAGGTTGAGAGGTATCTACTGACTTATAAATACAGTGTCATAAAAATATACACTGCCTTCCATTGAAGCATTGCTTTGAAAATAAATGTATTTATTTATATATTCAAAAAAATTTGAATACATATTAAAAAAATTTTGCAGATTTGCATGAGCCAAGTATGGGAGAAATTCTTCTCCTTTTTATTTTCCCTAGATCTTTAAATTGAGTCCAATTGCTGCTTAAGTCTAGCACATAAAATACATTCTTTATAGCACTATGTATAGTTTTATAAGCTTCCCTGGTAGCTCAGTGGTAAAAAATACCACTGCCAATGCAGGAGACACGGGTTCAATCCCTGAGTTGGAAAGATCTCCTGGAAAAGGAAATGACAACCCATTCCAGTATTCTTACCTGGAAAAATCCCATGGACAGAGGAGCCTAGTGGGCCACAGTCCGTGGGGTAGCAGAGTCACATAAGATTTAGTGAATAAACAACAACATAGTTTTATAGGCATGTAGTGTTTAAATATAATATATTGTTTCAAAATATCTTCAAAAGATAAGAATTCATTGCCTTCTTTGGTGATATAACACATTCTACATACGTATCTGTTTTTATATGGAGATATAAAAATATATATACAGATACAGATAGATAAGATTAAATGTAGAAATTGATAGAAATATGCTATGTTATCGTTAACAAGCCATAAACCCAAGACTTTGCATCCTCAAACAAAAGCAAATGCAAATTGCATAAGAAAAAAGGACTGTCATAGGTTTTGTATTCACCCAGATTCCATTATTACACGACTCTTTCTTTTTATAATCCTTCTTGGTGTTGATGTAGATTTCATTCAAATATTCAGACCAAATTATTCCCCAGTTGCACATCCTTTTCAGGGCAGTGGGAAATGTACTCCTTTCACATGTTCATTTTTGTGGTCATCAAGGTTTCCTGTCCACTGTCTTTCTGTGAATTCCCTTTGGGCTACTTTTGGCCTGGGTTTGCAGGAGTGACTGGAAGACAGTCTTGCTTTTGATAAAAGGCATATCATTTCATCAGGTCCTACATGTTCACAGAGCCTGGCCTACCCACAGTACCTGGGGTTTTCAAATCATACGTTAGTCCAGGTCAACTTGACTATTGTCCGGTGTTCAGTCCTTGACTGGAAGTAACAGGACTAAGGAAGAAAAGAAATCACATCCTGTCAATAAGCGCTGCAAATATTTAGTGTGGCAAGCTCCGTGTTTTCTTTCTTATGAAAAGCTGATTAATA
The DNA here is from genome assembly GCF_029378745.1 of Bos indicus. NCBI lineage: Eukaryota > Metazoa > Chordata > Mammalia > Artiodactyla > Bovidae > Bos > Bos indicus. The sequence goes on from NC_091778.1 coordinate 60,251,488, forward strand.
TTCAGTGGTTGAAGGTTAATACCCCATTCATTTTATTCACTTTACATCCTGCACACAGCAGTGACTGTTCCAATTTCAACTCCTAATTCATACAAATCTGGTTCCAATCAGGAGATTAGTAACTTACTGCCTAAGCAGAAACAAATCACACAATTGCTAAGCTTATCTTTCTACCCATGCACAGACACATACATGTGCTTGAAATGGACTCATTCATGGACAGAGGCAAATGCACATATACCAGCAAAGTCCAGTCACTGTGGACGTACTTAGAAAGTTTTATTTGCTTACACAAGCATGTGATAGGCATAGAAGAAACTGACACCAAGAAAGCGTCATCTAAATATATTCACATGTGCAGAGGTCTTTAACCTGAAGTCCTCTGTATTACAAGTATTTCTATATTGAATCATTTTTAGAGATACTAGAATGCATCATCATTTAAAAATCCCTATACTGTGTTCTTTTGTGGAATGTGGTATTATTTGGGCATTGTCTACCGTATCTTGGTCTCCTTTTTTTACTGATTGGCATTTATGTTTGAGAGGTTGTCATGAAGTTGACACCATGTGTCTAAGAAGGCGAAACTGTAGCAGGATGAACTTGAGGGTAGTGATCATAAAGATTTTTCTGATCATGGGAGTAGAGCTTCGAAACAGGTCACCAGAGAGGGAGGGGATTTGCATTTCCTGAAGATCTTTTGAAATTGTATCTCGTTTGTCTGGAAATGATTAAGGACGGTCCTGCAGGGGTCTGTTTTAGGCTCCTTGCAGCTTTAGTGAGTCTGTGACGTGGGGAGATGCATCTGTGGTCACTCTGTAGGAGAGATAAGTTTATGTGGACATCTGCATTCTGGACAGGAAGGAGGAGAGGGGAAGGACATCGCAATTGCATTTTCCAGATGATGGCACGCAGTGTTGGAACTGAAGAATTAAGCATCATGGGGATTGGCCATCTGATGGTGGGCATAACAGAGGCTCAAGTTTTTTTTACTTCTGTTTATTTCTGCTCAGTATGACATAACAGTTATGCTGCTGAAAGTTGATACATTGGGAGTAAGAAGAACTTTCAATACCATAAGTACTTATTTGGGAGCCTCGACTTTGGTTGTGATTTTTATTTTCTTTTTTTACCAAAAGGATATTGACCAGAGCCTTGAAGAGATAGGAGTCAGTGAGATGACATTTCAGCTTATTTGAAGACCTAGAATCCATCTGTCACCCAGAAAGATCTATGAATTTATCTTTCTTTCCTTTCCTCTTTGACACTTACATTAGGGGAAAAAGCTAAGTACAGAATTTGGGGCTAAAAAACAACTGCTCCCACAAGGAAAGGGCTTCCCTGGTAGTTCAGCAGTAAAGAATCCACCTGCCAATGTAGGAGACTTGTGTTGTATCCCTGCGGCAGGAAGATACCCTGGAAAAGGGAATGGCAACCCACTCCAGTATTCTTGGCTGGGGAATCCCATGGACAGAGGAGCCTGGCAGGCTACGATCTGTGGGGTCGCAGAAGAGTCGGACACAAGTTAACGACTAAACAAGGACAACCACGAGCAAATAAACAACCCTGTCTTAGAGTCGCGTCTCTTCCTCTTACTAGGCTTCATGGTCTTGGTCTCTCTTAATTTCGGCTGAAGATGAAATAATGGAATAGGCGAAGATGACAGTTGGTACCTTACAGGCCTTCATGGTGGCAATTGGTCAGGGGTTTGTTGTGACGACTATGTGATTTCTGTTTGTGAAAATGTGAAAATATTACGCATCATTATTATTTCTTGGTGCAGTTGTATTTTACATGGTCTGGATGTTTTTCTTTGCCTATGTCTACTTATCTGCAAGACTCGAGCTCCAGTCAGCTAAGAGCTGTGTTCTCTGAACTTTTCAGCAAAGTTGTGCACATTTTCTAGCTTGCTGCTGAAGGCCTGTGTCGGCAATATTCTGAGAAGCTGGAGGAGTTTCTATCAGCAAGAACCACATTTCTAACAAAAGTTTCAACTTGCCTGTCAAGACACTTGAGGATACAAAGGCCTAGATCTCAGATGAATATCCCTGAAAACTACATTTCATTCATGGATGCTAGCTCAGGCTCATCTGGGGAAGAACTGGAAATCTTCACTGGGACTTTTCTAACCACTTTCTGACCTGTATGGTTTCTTGTAAATTGTGGTTAAGTGCATACACTTGACATAAAATTTATCATCTTGGGACTTCCCTGGTAGTCCAGTGGCTAAGACTTCAAGCTCCCAGTGCAGTGAGGGTGGGTTCAATCCCTGGGTGAGAACTGGATCCCATATGCCGCAAGTTAAAGTTTTCATGCCCCAGCTAAAGATCCTGAGTGTTGCAACTGAATAAAGAAAGGTCCTGAACCCTACAGTGGAGATTGAAGGTCCCGCGTGCTGCGACTAGGACCCGCTGCAGCAAATGCGTAAGTGTTGCTTTAATTCACCATCGTAGCCATTTTAAAATGTGTGGTTTTTAAATGTGCAGCCATCACCCCCATCCAACTCCAGAACTCTTTTCATCTTGCAAAACTGCAGCCTTTCCCCAATGAACAGTAATAACTATTCATCCCCCTCCACCCCAAGCCCCTGGCAACACCATTCTACCACCCTTCCCTCTGAATTTGACCATAGTGAGGGACATCCTGTGAGTGGAATCGTACATGTTCATCCTTTGGTGACTGGTGTATTGCACATAACATCATGGCTTCCCAGTGGCTCAGTGGTAAAGAACCTGCCTGCCAGTGCTGGAGACTTAAGAGACACAGGTTCCATCCCTGGGTCAGGAATTCCCCCTGGAGAAGGAAATGGCAACCCACTCCAGTATCCTTGCCTGGGAAATTCCATGGACAGAGGAACCTGGTGGGCTACAGTCCATGGGGTCTCAATGAGTCAGACACGACTTAGTGACTAAAGAACGACAACAAGCACATCCTCAAGGCTCATCCGTGCGGCATGTGCCCCCCCCACCCCTTTTTGCGTGAGGCTCGAGTGGTAGTGATGACCCGCAGAGGTATTTGGGGGCAGGTACCAAGATCCCCCTGTTTGGAATCTCTATGATGTCACTGGGCACTGACAGGGCATGATAGCAACGTTAGCCTCCGTCCTAACTGGTGATGATAAACCACGATCAGCAGCTGCAGACTTTCGGGGCTTCTGAAGAGAATTCTAGGAGAGAAGGACAGCGGGCAGAGAAGCACATGCCCTCCTCGAACTGGAAGTGAAGGAGGCAGCCCCTTCACCTGGACTGGAAGGCTGGATGTGCTGGGGTTTCTCCTTGCAGAGGGGGAGTTCCATTTTCGCGCTTTCTTTTAATTTCACAGACGGCATCAGGAGGGACTCTGGCTGGTGGAAATACTATGTTCTCTTCCTGCCTTCAGTTAACTGTACAAACTTGTAAAAAAAAAAAAAAAAAAACCACCCAAAAAACTCAAGCTCCAGCACGGCTCCACACAGGGTGTCTAGCCAAAATGCAAAGTGTTACCACAGTGTACAAGCAGACCGTGTTTTTCAAGTGCGGGAACAGAGTGAGGTGCCTTTCAGCACCTTTTCCAGCACTTCTTTAAAAATGATTTAAATTGGAGGCAATAGCATCGAACGCTGAGCATCTGACACTCAGACAAGACTTAATGAATCGTGCACTTTAACAGCATCCTCTGCAGCCACTTCACTTGGCGTCCATGGTGGTGGTTCCCCCCACCCCCCACCGAAACATTTGTTCTGCAGACCGTTTGCTTGTCGGAGTCTGCTGGGCAGCTCTTAGTTCGTGGCAAGGAGAACTGGCCTGGGGGAGGTTGCCGAGCCCAGTTCCTCCTGCGTCCAGTCTCTCTGGATCTGAATTTCAGAGCAAAAGGACAACAGTGTTCCTTAGGAACCAGTCTCAGAACCAGTGTTAGTGTCTCCCCAGTTCGAAATCTCTTGCAAAAAATATAAGCTACACAATCCAGTGTTCATCTTAACCCTACAACATCCAGCATTGTTGTTTAACTGACTTGAATTGAAACAACAAAAATGTGAGTGATTTTGTGGGTAGGAACATTCCAGTACTGGGAAAAAGATACCCGTTCTGCGTCTTCGAGTTAGAGCAAGTCATTATCTTCATTGTCAGAAATGAAGCCTCTGCTGGTGAAGTCTGGCAGCATTGCTCACAGCTTGCCTGGCGGTTGTTAAGGACACAGGCCGAGTGGAGAGGGTCTGCGGGACTCCCCAGGGCCTCGCCTCAGTGTCTCCCCACCTTCCGGAGACTCTCTGTCCGCCGCAGCACCCTTGGCTGCAACGTATGTAAACGATTTCATCTTTCAATCCAATCTTTAATGAGATACTTAATACAGACCTGCTGTTAACATGATGTACATGAATTTACTGGCAGGCAGAGCTGGATTTACATCACTCTGAAAATCAGATGTTCTTTGTATCAGGAAAAACCTTTAAAGATGGAAAGGTTTTCCTTCTGAATGGCAGGTGCATCCTTAAGTGCGCACACCCTGTGCACCGTTGGGGGTCAGCCTCTCTCAGATGCCAGATTCCACTGTGTGATCGTTTCTTTGCAGGCTGCTCCATGGAACAGGAGTTAGGTTCTAAACCAGTGGCCAGCACAGTAAAGTCTGTGGGCCAAACTGGGCCCACTGTCTTTGTTTCTTTTAATGGCCATAGTGCAGGGCTATAACTGATATGGGCTTCCCTGGTAGCTCAGCAGGTAAAGAATCCGCCTGCAATGCACGAGACCCTGGTTCAATTCCTGGGTGGGAAAGATCCCCTGGAAAAGGGCTAGGCTACCCACTTCAGTATTCTTGGGCTTCCCTGGTGGCTCAGACAGTAAAGAATCCACCTGCAATGCGGGAGACCTGGGTTCGATCCCTTTGTTGGTAAGATGCCCTGGAGAAGGGAACATGTATCTGCTCCAGTGTTCTTGCCTGGAAACTTCCATGGACAGAGGAACCTGGCAGGCTGTAGTCTATGGGGTTGCAAAAAGTTGGACGTGACTGGGCGACTTCCACTTATAACTGATATATGAAAAAAATAGCACGTTTTTCAGCTCATTTTCCTGAGCTTTGCTTTATACTTCTTCACTGATATTTCGTTTTTTTACGAATTGTAGAACTACAGCAGACTTCCCTGATGGTCTAGTGGTTAAGAGTCCGTGCTTCCTGTGCAGAGGGTGAAGGTTCAGTCCCTGGTCTGCAAACTAAGACCTTGCATGCCTCATGGTGTGGCCAGAAAAAAATAAAGCCACCTTGTAAAAATTAGGCCTTATATATTTTTTAAAAAAGAATATCTGACCTACTCCCATAATTTACATTTTAAGATAACACTGTCCTCAGGCATGAGGTCTTTACAACCTCCAGACATTCTTTGGATTCACTGGAGAGTATATAACTTCATTGTTAACACTAGCAAGCGGGTACTCTTTCTGCCCCCTTCGGATGCCTATGTCAGAAGCTTTCTCTGTCTCCTTTATACTTCAATAAAACTTTATTACACACACACACACACACACAAAAAGAATATCTGTAGCTACCCCAAGTGAAGCAAGTCTATTGGTGCCATTTTTTTCCAACAGCATTTGCTTCCTTCGTGTCTCTGGGTATCCCGTTTTGTTAATTCTTATGATGTTGCAAACACACCACCAGCAAAGACAACTCCCTTGAAGGCTCAGATAATGGTTAGCATGTTTTAACAATAAAGTATCTTTTAAGGAAGGCATATGTATTGTTTTTATAAATATAGTGTGATTGTACACTTAATATAAGGCTACAAGTATATGGTAAAGAATCCACCTGCCAGTGCAGGAAATGCAGGTTCGATCCCTCAGTTGGGAAGATCCCCTGGAGAAGGGAATGCACTCCACTCCAGTATTCTTGCCAGGAGAATCCCATGGACAGAGGAGCCTGGTGGGCTACAGTTCATGGCATTGCAAAGGAGTCGGACACAACTTAGCCACTAAACAACAATAAAACAGCAAAATATGTAGTGTTAAAATCTTTTTTATATCCATTGGGAAAAACAAAAAAATGCCTATGACTCATTATTTTGGAATTTTCCTTACTACAGTGTCCTGGAGCCAAACTTGCAGTGTCTTCAAGGTCTGCCTGTGTACAGTAAGAAGTGTTTGGACATTCACCACTATCAAGGTAACAGATACATGAATCCCTTCCAAATATTTCCTTGTGTCCCCCCACCTTTTTTTTGGGTGGGGGGGTGTTGTTGCTGTTTTTGGTGTTTTGTTTTTGTGTTTGTATTTTGACAGTAAGAACAACTAATATGAGTTCTGTCCTTTTAATAGATATTTAAACAAAGTGGTTCAATTGATACAGAATTTTGGATACACAAGATAAATGTTATAGAGATCTTTTGTACGACAGAGAGTCTTTAGGTAACAATATCCTATTTTTCCACAGCTGGCTTTTTGTTTTTCTTTTGGTAAGGCCCACAAGCTAAGAATGATTTTTACATTTTATGTGGTTGAAAAGAAAAATGATATTTTATGATGTGAAAATTATAGAATTAAAATTACAATTGCTGTGAATAAAGTTTTATTGGAACACAGTCACCAATGCCCATTCATTTATGTGCCGTCTGTGGCTGCTTTTGTGATCGAATAGGAGAGCTGAATAGTTACGATTGACATTAAGACTCACAGAGCCTAAAACATTTACTCTTTGGCTCTTTACAGAAGAGCCTTGGCTTACCTTGCCCTAGAAAGTTCATAAGCACCGATCATGCTGATTATGATGATGATGATAGTGACTAGGGATTGCTGATGGCTTCTTTGCAACAGGTATATATGCGTATTGACTGCCTTTTTATTAATAGCGTGTGGCCTGTAGTATATTAATTTTCACATAAAATTATATTTGCTAAGCATTTATGGGATTCTCACCCATGTGGACTCTGTCTACTCCTCTAAATGTGAACTTTTTACATGTCAATGATTACTTGGAAGGATTATTTTTTTTAATCTTTCAGATTTTATTATATTCCTATGTTCAGTGTTTTATAAATTAGGTAAACACATCACAAAACTGGTCAATCATCAGTATTATCAGGGAAACCTAAAAGGTGTCCTGGGTTAACGAAGCAGGGTCTCGGAATGGGGATGGAACCCAGAACGTCTGCTTGTTGGTTTTCATTTTTAAATTCTACGGGTGAAGCTAAAACTCAGCCTGACTTGGGAACAATTGGCCAAGATAATTATTTTTATACTTTTCAAAGGGATATTATTGTAGATACTACCTGACTTGGAACTCTTTGACAATGAAACTGAGTTCCCTATTTTAATCTTTTATCTTCAAGCCCCGCCCCCCACCAAAGTCCCCCATCTCCACTGTTGTCATGGTAACAGGACTTTGTACCCAGGGAAATGCCCAAACCTAGTTGCTTGACTAAGTAGATGGCACAGTTCCTGATAACACGTATTGACTTCCTTCTGCTCCTTAGGAAAGAATTTCCCTATGAAAATAAAATTGCAGCCACAGAGCATTGAATTCTTATTTTTTTTTTTTTAAATTGGAGTGTAGTTGCTTTACATTCTTGTGTTAGTTTCTACTGTACAGCAGAGTGAATCAGCCACACATACACATATATCCACACATATCCCCTCTTCCTTGGAATTTCTTCCCGGTTAGGTCACCGCAGACCACTGAGTAGAGTTCCCTGTGCTATACAGTCGGTTCTTATTAGTTATCTATTTTTTATGAACGTTGAATTCTTATATGAAACCATTTAGAGCAGTCTGGGGCTGGCCCCAGTTAAAGCAAGCATTTTGTTTCTGGCCAAATTTTCACAAAAGAGTGAGATTGACCTTCATTGGAACCGAAAATTTCCACCTGGCCTAAATGTAACCTCCCAGATAGATGAGGAGATGTTATCAGCAGATTTAATGTCTGTACTTTTATGTTAGTGTTCTAATTCTTTTTTCCTTCAAGCTTTTAGGATTAATTTCCCTAGTTTATAGGCTGAATGGAAATGTCTCAAGGTCCCTTCGGCTCCTTTGGATGAAATAATTAGCTGCACATGCTATCCAACAGCCTCTATACCTGGGCCCCTCGTTAGTTTCAAATCTCAATTTAATTTCCAGGAGAAATAGTTCAGGGTTTCCTCAGACTTAGCAATTGAATCTGACCAACTGCAGGGGGTCTCATGCTCAGACTGCCTTTTTCCTGGCCCCCAGTCCACCTCTTACCCCACGCCCCCCAGTCTGATCTCTGTAAGATTCAACTTTGCTCCCTCTGTGTTTGTAAATGGGACAGACCAGAAATTGTTTCCTGAAAACCAAGGCTTTCATTTGCTCTCTTCCTAATTTGCTCCCGGAGTTTGATTTAAAACAAGTAAGCCCAATTTGAGGATTATAACCCTGGAAGAGCATCTCAGAAAGCTCTCGTATGTACGTGTAAAACATCTGAAACTAAAATTGCATCGCAAGTCAGCGGTTGCTGTTGTTCAGTTGCTAAGCTGTCTCTGACTCTGTGACTCCATGGACTGCAATGTGCCAGGCTCCCCTGCCCCTCCACCATCTCCTGGAGTTTGCTCAAATTCATGTCCATTGAGTCAGTAGTGCTCTTCCCCATCTCACCCTCTGTCGCCCTCTTCTCCTGCCCTCAGTCTTTCCCAGCATCAGGGTCCTTTCCAGTGAGTCAGCTCTTCGCATCAGGTGGCCAGAGTGTTGGAGCTTCAGCTTCAGCATCAGTCCTTCCAATGAATATTCAGGGTTGATTTCCTTTAGGAGTGGCTGGTTTGATCTTCTTGCAGTCCAAGGGACCCTCAAGAGTCTTCTCCAACACCACAATTTGAAAATCAACTATACTTAAAGTTATAATTAACTTGAAAAACAAATGTAGTGTATAGATTATACAATAAAATTTTTTAGTACAACAATTAAAAAATGAAAAAATTAGCTTATTTTGAAGAATACATCTTTATGGCATACATACTAAAATATTATGTAGGCATATAATCTGTTAAACATGTGATATTTTACATTAGTTTCCTAATTTAAAGTGTCCAAAATTCACTGCACTCCATAAATTTTTTATCAGACTTGCTTGAGTAGTCTACATTTATTTATTTATTTGGGGCTTCCCTCGTGCCTCAGCAGTAAAGGATCTGCCTGAAAAAATGATGTCTTTCAAACACATGGCTAACAAACACATGAAAAGATGCTCAGTATCACTCATTATTAGAGAAATGCAAATCAGAAATACAATGAGACATCACCTCATACCTGTCAGAATGGCCATCATCAAAAAGTCTACAAACAATGAATTCTGGAAAGGGTGTGGAGAAAAGGGAACCCTCTTACACTGTTGGTGGGAATGTAAATTGATACAGCCACTATGGAAGATGGTATGGAGATTTCCTTAAAAAACTAGGAATAAAACCACCATATGACACAGAAATCCCACTCCTAGGCATATACCCTGAGGAAAGCAAAATTGAAAAATACATATGTACCACAATGTTCATTGCAGCGCTATTTACAATAGCTAGAACATGGAAGCAACCTAGATGTCCGTTGACAGATGAATGGATAAAGAAGTTGTGGTACCTATATGCACAATGGAATATTACTCAGCCACAAAAAGGAATTCACTTGAGTCAGTTCTAATGAGGTGAATGAATCTAGAGTCTGTTATACAGAGTGAAGTAAGTCAGAGAAAGATAAATATCATATACTAACACATATATACAGAATCTAGAAAGATGGTACTGAAGAATTTATTTGCAGGGCAGCAGTGGAGAAATGGACATAGAGAACAGACTTATGGACACGGGGAGAGGGGAGGAGAGGGTGAGATGTGTGGAGGGAGTAACGTGGAAACTTGCATCACCATATAGTAAAACACATAGCCAATGGGAATTAGCTGTATGTCTCAGGGAAGTCAGACAGGGGCTCTGTATCAACCTAGTAGGATGGGATTGGGAGGGAGATGTGAGGGAGGTTCAAGACGGAGGGGACATATGTATACCTATGGCTGATTCGTGTTAAAGTTGGACAGAAAACAACGAAATTCTGTAAAGCAACTATCCTTCAATTAAAAAATAAATAAAATTTAAAAAATGATGTCTTTGAGCCCTCATCTCCCACATTTAATCCAGCAGCAGCAGGACTGTGTAAAGTTAGTGTTAAAACAGTCCCTATGCCTAAGCCATGGGCTTCCCTGGTGGCTCAGATGGTGAAGAATCCACCTGCAATGCAGAAGACCTGTGTTCAATTCTTGGATTGGGAAGATCCCCTGGGGGAGGAAATGACAACCCACTCTAGTATTCTTGCCTGGGAAATCCTATGGACAGAGGAGCCTGGCATGCTGCAGTCCATGGGGTCACAAAGAGTTGGACACAGCTTAGCAACTAAATAACGACAGAATCGTGTGTTGGTCTTGTTCTTCTATTGCTTGTTTCACAACTAACTTTTCAGCTTACTTTAGATTATATTAGCTGAGAATAAATGATCCTGATTTTTAAAATGCAATTATTTTCCATGAAGGTCGTCAGGGTGATTATTTCTCACTATCAGGCTGATTTTTGAACTGGAGCTTGGCTTTTTGCATGTGAGAGTGCCGTCTAGATGCTCCAGAATCTTGAACCTACTCTTGGCCCACTGATGAAATGGCTTCAGGATTAAAGCCCGTTCTTGCCTAATAACCTGTGGGTTATGATGCAGACTGGGGCATGTTAACTTGGTGGAATATCCCCAAATAAACAAAATATTTCAGGGGTGATATCACACCTGGTTTTCAATTCACATGGCAACCCAGATTCTTTTCCCTACAGATAGTATTCCCCAGTGTCTTTCTTCATCTCAGTCTCCTGCAATCCTGAATCAATGATCACCTTAGAAATGGAAAAAAAAAAAAAAAAAAAAAACAACAAAGAGTTGTGTTGGGGTCTCTTTGGGTTCAGGAAAAAGAAAGTTATGACACAGCTGTCTTAATAAGAAAGCTTTATAAAGTCATGTACTAAAATGTCCTGTGATAGAGAAACGCAGGTTTGATAATTGTTCTGCCCAGGGATGGTCTTCAAGGGTTTGGGTTCTTTCTGACTGCTTTATCACCCTTACTTTATTATCTTTGTTGCATCTGAAAGATGGCTGTGATAGTGTCAGGGGTCACAGATGGATATATCACCAGGCTGCAGAAAGGGATGACCTTTGCAGAATGGTGGCAAGTAAGTCTTTCCCTGAAGCCCTTCCCTTTGTAGACTTCTCTTCCATCTTGTTGGTAAAAGCCGGGGTGTGTGCTTTGTGTGCCTGTTCAGTTGCTCAGTTGTCTGAGTCTTTGTAACCCCATAGACTGCATTCCACCAGGCTCCTCTGTCCGTGGGATTTCCCAGGCAAGAATACTGGAGTGGGTTGCCTTTTCCTCCTGCAGGGGATTTTCCTGACCCAAGGATCAAATCCAAGTCTCCTGAGGCTCCTGCATTGGCAGGTGGATTCTTTCTTTACCCCTGAAAGAACTGGGTCGCATGTCCTTTTTCAAAGCAATCACTCTTACAGAGAAAAAGGATTACCATGACCGAGTAGGAATGATCAGTGTTCATCCCCTTTGAGTCACAGGTTGGAGGAATGACCAGTTGAATCACTTAGGGCTGTGAATGGGTGGGTTTGTGGGTAAGAGAATGAGGACAGTACTTGTCCTGCAAATCACTGAGCCACATGAGGGGCTTATAGAATGTTTCTTGTGATAAGGCATGAACAGTTCTGCTAAGAGATGACAAAGTCTCATTGGCTTTTTGAAGTCAATTGATCCTTCCTGACATACTCAAGATCATGTGTTCAGAAGAGTGAAATTCCATATTATTTGATTGCCTTTGTCTCTCTCTTAGAAGACTATGACATTGGTTCCCTGGGTCGTGTTATAGGCGGTGACGTTGGATTCTTGCTCTCTAGTCATTGCCAGAGCCTATTGTGGCAAGTCAACTTTCTTTCATGTTTTTTCTGGATGTCTATGCTAACCCAAAGGACTTCCCTGGTGGTTCAGTGGTAAAGAATTCGCCTACCAATATAGGAGACTAGTTTCGATCCCTGGGTCAGGAAGATCCCCTGGAGGAGGAAATGGCAACCTACTCCAGTATTCTTGCCTGGAGAATCCCATGGACAGAGGAGCCTGGTGGGGGTCCCAGAGAGTTGAATGTGACCTAGGACTACACGGCAACAGCAACACTAACGTGAACAACAGTAGCAGTAGTATGCAAGACCTGCTTTTAAGACTGGAGTTTGATTTGATGCCAAATACATCAGAAGAGAAAGGAAAAAACTTGGAATTAGGGGAAACAAAGATAATCAGAAGTTCAGACCTCATATTGAGTTGTTTTTATTGGCTGGCATAAGACATGGATTGTTTTCCTCTTCAGGGAACAAAACATGATACCACATTTCCTTACAATTAAATTAAGGCTCAAGAACAACAAGGACATAGTAGTCCCTGTGATGTGTTGGAAAGATATTGTCTGTGCTCCACGTGAACAGAGGGTAGAATGCTTTGTTGCTTTATGAAATGCCAGGTTTTCAGGGCAAATCCTATTAAGGGGTTTTAGTTCCTGCCTGACATTTTACTTTCTTCTCTGCCAGCTGCTCCTGCAAGGAGATGCCTCGGGATTGTTCAGACTGGGGTCAGACTTGATTTAGAAATTACAACTCCCAAATTGGGGAAATGTGTTCATTGATTCATTCTCTCATCTATTTATCCATCTGGTATCCATCAGATCTGTAAGAAACTTATTATTGTTGTTGTTCAGTCGCTAAGTTGATTTCCTTTAGGACTGACTGATTTGATCTCCTTGCTCTCCAAGGGACTCTCAAGAGTCTTCTCCAGCACCACACTTTGAAATCATCAATTCCTCAGTGCTCAGCCTTCTTTATGGTCTAACTCTCGGATCCATACATGACTACTGGAAAAACCATAGCTTTGACTAGAGGGACCTTTGTCAGCAAAATGATGTCTCTGTTTTTTAAAACGTGGAAATAATGACAGATTTTATTTTCTTGGGCTCCAAAATCACTCTGGATGGTGACTGCAGCCACGAAATTAAAAGATGGCTTGCATCTTGGAAGAAAAGCTATGACAAACCTGGACAGCATATTAAGAAAGAACCTTATTATAATTGTCTGCTTACTTGTCATTTCCCTCCACTAGTCTGTAGGCATCTGGTGAAACTGGTTCCCAGGTATATCTTCAATGCCTGATGTATTTACTGAGTGAACAGTAAACATTTATTTAGTGCTTGAACTCTCAGAGAGCTTTTAGTCTAGGAAAGAAGATAAGATGGAGACTTAAAGAGAATATGTTGAGTGGGTATTGGGGGCAGGGGGAGATGTTGCCACAGGAGTTTTTTTTTTGAATTTCAAATTTCAATCTTCTATTTCTCCATTTTTAAAAAAAAAGTAGTTCTTGAATTTTCAATTTATTCTTTTTCTTTTGCTATAGCTATTTTCTGTTTTTTTCTGGGACTTCCCTGGTGGTCCAGTGGTTAAGACTTTGTACTTCCCCTGCAGGGGCCCGCCTTGGCTCCCTGGTCTCAGAGCTAAGATCCCACAGCCATGTAGCACGCCCCGCCCCCCCCCCCCCCCACCTGAAAAAAGACTGTATTTTCCTTTAAATTCTTGAACAGATATTTCATATCTCTTTGCAAGTTCTTGTCTGCTGTTTCCAGCATCTGAGTCATCTTGGGATCTTTGCTATTGTTTGCTTTTATTTCTTTTTCTTGATTTTGGGTCATGTTTTTCTACTTTGCTTATCATATTTCATAATCATCTGATGAATATTAAGATAATACATTGTAAGGAGCCTAGATTATATTGTCTTTCTTTAAAGCATGTTAGGTTGTATTCTGGCAGGCAAATACGATACTAAAGGTTCTCCTTGATCTGCTTGGAGCTTGGATTTAGGCTTTCATAGTGCAGTCTAGAGTAGTCCTTACTCTGCTGCTGCTAAAGTCGCTTCAGTCATGTCTGACTCTGTGCGACCCCATAGAAGGCAGCCCACCAGGCTCCCCTGTCCCTGGGATTCTCCAGGCAAGAATACTGGAGTAGGTTGCCATTTCCTTCTCCAATGCATAAAGTGAAAAGTCAAAGTGAAGTCACTCAGTTGTGTCCGACTCTTAGCAACCCCATGGACTGCAGCCTACCAGGCTCCTCCGTCCATGGGATTTTCCAGGCAAGAGTACTGGAGTGGGGTGCCATTGCCTTCTCCGCTGCAGAGGTTTGCAGTTTTCCTGGAAAGTCAGATAATACCTATTTTAGGCACATGATTTATAGTGTCTCTGTTGCAACTATTCAACTCTGTTGTTGTAGCAAGAAAGTAGCCATAAAAATACGTAACAAATCGACATGACTGTGTTTCAATAAAATTTTCTTTACAAAAATATACGTTCTGGGGGTGGGGAGGTGCTTCCCAGGTGGTGAAGTGGTAAAGAATCCACCTGCCAATGCAGGAGACAAAAGAGACAAGGGTTAGATCCCTGGGTTGGGAAGATACCCTGGAGGAGGAAATGGCAGCCCACTCCAGTTTCCCTGCCTGGGAAATCCCATGGACAGAGAAGCTTGATGGGCTACAGTCAGGGGGTTGCAGAGAGTCAGACACAACTTAGCACACACAGAGATGAACATACACAATCAGGAGACTTCCCTGGGGGAGTCCAGTGGTTAAAATTCTGCCCTTCCACTGCAGCAGGGTGTGGGTTAAAATACCTGGTTGGGAAACGAAGATCTTGCATGCCACTCCACGTGGCTAAATAAATAATTTAAAAAGGGACTTTCCTGGTGGTCCAGTGCTAAGACTTCACGCTCCCAATGCCAAGGGTCGGGGTTTGATCCCTGGTTGGGAAGCTAGATCCCTATGCCGCAACTAAGTCCCAGCACAGCCAAATAAATTAATTAAAAAAAATATATATATATATATATATATATATAAATAAATCAGTCCATGGGCCATAGTTTGTTGATCCTTCTCTAGAGCACAGGCCTTACTTCTCAGGAACGAACCCAGTGGTGTCCAGCTGCATGCCTGAGATGGGATAAGAATCCAGTGTCTCCACATACTGTGTGACCTCTAGAGTCTCCATTCTCACCCCTAAAGCAGTTTCTCTGTAGAAGGCCTCTTGGAGTCTCATCACTCATCACACACGTCAGCAGCCCAGCCCTTGGCTCAGGTCTTGCAGAGAGCCCTGCACAGACCTCTCACACTGTAAGGAGCAGGACCCCAAGGGGCGCTGGGGTGGGGACAGGCCTTCCCCCATATCCTCTGCTTTAGCTCCTCTCTGAAGTATCTAGATAATAGCATTTGATGCACATTTCTTGAGTTTGGCAGATGTAAAAAATCCCTTCCTCTTCGACGAGAAAATGTTGACTACTTGTTGACCATGAACATCTGGCCCCACGCTTCCTGGAGCCTCAGGACTGATGGGCGGAACCCCTGTGACACCCCCTGCTCCCTCGTCAGCCGATCAGAGGACTGTGCACAAGGTGATCACACACCCTGCGACCCCCCCAAGCCTGACCCTGCATCCCTCACCTGGTTATTAAAAGTGCTTTGCCAAACTATTCTGAGAGTTCAAGGCTTTTTAGAGTATCAGCCACCTCATCTCCTTGCATGGCCCTGTTTCTCTGTTTCAGACTCCCATGGTTCCCTTTCTCTGTTACAAACTCCTGACGGTTTAGTTCGCTTGGCCTCACTGTGTGCCGAATGCATGAACTTCTGTTAACAACACCACCCCTCATTCCCTGCAGACTCTTGTACTCCCACCTTTCCCAGTTCCTGCCCTGGGATTGGGCCTTGTGTTAGGTTTGCTAATGTCTGATCCCTGCCTCCTCAGCTCAGCAGGACGGTCATACTCGCTGGGTTCTACCTGCCTGTGCCGTGGTTGGGAAAGGTTCTCTGGCAGAAAGAGCATTGGAGCATCTCCAATACTAGCTTCTCCGTCAGGGCTTGAGGCAGAAGTTGCCTCTCATTTTTGAAAAGCAAGAAGTGCATGAATGGCTATGTTGTATAAGGAACTAGAAAAAGGCATCCCATTCAAATGTTATTTCATGATAGTGAATGTGAGGAAGGCTCAGATCCAGTGGGGCTTGGGTGTGGCCCCCTCTATCACATTCTGCAGTGATTACTGGAGCCCTCTGCACATTACCAGCCTCAAACAGATGCTCTTCTGGGAGTTGTCATCTTTTCAGCATTCAATAATGGCTCCTCATCAGAAGCCACATGTCAACAAGAAATTCCAGAGGATTAGAGTTGATTAAAACTCACCACAAAAATGTGCTCCCATGGGGATTCTCCAGGCAAGAGTACTGGAGTGAGTTGCCATTCCCTTCTACAGGGGATCTTCCTGACCCAAGGATCGAACCTGGGTCTCCTGCACTGCAGGCAGATTCTTTACCATTTGAGCCACCAGGGAAGTGAAAAATCCTATAAAGCAGGCGTTCCCAACCTTTAGAATTATTGAACAATAAATGTAATGCACTTGAATCATCTTGAACCACCCCCCTCCCTGCCTCCCCCCCACCCCACACCCTGGTCCATGGAAAAATTGTCCAAGAAGCCTGTCCATAGTGCCAAAAAGGTTGGGGACTCTGCAAATGGAGGCAAGATTAAATGCGGTGCACCTTGGTGTGTCTGGACAAGTTGGAAAATGCTTGAGCTAGGCCTTTGCTGCTTAGAGTCCACTTGTAACACAGTAAGTCCAGGCATGTGTAATGGGCAATTTTAGGCAAATCAGAGCAGCTGTTGACAGCCACTGGGTGGTGGCGGGAGGGTGTGTGCTTTATGCTTGATGTTAACAAGTAAGAGATGGTAGGAAAAGAGGTTGGCCTGGCCCTCAGGACCCAGTGATGAAATATCTTCCAGAACATAATAGGGAGTTCACATCTTATTCCTAGAAAATGAGAAGCCATTGGAGAACTGGGAAGGGAAGTGATCAAACTTAGGTTCTAGAGCAATCTGGGGGCTAAATTGGCTTCCAAGGTGGCTCGATGGTAGAGAATCTGCCTGCCAATGCAGGAGATTTAGGTTTGATCCCTGAGTTGAAAAGATCCCCTGGAGAAGGAAGTGGCAACCCACTCTGGTGTTCTTGCCTAGGAAATCCTATGAAGAGAGGAACCAGTTGGGCTACAGTCCATGGGGCTGCAAAGGGTCAGACATGACTTTGTGACTAAACAAGAACGACAACAAGGGGGTAAACGGGAAAGATCCCCTTGGGGAGGGGTATTCAGTCAGAAGGTAATGGTTTCGAACAAAGACAAACCCTCTACCCCATCAGTGACCTGGAGGCAGTGAGGAGGGGCCAGGCCTGAGAAATATTTCAGAAGGTAATTTACTTTTCTTTGGCAGGAGGGATTTTAATCTCTTAAAATGAGATTAAGAAGGAGGGAAGGTTCTAGGTGATCCTGTCTGGTCTGAGTAATTAGGTGAAAGGCAGTGATGTTTGCAGGAAGAAAAAAAGATGAAAAGAACAGGTCTTGGGGTGATGACTCACGGTGCCAGTTATTCAGCGAGCACTTAGAGAATTCCCAGTATGTGTTGGATGCTGTTTCAGGGGAGTCATGACTGAGACAGGCAGAGTTCCTGCTCACGTGGCGAACAGAAGGAAAAATGTAAAGAAGGAATAAGAAGTTTCAATGATAAAGACCAAAATGAAGGATCCAGGGAGTGATAGAGAATGAAAATGAGAAAGAAGGAACATTCTAGGTCAGAGAAGTCCTCTTGGAGGACACACCATGTGAGCTGAGATGTGTACGGTTATCAGCTCTTCTGTGCTCGGTCGCTTGTGTGTGCTGTGCTTAGTCGCATCAGTTGTGTCTGACTCTGTGTGACCCTGTGGACTGTAGCCCGCCAGACTCCTCTGTCTATGGAATTTCCCAGGCAAAGATACTAGAGCGGGCTGCCCTTTCCCTCTCCAGGGGATCTACCTGATCAGGGATTGAACCCGTGTCTCCCTCCTGCATCTCCTGCATTGGCAGATGGATTCTTTACCACTAGCACCACCTGGGAAGCCCTTATCAGGTCTTAGATGTGCAGAAATTAGAGAAGTATCTAGAAAGAGTGCATTGCAGGTGAGAAGCCCTTGTTGCTGAAGTCAGCAGCAGAAAGGCCCACGTGGCCTGGAATGTGAAGAGCAGGGGAGGAAAGCAGACCTATCGCAGCATGGCTGGGGAGGGTAGAGAGCTGGGCGTTTTTCAGACAGCAGACTTTCCCTTAATATGTACATCATGGAGCCCTCATTTCTCTTGTTCTGAGGCAGCTTTCATTTTGGCTTTACAGATAATGATTCAGAGATGCTTGTCAGACACCTAAATGGAGATGTGTACCAGACGGTCAGGTGTGGTCCTGGAACTCTGCAGAGAAACAAGACTGGAAAAGTAGATTTGAGAGTTTTAAAAAAGGCAGTGAGGGGTTGAAGTATCATTCTTAGTTGCAGCATAACCAACCAGGAGCCTTTTTTTACACCTGGCTTGCTCTACACATTTCAAAACAGTATCATCTGTAGGTCCTCTAATTTTCTTTTCTAGCATGGTGTGGCGTGCATACTCATTTGTGTCTGACTTTTTGTGACCCTATGGACTGTAGCCCACCAGGCTCCTCCATCCATGGGATTCTCCAGGCAAGAGTACTGGAGTGGGTTGCCATTCCCTTCTCCAGGGGATCTTCCCGACCCAGGGATCGAACCAGCGTCTCTTATGTCTCCTGATTGGCAGGTGGGTTCTTTACCACTGTTGCCACCTGGGAAGTATCTTTGTTGTCTTTTTAAGACTTTAGTCAAGTTGATAAACTTCTGTAAAGCCGTCTTTTATTTATCTTCAATGTCTCATCTCTCTGGAGTACTAGTTAATTTGCATCATTATAGAAATCTCCTTTATTGTGTAAAAATTATCAGAATAGCCCCAAATCAGATATTTTAGATTTTGGAATTATAAAAAATTGCAGATTATTTTAAAAAGTTCTATTCAGGGTTATCTCTTCATGTCTTTCTGCCAGTGTGGCGATGATTTACTGTAAGCTGAAATGGCAAAGCCAGTCTATGACTCCACTCACTTGGGAGGACCTGGAAGGCTGGCTGGTTCCTTCCTCAACCCTCTGATTGATTTTTTTTCTGCGATTCATTCCATGCTTCTCATCCATTAAATTGATGTAACATACCAAATTAAATCAAGCTTTTCCTTGTTTTCAAACTTGCTTAGAATTCTGCAACAGTGATATTTTGGTTTCCATGCACTTTTGTGAAGACTGGATATCAAGAAAAAGTAAATAGAGACAGTAGAATCTCAACAAATAAACACTGTTAACTGGGTTTCCCTGGTGGCTCAGAGGGTAACGAATCCGGCTGCAATGTGGGAGACCTGGGTTCAATCCCTGAGTTGGGGAGATCCCCTGGAGGCGGGCATGGCAACCCACTCCAGTATTCCTGCCTGGGAACTCCCATGGACAGAGGAGCCTTGTGGGATACAGTTCATGGAGTTGCAGAGAATTGGACACGACTGAGCGACTAAGCACACAGCACTGGAAGAGGATGTTTATTTAAAGAGAGTATTTCACACAGGGCTATGGACTGGAGAGACGGATTCCTCAATCTTACAGTGACAAGTGAGAGAATTAATGGAAGCATCATGCCATTGGGGCGGCAGGTTCGGGCTGATGGCAGAAGAGCATCTCTAGGGTCCTTTGTGGCTATCCACAGCATCTTTCTGCAAGGAGCAGGCTGAGAGAGCAGTCTGTAGGAAACCCTGAGTTTCCCACTGGGAGCTCTGTTACGATTGGTCCTGGCCCTTCGGCAAATTCCAGTGGCCTCTCTGGGTCCCCAAGTTTAAGAACAGCATTCCTGCATGAACTCTAACTGCCTGAGGCTGTGACACACCCTTTGGCAGAGGTCTTCAACAGTTTCAGTATGGAAATGTGATGGGTCATCCCCAGAACGTTGGCAGGGCCGGCGGCGGGTGTGCGGTACTGTGATAAGACAGTTCCCTGCAACTTTGAAAAGTGAGAGTGGGGGCTTCCTGGTGGCTCAATGGTAAAGAATCCGTCTGCCAATGCAGGAGAAACAGGTTAGATCCCTGGTTTGGGAAGATCCGACATGCCTCAGAGCAACTAACCCCGTGCACCCAAACCACTGAGCCTGCACTCCAGAGCCCGGGAGCCAAGACCACTGAGCCCACGTGCCCTCGAGCCTGAGCTCTGCAACAAGAGAAGCCAGCGCGATGAGAAGCCCACACACGGCAACTGGAGAGCAGCCCCTGCTCGCCGCAGCCAGAGAAAGCCTGTGCAGCAACAAAGACCCAGCACAGCCAAAAGTAAATACATTTTTAAAATTATTTGAAAAAAACAATAAAAACCCAGAGTGGGCTTGGAGAGAGAGGAAGGTTGCCTTAGTTTTGTGGAGACAGAAGACAGAGGAATTACTAATGTACCGTGGGGAAAATGTTAGACAAAATCTGGCTTTGCACACAATAGGTTATCAGCATGTGTTATTTATGATATGAGGATTTGAACATGGGTGGGAATTACTCTGCCAGTCCAAGACCACTTTTCCCTCTAAAACCCATGCCTTAGCTCATAGAGTCAGTGTAGCTGTGTCTGTATAGAAATGCCTTCCCTTAGCACACGATGTTGTCGGTCATGGGGGCTCCACCTGTAAAACCAGCTGGCGGAAAGTTCAGGGAGGACTCCTTAGTGAGTCCTGGACAATAGAGGTGTCCAGTAGAAAAGCCATATTGGATCAGTGAGAGCTGGCACCTTTAAATGACTTCTGTGAAGGATAGGGAATTAGATGGGGAAACAGTGGAAACAGCGTCAGACTTAATTTTTTTGGGCTCCAAAATCACTGCAGATGGTGATTGCAGCCATGAAATTAAAAGACGCTTACTTCTTGGAAGGAAAGTTATGACCAACCTAGACAGCATATTAAAAAGCAGAGACGTTACTTTGTCCACAAAGGTCCATCTAGTCAAGGCTATGGTTTTCCAGTGGTCATGTATGGATGTGAGAGTTGGACTATAGAGAAAGCTGAGCACCGAAGAATTGATGCTTTTGAACTGTGGTGTTGGAGAAGACTCTTGAGAGTCCCTTGGACTGCAAGGAGATCCAACCAATCCATCCTAAAGGAGATCAGCCCTGGGTGTTCATTGGAAGGACTGATGCTGAAACTGAAACTCCAATACTTTGGCCACCTCGTGTGAAGAGTTGACTCATTGGGAAAGACCCTGATTCTGGGAGGGATTGGGGGCAGGAGGAGAAGGGGACAACAGAGGATGGGATGGCTGGATGGCGTCACTGACTCGATGGACATGAGTTTGGGTAAACTCTGGGAGTTGGTGATGGACAGGGAGGCCTGACGTGCTGCGATTCATGGGGTCACAAAGAGTCGGACGTGACTGAGCAACTAAACTGAACTGAACTGAAGGATTTTTAGGAGTTCAACCCGAGATAGAATCGGCAAAGAAGACTCGAGTAGGGAAGTCAGTGAGAAATGTCAAGTGGCTAACTGCTGCTTTGTGACCTGCAGGTATAGGTGATCCTAATATTTAAAGCCAGGGTTACAGTTCTGCAACAAGAAGAGAATTAGAGCCCGTCTACTGGGGGAGACAGTGTTGTGCAGTCGCTGTGTTGTGTCGACTCTTTGCGACTCCAGTGGACTGCCCCATACCAGTCTGCTCTGCCCTCCACTGTGTCCTGGCGTTTGCTCAGATTCGCACCCACTGAGCCGCTGATGCTGTCTTGTCTTCTGCCGTCCTCTTCTCTGGTTCTCAGTCTTTCCCAGCGTCAAGGTCTTTCCAATGCGTCAGCTCTTCGCATCAGGTAACCAGTGTATTGGAGCTTCAACTTCCGCATCAATCCTTCCAATAAATATTCAGGGTTGATTTCCCTTAGGATTGACTGGTATGATCCCCTTGTTGTCCAAGGGACTCTGAAGAGTCTTCTCCAGTACCACAGTTCTTCAGCACTCAGCCTTCTTTATGGTCCATCTCTCATATCTGTATATGACTACTGGAAAAACCATAACTTTGTGGACCTTTGTCAGCAGAGTGATGTCTCTGCTTTTAATACACTATCTAGGTTACAGTAAGGTAAGGTAAGGTAAGTCACTTCAGTCATGTCCGACTCTTTGCCACCCCGTGGACTGCAGCCCACCAGGCTCCTCTGTCCATGGGATTTTCCAGGCAAGGACACTGGAGTGGGTTGCCATTTCCTTCTCCAATGCATGAAAGTGAAAAGTGAAAGTGAAGATGCTCAGTTGTGTTCAACCCTTAGTGACCCCCTGGACTGCAGCACACCAGGCTCCTCCGTCCATGGGATTTTCCAGGCAAGAGTGCTGGAGTGGGGTGCCATTGCCCTCTCTGTAGGTTACAATGGAGGATGCTAAATATATCCCCATTATTCCCACCACTGCACAGTCCTCCTGATGGGCATTTGGATTCACAAGGCTTGGCCAAGAAGGCGCCTCATGGGTGGAGTGATACCCAGCCACACCTCTGGAATGCTGAGACACCCCAAGGAGAATGTGGAGAAGGTGCCACTCCCTGAGTTGGCTTCCCTCCATGTTGTGAGAAAATCAGAGCCTCTAGAAAGCAGTCCTGCTTTCCCAGAGTTTGCCACGACCTGGGAAATAATGAAGAGGAAGATGAACGACACATGGGGATATCATCCTGGGAAGTTCAAACCCTTGTTCTCCTGAGATATTTAGCTTTAAAAAGACCAAGTGGCTCAGATCTCATGGAACCTTGACGACATTGGCCTGTGGAGCTTGGGCAGTAACGTGTTGGTTGTTTGCATGAGGAGCTCCTGAACTGCTCTGAAAATGAGATGTTTGCAGTGTTCTCTCCCTCCGTCCTGTCCCTCTCTCCTCCCCCTGCCTCGGCCATTCTCTTCTCACATGTGAAGTTCCTTGCTTTGACAGAAGAACATTCACTTTACTTTCTATCCCGTGGAGAATCTAATAAGGTGAAGGACTAACATTTGTGAGCCACTTGATATCTAAGGCACATTGGTTAGCACTTTACAAACCATAAACATATCTTAATCTCTTTGCTAAGGCAGCAAGGCAGATGCTGCAATTTTCTCTACTTGATATCCAAGGAATTTGATAGACTGTCAGAGATTTGGGCTTCCCCAAATGGCTCAGTAGGAAAAGAATCTGCCTGCCAGTGCAAGAGACTCAAGAGAGGTGGGTTCAATCCCTTGGTCTGGAAGATCCCCTAGAGGAGGAAAAAAGCAACCCACTCCAGTATTTTTGCCTGAAAAATCTCATGGACAGAGGAGCCTGGAGAGCTACTATCCATGGGGTCACAAAGAGCCAGAAATGACTTGAGTGACTAAGCATGAAAAGAGGTTCAGAGAGTTGCTCATGATCATTCAGTTAACAAGAGAATATATCTGTGAAAATAATCAAGCTTGTGCCATGTTTATCAGAAACCTCAAAGTCCACCAAATAGCTTAAATTTCATGGTTTAAAGCAGCAAATGTTTATTCCTCATGTGTACTCTAGCTGCTTATGATCACTCAGAGACCTAGACTGGAGGAGGGGTCACCATCTTGAGACATCGTCATCCGGGACATTGCCTCCCGATTGCCATGGCAGCCAAGAGGATGCTGAAGGGTCTCTCAACAGCAGTTCTGTTCTGGAAATGACACACATCCCTTCTGCCCTCAGCCCATTGGCCAGCACTAGTCACATGACCCTTCCTAGTGAGAAGCTGGCGAGCTGATCCTCCTCCCAAGTCCTTGAGGAAGAGGTGAACAAAGATGGATGAAGACTGGAACTCACCACCTGAGAGGTAGACTGAGTTCTTCCCCACAGCGTGATCCTGCCCCTCAGAAGAATGATTTAACGCAAGATAAGGGGATCAAGGAGATCCAACCAGTCCATCCTAAAGGAAATCAACCCTGAACATTCACTGGAAGGACTGATGCTGAAGCTGAAATTCTGATACTTCGGTCACCTGATGCGAAGAACTGACTACTTGGAAAAGACCCTGATGCTGGGAAAGATTGAAGGCAGGAGGAGAAGGGGGCGGCAGAGGATGAGATGGTTCAGTAGCATCACTGACTTGATGGACATGAGTTTGCCCAAGCTCCGGGAGATGGTGGAGGACAGAGGACAGTGTGGCAGTCCATGGGGTCACAGAGGGTCAGACACAGTGTAGCAACTGAACAGCAACACAAGAGAATCAAAGCAGTGCTTCATCATTCCTTCTCTGCCGTCTGCCTTAACCTTCCCGTGCCTGTCACTGGGTTCTGAAGAGCCACGTCAGGGCCTCCTCTCAGGGGTCCTGTGGCATCTCCCCAGCCCCTGTGCTGTTCAGATAGTCCTCAGTGTCCTGTGGCCTGTGTCTAACCTTGAGATTCACGTGATCATTTCTCACACACCTGGGAATCATTGAGTCACAGGCTGAGTCTCTGCTTGCATTGTTTGTGCTTGGAAACAAGATTTGATGTGGGGCACAGTATCTGCCTCCCACGGTTCTGGCAGGCTCCTGTTGCTGTGAGAGTTCCTGCTGCAAAGCCTTGTGGAACTTACCTTTGGCATCTCAGGGACGTGCTTAACAGATGCCGCCATCCCCATCTGAGACATGGAGGTCTCAGCTGTGAACATCCTGGCGGGACTCGCCATCTTGTTTCAGGATATCATGGGGTTTGAGAAATGCATTCATTGGACTTCTCCTTTAGAATGCATTGAGTTATGGATTCATTTACTTTTTCAGCTTATCCTCTGGGTAAAATATAGTTTCAATCAGCAGAAAGCAAATAGCAGGAGAGACTAAGAAGAGTCCAAATGTACAAGCTGTTTACAAACATTCCTTTCGGATAAAAGTCTCCTTCCAGAGGACAAGTAGAGAGAGAAATCAACCTCTTACCCATGAGAGAGAAAAAAAAAAAAAAAAATCAAAGAAAGCAGAACTTTATTCTAAAAGCTAAAAGGAAAGCATGTCTCTGAAAATTACATTCTGTAGGAAGAGGAATTAAAAGAAGCAAATGAAACCAATATTTTATTCCTCCATCTTTTCACCTTAACCTGTTCTCTCCTCTTGGCTCTTTTTCCCTTTCTTTTTCATTGCATCCAAGCATTTTTGCACCCTTTGAATAAAACAAAGTCAATGAACAGAAAATATAAAGGATATTGAAGAGAAATAGAATTACTACAAAGAAACAGAACTTGTAATGTTGAAAAAACGTCTATCCTAGAGACGGTAGGAAGCTCATTTGATGCTCTAGGAAATAAGATTGATGATGTAGAACAAACTTAAGAAACTCCAGGAGTGAAGAGAAAATAAAGAGAGTGAGAAAAGCCAAAAAGTAAGATGGCTGATATGGAGGAGAGAAAACAAAGACTTATTAAAGAATTGTACTTTTTATAGAAGAAAACTCACAAATGATTATTGATGTAAAAATCACACATGAAAATGCTAGTAAACTGCTAATAGAACATCAATTCAGTAAAAGTATTTTCAAGATTCTCAATTCAAATAAGACATTAAGAATTTTTTTGACCCTAATTAGGGAGAAGGCAATGGCACCCCACTCCAGTACTCTTGCCTGGAAAATCCCAGGGACGGGGAGCCTGGTGGGCTGCTGTCTATGGGGTTCGCACATAGTCGGACACTACTGAAGCGACTTAGCAGCAGCAGCAGCAGCAGGATAGATACTAAACATTTCCTTAAAAGATACACAATAATGTTTGGATAGCTGTTCCTGGTCAGAAGATCAGATAGTATAAAGATACACATTCTTCTGATACTATATTATGATATAAATGATTTTAATAAAAACCCTAATAATATAGGCTAAAAGACCTCTGAAAAAGTGAATCTAACATTCATCTGGAAACAGAAATGGTGCAAGTAGCCAAGACATTTTTTTAAAAGAGCTATTATAATTGTAATCAAAACAGCATGGTGGTTGTAGAAGAAATGATAGAGAATGCACAGAGAAAGATGTCCCAGCTTTATTTCATGATTCTTTCTCCTATAATTTTGAATGCCAAATTTAATCATAAGCTCACTCTTCTATATATACCAAAGTCTATTTTGGGGGTAAGTGGTTAACTATTTGAAATAAAGTTGGCATCATTTCTCAGTGCGCACACCACAATCCAAAGACCAAAAGGATGAAATTGTCACATGAACAAAAAGAAGCCAAAATAAAACAGAGATGGATAGATCTCTGATCTTGAGCTTGGTTTCATTTGTCTGAGTATAATGAGATGGGGAAAATTGTATTCACCACAGTTCCGCTTACGAGTGGAACTCGGTTATTGGAGAAAGTTCAGGAAGCACGAAGGGAGGCAGAAAAGGGGATTGAGTAAGAAACAGTGCTCCATGGGAGACAAAAGAATTTCCCTGATTCCCCAACAAGCAAGGGAGAAGGCAGATCCAGAGAGAAGCTAAAGGAAGTAAAACAAAGGAAGACAGCCCCGTGTGTGTGGAGAGAAGAGGAAAAGGAGCATCTAGAGGAGCAAGATTGTGAACCCTGCTAACTGCCAAAATGGGGTGGGCTTTCCGCAGCCTCTGTGGGCTCCCCTGGCGGCTTATAAGGTAAAGAATCCGCCTGCAATGCAGGAGACCTGGGTTTGATCCCTGGGTCAGGAAGATGCCGTGGAGAAGGGAATGGCTACCCACTCCAGTACTGCCTGGAGAATCCCATGGACTGAGGAGTATGGCAGGCTCCCATCCATGGGATCACAAAGAGTCAAGCAGGAATGAGTGACTAACACTTGCACTTTCATTAGGACATTATAAAAAGAGCAAAGGTTACACCTTTGATCCAGAATTTCCACTTCTGAGAAGCTATCTTGTGAAACTGTTTGCAGATACAAATACACAAAGGTGAGAACATTCTGTGAATAAGTAAGATCCCATGGGAAAATCCAAATAAACATATTGGCCAACCCAGTAGTATTCCTGGCTGTATTCCTTACTAGCTGGGATGTTTTTTGTGCAGGACATCAAACCTCACTAAGCCTCAGTTTCTTCATCTATGAAACAGGAAATAAATGTAGTACCCAACTAATTGTTATG
The DNA here is from genome assembly GCF_029378745.1 of Bos indicus. Lineage (NCBI taxonomy): Eukaryota > Metazoa > Chordata > Mammalia > Artiodactyla > Bovidae > Bos > Bos indicus. Next base: position 60,278,478 of record NC_091778.1, read on the forward strand.
GCTTTTGTGAAGATTCAACCTGAGGGTACGTGGAAGTGTTTATAAAGACTGTTAACATAGTAATAACACGTACCAAAGCTGAAATACTTTTAAAAAGTGAAATAATAGGGACATAGTTAATTAATACTGGTAGGACCTTACAAAGGGATATTATCGGTCGTTAATAAGTTTAAGGCATATTCATACAGAAGTTAATAGTGAAAAGAATATTCTGTATTAGTCCAATGATGAATGGAAAATACATAAATGTATGCATATGCATATAAAAGGACTAGAAACAAATACATCAAATATTAAAATTAGTCTCCAACTGGCAGGAGTAAAGCTGGTTTTATGAATTTAAAAAATTATTCTAGGTATTTTTCATAATCAACCAACAAAATAAACATTTTCTAATGTAAATTAGAATCAGTAGTGAATGACTAGAAAATGCGTAAGTAGAGGCAAAAAACACAAATACAAACGTATGTTGACTTTTAAAAAAGTATTTCTTTGGCTGCACTGAGTGTTAGCTGTGGCACGTGGGATCTAGTTCCCTGACCAGGGATCGAACCCAGGCTCCCTGCATTGGGAGCATGGAGTCTTAGCCACTGAGTCAGCAGGGAAATCCCTTGATTCTTTTAACTAGGAAAGAATTGATGTGAAACACAGGGTTCGGGGAAGTTTGTGTCTTGTCTAATTTCGAGCCACTCTCCTATGTGTAAGTTCTGGTTGAGGAGTGAAAAAGGTGGGCGGCGGGGTCTGTGCTGATCCTGATTCTCTCACGTTATGAACTTCCCATCCTTTATTGCAGAATCCGGGCCCCAGCCTATCCATCCTGTTAATCTCCACCAGAGTCCTGTCGTTCCTCTGGTGCCCTCCCAGGTGGATTTCCCTGTTTCCCGAGCCCCTTACTCCATTCTTCTCCTGGGCACACCTTGAGCCTGGTGCACCCTCCACTCGGGCTCACCAGCCTCCTCATCTTTCATCAGTGGGACACGTCCTCCAGTCTCATCCTTCCCAGGCTGATTCACCAAATTAATAACTTGGATCGAGGTTTCTGTCTACTAAACAGCCACACTCTTCCTCTGGATTACCACTGAACTGCAGTGATAGATTATCTACATTTAGGACTGCATGGACTCTGCTGGAGTTCAGCAGCTCAGCTCCCATCACTGAAGTCTGCAAAATCCTTCAAATTTGAATTAACCTCCTAACCCTCACCTACGAGGATTTTCTGATCTCTGGCCCTTGCTAATCCGGACTCCTCCTGGCCTTTCAGAGGCATCAAGCCTCAGCAGTTTTATTCCTTCTGCTTGGACTGCTCCTTCCTTTCCATCTAATTGTCACATGGCACCTTAAAGGGGCTGTCTGTGTTCTCCCAGCCTAGGCGAGGTGCCCAAAGAGTACAGAGACACTGACCAGGTTAAACTGGCTTTGCCTCCTTAGATAGGTTGTTCTTGCAAACCCGGAGTTATTTTACAGAAACAGCTCTGCAGGTGTTCAAGACAGAAACCCTCCGTCTCCAGGATGAGCCTGGCACCAAGCATCTTCAGTTTAAAGACCTTAAAGAGTAGGAATGTTTGCACTGTATCTTTAACGGAGGGAGAAGCCCTTCAACAAGGAAAAGCTGGCTTTCAGAAGCCCAAGGGTAGCTCAGTGACAGATTTGCCGCTGGTCCTGGAAGTCTGCCCCAACCCCTTAAGTTTCACTGTGAACTCTGGATTGGGGAGTCAGGTCTATGAGCCTTGCTGCTTGTCTCCTTGCTAGGCCCACCTTGTGATGAACTCTCTTTCTCAAAGCTGGCACCATGGTATTGCTTCTTTGTGGGTCGGGCAGTGAGTCCCTGCTCCGCCACAGTACCCCACCCCCCCCGTCACCCAATTTTCTTTCCCCCAGAGCACTCAGGATGTTATTCTTGTGTCCACGTTTAGCCAATGTGTTCTTCCGTGAGGGTCTAAACTGGGGAGAGGCTCTGTCTGCCTTCTGCCCATACCCAAGGACCCAGCCCGAAGTAGCACTTAACAAACATTCGCCAACTGACTTATCGTCATTATTTCTAATGACTTCAGTTTGCTTGAAGAAGTACTTCCATGTAAGAGGGGGAACAGTTAGCACCGGAAAATAGAACACATTTAATGATACACCAAAAATGTTTTTCCAGATACTGCAGCAGTGCCATTCACAGCCTGGGGTAAAGAGGAATCACCGTATGTTGAACATGGGGAAAAGGAAAACTGAGTCTTGACAGCTTGGCCAGACCATGGAGATCATTGGGTCCTGCCTTGTCATTTCACGGAGGAGAAGCCAGGGCCCAGAGGAGGCCTCACGGGTGTCCGAGCCCAGCCAGACATGGAACTGAGCTGATGGCAGAGCTTCCCTGAAGAGGCCACACCAGCTCCAGAACCTTCAGGAAGCCCTTCCCACCTGCTCACTTCTTCCTGCCTGTGGTGGGCCTGGGAGAGTCCAGGACATGGGCAGAAGAAGTCTATAGAGGCTCTGTTCCTGTTGTGTGGGTGTGGGTCCAGTTGGAGTCATCACTTCCCCCAGGGAGAAGGTTTATTGGACAAGTAGACACGACAGAATGGAATGTCTGCTCCCGGCCTGGCCACGGATTTGGCTCTTTGCCCCCTAGAAATTGGTTTCACCTAAGCCAAGACACTGGTTATCAGATGGGAGTGGCATTTTGTCATCACAGCCTTGGGTCACTGGAAGCCTAGAGGTGAATGTCTTTGGGACATATTTCCCAGATGAGAGCATCAGGGCACCCTTTGGATGTGAATGTGTGGAGGGAAGGAATGTGTTCTGGGGACCCCGTGAACTGATCGATTCCCAGCAGGACGTTGGACATGAGGATGCAGGTACACGAACACCAATGACACTTCAGTCAAGAAAGGATACTCAGTGAAGAGCCTCCCAAATGCCATCCATGGGACATGGAGGGAACAGTCTGGAGAAACTGCAAACTGCCAGGGCTGCGTTATTTGTAAACTGAAAGTGGGAACCGGTTTGTGTCACTGATGCCAGTTGAGTTCAGTCACTCAGTCGTGTCCAACTCTTTGTGACCCCATGAATCACAGCACACCAGGCCTCCCTGTCCATCACCATCTCCAGGAGTTCACTCAGACTCACGTCCATCGAGTCAGTGATGCCATCCAGCCATCTCATCCTCTGTCGTCCCCTTCTCCTCCTGCCCCCAATCCCTCCCAGCATCAGAGTCTCTTCCAATGAGTCAACTCTTCGCATTAGGTGGCCAAAGTACTGGAGTTTCAGCTTTAGCATTATTCCTTCCAAAGAATGCCCAGGGCTGATCTCCTTCAGAATGGACTGGTTGGATCTCCTTGCAGTCCAAGGGACTCTCAAGAGTCTTCTCCAACACCACAGTTCAAAAGCATCAAGTCTTCAGCACTCAGCCTTCTTCACAGTCCAACTCTCACATCCATACATGACCATTGGAAAAACCATAGCCTTGACTAGACGGACCTTTGTTGGCAAAGTAATGTCTCTGCTTTTTAATATGCTATCTATGACAAGGACAGAATAAAAACAAGTGAGCTTGAGAAGATCAGAAGGAGACAACAACCGAGGGAGACTGCTCTATCTCTCACTGTAGACTTTATTTTTTCATTATAGATTTTAAAAACATAATAGTTTCTGCCATTTTAGGAAGTATTTAGTTATGGTAATATTTGGAAGCAGAAGCTTAGTGACAGAATAAAAACAAGTGAGCTTGAGAAGATCAGAAGGAGACAACAACCGAGGGAGACTGCTCTATCTCTCACTGTAGACTTTATTTTTTCATTATAGATTTTAAAAACATAATAGTTTCTGCCATTTTAGGAAGTATTTAGTTATGGTAATATTTGGAAGCAGAAGCTTAGTTCCCAGTTGGGGGATTAGGATCAATATGGATAATATCTCTTAATCTGATGTAGTGAAGAAGGGGTAACTATTTATTGATTACTTATAATGTGCTACTCATTTTTCATTGTTATTTTTATTGCAGTGTAGTTACTTTACAGTGTGTTAGTTTCTGTGGTACAGCAGAGTGAACCAGCTATACGTATAGGTGCATCCCCGCTTATTTAGATTTTCTTCCCATTTAGGTCACCACAGATCCCTGAGCAGAGTTCTCCATGCTAAACAGTATGTTTTCATTAGTTACCTAGATTATACTAGCAGTGTATATATGTCAGTTCCAGTCATTTTTCACCCATTGGCTCATTTAGTCTTCCTATAACCACCCTGTGAGGTTGCTATCATCATCTCTCATTTTCAACCCTGATTTTGGATGTGCCCGCCCTTCAGAAGTGTGGGAAGGGTTTGTTAAGTCACGTGGTGTATGGTAATCTGTTAGAGAGGCCTGAGCTAAGACACGATGCAAGGTGCATGCCAAGCTGCCGCTGTCATGTTCAACTCAACGACCCCGTGGACTGCAGCCCACCAGGCTCCTCTGTCCATGGGATTCTCCAGGCAAGGACACTGGAGTGGGTCACCATGCCCTCCTCCAGGGATCTTCCCAACCCAGGGGTTGAACCTGCATCTCCTGCCTTGGCAGGTGGATACTTTACCACTGAGCCACAAGGGAACCTCCAATTAATGAGCAAGAGACAGCAAAAAGAGAGAAAGGAGGAATAAGAATGAGGACTGTGAGGACTTCCCTGGTGGTCCAGTGGCTGGGACTCTGCGCTCCCAATGCAGGGGCTCTGTGTTCCATCCCTGGTCAGGGAGCGGGGTCCTGCGTGCTGCAGCCAGGAGTCCCATGCCACAGCTGAAGGTCCTACTTGCTGCAGCTAAGGCTTTCTCATGCCACGTGAAGATTGAAGATCCTGCATGTTACATCTGAGACTCAGCACAGCCAAATAATTTTTTTTTAAAGAATAAAGAATAAGTGGGAGGTGGTGATGAAAGGGGAGTTGCTCAGTCGTGTCCAACTCTTTGCATCCCTACAGTCTTTGGACTGTAGCTTGCCAGGCTCCTCTGTCCATGGAATTCTCTAGGCCTGAATACTGGAGTGGGTAGCCTATCCCTTCACCAGGGGATCTTCCTGATCCAGGAATTGAACTGGAGTCTCCTGCGTTGCAGGGAGATTCTTTACCCACTGAGCTACCAGGGGAGCTCAGGTGGCAGAGCCCTTCTGAACTGCCTCAAGTAGAAGGGGCTTCATTTTCACTCTTTTGGCTCCACTCGGGGCCCTTCCTGGCAGAGAGGAGGGACAGTACTGGGAACCTGTGAGTCCTCAGGCATAGACCACGAGGACCAGGGACCACCCTCATGCCTAATCCCTCGTGGTACAGAGGAAGCCACCTTCCCTCCAATACCCTTGTCCCCAGGTCAGCTTTGTTCAAAGAGCCCTGGTCTTTGGGGCATCCGGGTGAAGCCAGCTCCCTCCCTGGCTGTCTTCCTGCCGTGCATTCACTGGTCTCCAGTTCACTGAACACGATGTCTGACCCTCAAGTGTGTGGACGGTGCAGGAATAACATGTAGACCGACAGCGCGGAAGAAGGCCAAGGGAACAGGGGAGCACGTTTCAGTTGCCGGTGGAGGTGGATGGCTTTTCCACTCTGAGCCGCTCGGCAGTGTTCCGGGGGGTTTGGCTCTGACTCGGCCCCGCTGCCCATGCTGCCAGGGCTCGTAGGGAGAATCTGGGCAGCCTCCAGAGGAAAACGCTGAGCACGCAGAGGGCAGGTTCGACTGCCTTGTGCTGGTACCCCAAAGCTGCTCCAGCCACCTTTTGAGAATTGAAAATCCGAAAGCAAGTACTCAGGGCTCCTTGGACTGCTCTCCTTGGCTCCCGCCCTCTCTCCTGGCTCCAGCCTCTCCCCGGAGCTGGGCAGTGGCCGCTCCTGGCCTGGGAGGAGGAACGTCCTCTGAGTCAGGGCTCAGTGAGTAGCTGTTGCTTCACCCCCAGTCCCCGAGGGCTTGGAGAGCCGACCCGCTTTCTCCACAGGAAACTGTAGAGCTGGGGCCAGTGCAGCGGACTAGTTTGATGTGAATTAGCCAAAAAACAACAACAGCAGCAACCCACAAGTCCAGACTGGACTTGTTTGAAAACAACCCATACTCCCAACCAGCCCTCTCTCGTCTGGGCAGCACTGTGCCCAGTGTCTGCCTCTGTGTCAGGGGAGGAAGCAGAGGCTGGTCCCCCAAACCTAGACATGGGGGCTTGGCTCCCAGCAGCCCGCAACGACGGATCCGTAGAAAGACGTGGGCTGCAGCACCAGCCCTGAAGTGAATCCCCCGCTGAAAGGAGAACAAACAGAGAGCTGGGCCAAGGCTGGATGTGGGAGGGAGCCTCTGGGCCCTCCTGCCCCCGTGGACACCCATGCTGGAGTCCAGAAAGGGGAGCGAGGGAGCTTCCCTTCTAAACATGGCAAAGCATCTCCGAGGAGGGAAAGGGCTCTTGCAGACATGCCAGGAAGGCAGCGTTTGGAGCTACTGCTGGCAGGGCCAGGGAGTGGGCTGGGGCTGTCTACTCCCCCACCCTCTGGCTCACTGGGAACCCCGTGTGTCTCTGACATCATGGATGAAAATCAGGCCGGGCTTTCCAATATTGGGGCCGTCCCGCCCCACTCAGCCCCGCCAGCTGGACCCTCCCAAAACGGGATCTCTTTTGTCAGCTGCCTTTTATAGAACTATAAAAACCAAAAGTTCAAGTAAGAAGCTTTAGACCAGTCTTCAAAGCAGGCAGGCTCTGTCTCCCATGCTCTTCCTGCCTATTTTCTTACCTCGAGGCTCCCCATTCAAGGCTGCTCAGTTGCTGGCTTCCGTCTCAGGCTCATAAAGATCCTACAACCCCAAAGTCACGTTAATCTGCTGAGGAGGGGTTTTGGATATAGGGGAAAGGATATCTTCCCAGGTGGTGCTAGTGGTGAAGAACCCGCCTGCCAGTGCAAGAAATGCAAGAGATGCAGGGTTCGATCCCTGCCTGCGTCAGGAAAATCCCCCAGCGGAGGAAATGGAAACTCACTCCAGTATTACTGCCTGGGAAATTCCATGGACAGAGGAGCCTGGTGGGCTGCAGTCCATGGGGTTGCAAAGAGTTGGACACAGCTGAGTGAGCACACAAGGGAAGAAGAGTTAGGCTGCATGACTTGGAAGGGAAGGAAGGTACCTCTTTCACACAGAGAAGTAGGACACAGAACTGGAAAATGAAAGAGGAAACACAGGACCACAGTCAGTGGGCGTGAGACTTCTGCCAAATAACCGTGATCTTTGCTAGTTTGGATGACCTCTCTTTTGGCCTCTGAATCCTTTGGCCAAAGAATAAGTGAATAGGATAGTGGGACACCAGGTGACTTATTCTTAGTTGAGTTTTGAAAGGAGGGAATATGAAGGCTGAGTGCTGAAGTATTGAAACTTTCAAGTTGTAGTGTTAGAGAAGACTCTTAGAGAGTCCCTTGGACGGCCAGGAGATCAAACCAGTCAATCCTAAAGGAAATCAACTCTTAAATATTTATTGCAAGGACTGATGCTGAAGCTGAAGCACCAATACTCTGGCCACCTGATCCAGAGAGCCAACTCATGGGAAAAGACCCTGATGCTGGGAAAGATCGAAGGCAGGAAGAGAAGGGAGGGACAGAGAATGAGATGGCTAGAGAATATCACCAACTCAACGGACATGAGTTGAAATAAACTCGGGGAGACAGTGAATGACAGAGGAGCCTCGCATGCAGAGATCCCTGGGGTCACAAAGAGTCAGACATGACTGAGCAACTGAACAACAACCACAAAGAGCTTGAAAAAGGAGTTGAATTCCTGACTTCTTAGGAGAAGACCTGGGCCGTAGATGGCCCTAACTTAATAATGGCTGCAGAAAGAAGGAAATGGATGAAATGAGTTCTCATCAACTTAACAAATAATTAGAGTTTGACTAAGATCAGTCGATAAAGATCTTGGTGATTCTTGGGGCAATGAGACTGCTTCTACAGTTTAGGAAGCCCTAGTCATATCGTTTAAACATGTGAGAAGAAAAATAAAAATGCAGTGGAACTCACCCAAAGGTGCAAGATGAACTGAGTCAGTACAACTGCATCTGTGGACCATGTTGTTCTGGCTTTTCCTTTTAAGCACACGGTCTAGCCACAACTTAAAGGATTAATGTGAAATGGAAGAAAAGGTGTCGGTAAAACTCTCCTTTGATTTGCCTTGAAAATGAACAAATCATTCTGTTGTTTTTGAGACTGCATCCAAGTACTGCGTTTTGGACTCTTGTTGACTGTGAGTGAAAGTCGCTCAGTCGTGTCTGACTCTTTGTGACCCCATGGACTATACAGTCCCTGGAATTCTCCAGGCCAGAATCCTGGAGTGCGTAGCTGTTTGCTTCTCCAGGGGTTCTTCCCAACCCAGGGATCAAACCCAGGTCTCCCTCCTTGTAGGTGGATTTTTTTAACAGCTAAGTCACCAGGGAAGCCCTGTTGACTATAAGGGCTACTCCATTTCTTCTAATGGATTCTCACTCACTCAGTAGATATAATGGTCATCTGAATTAAATTCGCCCATTCCCGTTCATTTTAGTTCAGTTCAGTCAGTTCAGTTGCTCAGTCGTGTCCAACTCTTTGCGACCCCACGAATCTCAGCATGCCAGGCCTCCCTGTCCATCACCAACCAACTCCCGGAGTTCACTCAGACTCATGTCCATCGAGTTGGTGATGCCATCCAGCCATCTCATCCTCTGTCGTCCCCTTCTCCTCCTGCCCCCAATCCCTCCCAGCATCAGAGTCTTTTCCAATGAGTCAGCTCTTCCCATGAGGGGGCCAAAGTACTAGAGTTTCAGCTTCAGCATCATTCCGTCCAAGGAATGATTTTAGTTCACTGATTCCTAAAATGTCCTCCCTCTTGGAGGAGGTAGCCATCAGCCCCACCATAGAGCCAAGAGCAGACAACCCACAAGCTACAGAGCAATTATACCAAAGATATTATCTCACTGTTAAGAAAGTTCTAGGACCTACAACAGATTTCCCAACCTGGGGATCTGGCAAAGGGACTGAGAACCCCTAGGGAATTTGACTTTGGAGGCCAGTGGGGTTTGATTACAGAACTTCCACAGGACTGGGGAAATGGACTCTGGAGGGCACAAACAGAGCCTTGTGTACACCAGGACCCAGGAGAAAGGAACAGTGTCCCCATAAGAGACGGAGCCAGACTTGGCTGTGAGTGTCTAGGTGTCTCTGGTGGAAGCGTGGGTCCACAGTGGCCTGCTGCAGGGTCAGGGGCACTGAATACAACAGTGCATGCAGAAGTCCTTTTGAAGGAGGTTGCCATTACCTTCATTACCACTTCCATAGTTTGGCCTCAGCCAAACAACAGGGAGGGAACACAGCCCCACCCATCAACAGAAAAAACTGGATTAAAGATTTACTGAGCATGGCCCCACCCATCAGAACAAAACCCAGTTTCCCTCACAGTCAGTTCCTCCCATCAGGAAGATTCCATAAGCCTCTAATCCTTATCCATCCAAGGGCAGACAGAATGAAAACCACAATTACAGAAAACTAACCAAATAGATCACATGCACCACAGCCTTGTCTAACTCAGTGAAACGATGAGCCATGCCATGTAGAGCCACCCAAGAGAGATGGGTCATTGTGGAGAGTTCTGACAACATGGGGTCCACTGGAAAAGAGAATGCCAAATCAATTCAGTATTCTTGCCTTGAGAACCCCATGAAGAGTATGAAAAGGCAAAAAGATATGACACTGAAAGGTGAGCTCCCAGCTTGGTAGGTGCCCAGTATGCTGCTGGAGATCAGTGGAGAAATAACTCCAGAAAGAATGAAGAGACAGAGCCAAAGAAGAAACAGTGCCAAGTTGTGGATGTGACGGGTGATGAAAGTGAAGTCCGAGGCTGTTAAGAGCCATACTGCATAGGAGCCTGGAATGTCAGGTCCATGAATCAAGGCAAATTGGGAGTGCTCAAACAGGAGATGGCAAGAGGGAATATCGACATTGTAGGAACCAGTGAACTAAGATGGACTGGAATGGGTGAATTTAATTCAGATGACCATTATATCTACTACTGTTGGCAAGAATCCCTTGGAAGAAATGGAGTAGCCCTCATAGTCAGCAGAAGAGTCTGACCAGAGGACCAGAGAAGGTCAGTTTTCATTCCAATCCCAAAGAAAGGCAATGCCAAAGAATGTTCAAACTACTGCACAATTGCACTCATTTCACACATTAGCAAAGTAATGCTCAAAATTCTCCAAGCCAGGCTTTAACAGTATGTGAACCGAGAGCTTCCAGATAATCAAGCTGGATTTAGAAAAGGCAGAGGAACCAGAGATCAAATTGCCAGCATCTGCTGGATCATTGAAAAAGCAAGAGAATCTCAGAAAAATATTTACTTCTGCTTCATTGACTATGCCAAAGCCTTTGCGGTGGATCACACAAACTGGAAAATTCTTCAGGAGAGGAATAGCAGACCCCTTACCTGCCTCCTGAGAAATCTGTATGTAGGTCAAGAAACAACAGTTAGAACCTGACTTGGAACAATGGACTGGTTCCAAATTGGGGAAGGAGTATGTCAAAGCTATATATTGTCACCCTGCTTATTTAACTTATATGCAGAGTACATTATGTGAAATGCCAGGCTGGATGAAGCAGAAGCTGGAATCAAGATTGCCAGGAGAAATATCAATAACCTCAGATAATGCAGAAGACACTATCCTTATGGCAGAAAGTGAAGAGGAACTAAAGAGTCTCTTGATGAAAGTGAAAGAGGAGAGTGAAAAATTCGGCTTAAAACTTATGGCATCTGGTCCCATCACTTCATGGCAAATAGATGGGAAAACAATGGAAACAGTGACAGACTTTATTTTCTTGGGGCTCCAAAATCACTGCAGATGGTGACTGTAGCCATGAAGTTAAAAGACCCTTGCTCCTTGGAAGAAAAGTTATGCCCAACCTAAACAGCATGTTAAAAAGCATAGACGTTACTTTGCTGACAAAGGCCCATCTAGTCAAAGCTATGGCTTTTCCAGTAGTCATGTATGGATGTGAAAGTTGGACTATAAAGAAAGCCAAGTAGTGAAGGGTTGATGCTTTTGAACTGTGGTGTTGAAGTCTCTTGAGAGTCCTTGGACTGTAGGGAGATCAAACCAGTTAATCCTAAGGGAAATCAGTCCTGAATGTTCATTGGAAGGACTGATGCTGAAGCTGAAGTTCCAGTGCTTTGCTACCTGATGTGAAGAACTGACTCATTTGAAAAGACCCTGATTCTGGGAAAGATTGAAGGCAGGAGGAGAAGGGGATGACAGAGGATGAGATGGTTGGATGACATCACCGACTCGATGGGCATGAGTTTGGGTAAGCTCTGGAAATTGGTGATGGACAGGGAAGCTTGGTGTGCTGCAGTCCATGGGGTTGCGAAGAGTTGGACACAACTGAGTGACTGAACTGATGTCTCTTCATTTTAGTTCACTGATTCCTAAAATGTCCAAGTTCACTTGGACACATCTTGCTCCCTTCTTTGCTCACATGAGATCACTTATCTTGACTTGATAAAGAGATTTTTTTCCCCCAAGGGATATATTCTCCTGGCCTCAAGGATATGTTGAATATTAACATTCCTGTGAGTCTCTGAGATTATATCAGGCTGTTATACAACTGGCATCATAAGTGGAAAGGATCTTAAAGATAAGATGTAGGTCAAAGTCTTTAATGTGTGAATGAAGTTGAGGGAGCTTAAATGACTTCTGTTCACCTCTACACTGATCATTGATGATATACTATTATTACTATTGCTCTTCTTGTTTTTGCTGCTGCTGTTCTTATTTAGGACCCTCACAGAGTAAACCTTGTTCTGCATACTGGGGACTCATTGGTGAACAAAAGGGGACCAAAATATTCTTGTTTTATTGAAGCCTGCAGACTGTTTGGGAAGCTTACCATTAAAAGAAGTGATACATGAGAAGATCATATTTTTTTTCAGAAAATGATGAAACAGTGATGGTACTTTACGTATGATGGCCAGGGAGGGCTTCTTTAAGCAGGTGGCCTCTGAGATGAGCTGTCAGTGATGATAACAGTCGGCCGTAGAAGCTCTGAGATAAGAGTTTCCAGGTGGGCCTTCCCTAGTGGTACAGTGGTTAAGATCTCATCTTCCAGTGCGGGGGCGTGGGTTCAGTCCCTGTTTGGGGAGCTAGGATCCCACATGCCCCAAGAGCAAAATGTAAAACAAACAATCTTGTAACAGATTCAGTAAAGACTTTCAAATTTGTCCACATGCAAAAAAAATATTTCAGTTTTCCAGGTAACAGGATGGCAAGTGCAAAAGCTCTGAGGCTGGAACATTATTAGTATGTTTTGGAGACAGAGATAGATCACTGAAGCTGAAATACAGTAGGGAGAGTAAATAGGGAGACTGCATGTCTGCTCAGTCATGTCCAGCTCTTTGGTACCCATGCAAAGAGGGTTCACAACTCCTTGAAACCCATGGGATTTCCCAGGCAAGAATACTGGAGTGGGTTGCCATATCCTCCTCCAGGGCATATTCCCAACTCAGGGGTCAAACCCATGTCTCTTCCATCTCATGCATTGGCAGGCAGATTTTTTTTTATCCCTGAGCCACCTGGGGGGGTCTAGATGAGATCCACAGCCTCTTCCATCTGACAGGGTTCCTTCAGTCTTTCACACCCTTCATTCCCTTCTTCCCATCTGTATCATCACCACCTTGCAAAAAGGCTCAGCCCCCCTCTCTTCCTCCAGCTGGTTGGCCTGGAGGAACATCTCTTCCTCTGCTTCCGCCTCACTTTCCACAGACTCTGAGCCTGCACCAGAGTATTTGAATCTGGCAGGAGGGGAACGCAAAGCAGAGCTACCTGATCGTGTATTTGTTTTTGACCACAAATCTCCCCCAGGCCCTGGCAATCACACTCCACCTCCTGGTCAAGTCCCAAGCCCACTCTCTAAGGCCACATGTCACAGCTCCTCTCTTCTTGCTTTCACGCACTCACTGTCAGGGGTTGAACGCATCTTTTATTCACTGAGAAAACAGAAGCAGGCAGAAGAGAACTTCCTCTTCCGCATATAAATGTATGACCTGCCTCATCCTTCAGGACCACATATTATGCATTCCGTGGAGACTGCAGCCCGCTCCCCTCTGAGATGGACTGCATTGCTGGGGCACCAGGTTCCATCTTGAATTACCTACATGGAGCCTTTGCTCCATGGCAGTCTAGCCATCTCTTAATATGATCTTTTCTCTCCAGTGTCTCAGTCACATGAGCCTGCAAATGCTCTGAAATCTCCCCCATTCCAGACAACCTCCACCTTCCTCAGTAGCGCCTTCGACCTATCGAAGGCGCTACTTTTTGTCATATAATAAAGCTCCTTGAGACAGTTACCTATAATCGGCCTCTGCTTCTTTGTTGTTCAGTCACTCAGTTGTGTCCAACTCTGCGGCCCCGTGGACTGCAGCACGCCAGGCTCCTCTCCTTCACTGCCTCCCAGAGTTTGCTCAAACTGGTGTCCATTGTGCCAGTGGCGCCATCCAACCGTCGCCTCCTCTGTCATCCTTGAACCCTTTCTTTTCCTCCTACTGCACAGACAAATCCACTAGCACACTTCTATGCAGTTCATTAAAAAAATTGTTTTTAAATAATGTTTTATCTTTTGGCCTCACCTTGTAGCACCTGGAATATAAGTTACCTGACCAGGGATCGAACCTGCATCCTATGCATTGGTAGATGGATTCCTAACCATTGGACCACCAGGGAAGCTCTCACAATTTTACTGTATGTGTCCTGAGCAGACATACCCACTGGCTCCCATGCTTCCTGATACATCATTGTTTTGCCTGCCCTCAAGGAAATGGTGAGAGCCTGATGACCAATATCTTTGTGTGTAAACAGTGAGACAGAGAAACTTAGTCCTAATTCTAAGTTTTATGTGTGACGTTGGGAAAAACATCCCATTAGGAAAGAGTAAAAGAGGGAGACCAAGAAGAACTGATGCTTTCGAATTGTGGTGCTAGAGAAAACTCTTTGAGAGTCCCTTGGACAGCAAGGAGATCAAACCAGTCAATCCTAAAGGAAATCAACCCTGAATACTCAATGGAAGGACTGATGCTGAAGCTGAAGCTCTAATACTTTGGCCCATCTGAAGCGAGGAGCCTATTTATTGGAAAAAGACGTGATGCTGGGAAAGATTGAGGGCAGGATGAGAAGGGGCTGACAGAGGATGAGATGGTTGGATGGCATCACCGATTCAATGGACTTGAGTTTGAACAAACTCCAGGAGATAGTTAGTGGAGGACAGAGGAAGCCTGGCATACTGCAGTCCATGGGGTCGCAAAGAGGACTTAGCAACTGAACAACAACCAAGAGCATGAAAAAAATAGCCATTTAAGAAATGGTGTAGGTGTCACCAAATACGTGAATATCTAGAATTTTCCCAAGGACAGCAACTGAGGAATACAGAGTATCAAGAAAAGGAACAGGACACTTCATACCCCGCTGAGCATGAGCTGAAGTTGCGGAGGGAGACCCCAAGGGCAGCCCCGTGTGCCCAGCAGCTCGCTGTTCCGCCTGCCCCGCGCCAGGCTGGGGCGCCACCCCCTCGCTGGGAACAGCCTGTGCTGGGCCAGGCAGTGGAGCACTCTCTGTGCAGCAATAAAGTGCACACTTATAATGCTGGGCTGAGTGACAAGAACAACATGAAATAACACTCTACCCACCCACTGAGAAAGCCGAGTGTGTCACACTCCTCTGTGTCATGCCTGTAAAAATATCTCCACGGACGGTCCAAGTCTCAGGTTGGGTTGGAGGGGTGTTTAGTGCCTGACTGTGCCAGGTGGAAATGTTTTCATCAGAACCCCAGGCCCCGGGTGATGGACGCCGGCTGGCTTCTGCCTGGATGTGTGCGCATGAATGCATGTTTCAGAAAGATGGGGGTGGGTGGCTAGTTCTTCACTCCTTTTTTTTCCTTTCTTTCTTTTTTAATTGCATGTTCCTGACAAAGAGGTGTGGTCCCTGGCACCGCAGCCCAGACTCTCCTCCACCTCTAACCACACGAGGAGAAGGCTACAGAGGGCTTCTCAGCTCTCAGCATGATCCACAGCATCAGTGGAAACATAAGCCCGGGGGTGGCAGAGAGCGAAGGCTCCTTGAGAATGAGGGGTTCAGAAGCACAGTGCATGTCTGGGGAGGCAGGCTGGCTCTTCCAAACGGTCCATCCCCCAGTTTCCCCCGACTCTGCTTGCTTGATTAGGAAGACCACGGCCAAGCACGATCTACTGGAATTTCTTCTCCGAGTAGGGGGTTTCGAACAGCAGGGTGAACCTTTTAACCTCCTTGTGGTTTATTCATGTTTACTTTGGAATCTCCCACGCTTACCAGCAGGGCAGCTCTGGCAAGCTGTCTAACCTTTAAGCCTAAGTTTCCTGACTTGTAAAAAGGGATAATAACAGCGCCTGCGTCTTAAGGTCATAGAGAAGAGTAACCGGTGTGATGGCAGGCAAGCGCTGGACGGGACCTGCCACACAGCAGGCGGTCAAGAAACGTTAGCTGTGTGTGCGGCTCCGGAGTTTTACAGGTGATGGGCACGTGGAAATCAAGTCCTTCCCTTGAATGTCACAGAGGGAAAATGTACATGATGCCTCATGGGCTCTGGTCCCCACTGGACTCTGACCTTGGACACTGGCTCGTTTTGCTCCACTGACCTCCTGGCATTTCTTCCTACACGTTCAGCATCCAAACCTTCATGTTTGGTGTCTCTTCTGCTGGGATAGTCTGCTGTTGAATAGCCTCGTGACCTACTCCATCAGGACATATTCTGAGCCTTGCTCAAATTTTGTCTGTTGGAGAGAGGACTTGGTTTTCCATCCATCTGAAGTGGTACCCTCACCACCATGCGAGTCACTTGTCTTATCCCTCTTTCCCATATTACTTGCCTTTTTATCACTACCTGTGTGTTATGTATTAACTGAAATAAATTTATTATCTGGCTCCTCTACGAGAATGTAAGACCCATGAAAGTGGAAGTTTTGTCTTTTCTTGTTGCTGTTCATTGCAACTCTTCTGACGTCTTAATTGGTGCCCAAAATACAAAAGTGAAAGTGTTAAGCAAAAGTGTTAGTCACTCAGTCATGTCCCACTCTTGCGACCCCACGGACTGCAGCCCGCCAGGCTCCTCTGTCCGTGGGGTTTTCCAGGCAAGAATACTGGAGTGGGTAGCCATTCCCTTCTCCAGGGGATTAAATATCAATTAAATGAATGAACAAATGAAACATGTATATGTAATTCCCATTTTACGGAGGAAGACTTGCAGGGTCACAGAGTCAATAAGTTGCTGAATCAAAACTCTTGTCTGGGGACTTCCGTGGTGGTCCAGAGGTCAAGACCTCACCTTCCAATGCAGGGGGTGTGATCCATCCCTCATTGGGGAGCTGAGCTCGCACATGTGGAAACAAAAAATGAAACATAAACAACGGAAGCAATATTGTAACAAATTCAACAAAGACTTTAAAAATGGCCCATGTTAAAAAAATGTAAAATAAGCTCACACAGGAATCTCCATTTTGTCTCTGGTTTATCCCCAAAATGAGGAAGAGTGAAAGCATTGTCAGGAATACTCTGGGCCTTGACCTTCCCTTTATAACTTTTGACATGAGGTAACTTTCAACTTAAATCTATAAAATTTGTATCTGAATGATTGCCATCTTTCTTATCTGGGAGTTTCTCAGCCCATGTGATATTAATTTGATTGGAGATATTCCACATGTATGTATAAGGAAGACATTAGGGATTTTCTCTTTCTTTTTTTTTGACATTTGTTTATTTGGTTGTGGCTGGTCTACGTTGTGGCAGGAAGGCTCTTCAATCTTCACTGCGGCATGTGAGTGGTTGGTTGTGGCATATGAGATCTAGTCCCCTGACCAGGGCTGGAACCGGGCCCCTGCATTGAGAGCTTGGAGTCTTAGCCACTGGATCACCAGGGAAGTCCCTAGGGCTTTTTTTTTTTTTTAATTTCTATTCTTCTCGAGATTTATATACTTCCTCAAAGTCTTGTGACTTTCACAAAGCTCCTGGTAATAAAGGTTTGCCCCTGTTCCCTCAGTCTTCCTGTGGTTCCCCTTGCCGGAAATAGAAGAAGGTCTCCTGTCTATGACTAGGTGTTTGTACCGTTCCCTTCACCCTAGAGGGAAGATGCCTCTCCCATCTAGGCGGTGCGGCATCTCCCAAGTTGCATGCTGAAATAGTCTTCGTGGTCTTCTAGGATTTCTGTGTAATGTAGAAATCCATGTCAGTCTTGGAAACTGCATTTGAGTGAACCCGTTAAAGTTGTCGACTTATTGGAAGAGACTGATGATGGGTAAGATTGAAAGCAGAAGGAGAAGAGGGCGACAGAGGATGAGATGGCTGGTTGGCGTCACCGATTCAGTGGACACGAACTTGGGCGAACTCGGGAAGACAGTGAGGGATGGAGAGGCCGGGTGTGCTGCAGTCCATGGGGTCACGGAAAGCTGGACACGACTGAATGACTGAACGACAACAACAGTGAAAGTTGTCAGGCGAGATACTGAGAGAGCAGACAAGTGAATGAAGCATCTGCCTAACGTTCTGAAGACGCAGATTATTATCCTCCTGGGTTTTTGTCGCTACTCTGTTTGAGGAAGCTGAGTTGGCTAAGTGTGACTCTCACTACCACCACATTCTGAAACATAAAACTCCAAGGCCATCAGTGGAAAAACCCAACAGGAAATTGGCCAAATGCTCACCTGTCCACTGGCCAATACCCACTTACACTGTGGAGAGCAGAGCGTAGCTCTGGTCCTTGCCAAAGACTCACCTAGCTTAGAAGGCTCCTGATGTGATCCGTTCTCACACATCCCTGCTGAGGGTCAGGTACACAAGAATATCTTCTTGTTTTTCAGTTCAGAAGAGGAGCTCGCCTCGCTGCTCAGGGCCCCAGTGTCCTCTGGACTTCTGGGACTAGTGAATTCAAGACATGATTTTGCTGCCTGTTGCATTCCATTTTGGACACAGTAAGTCATGTTCTCTTTATATCTGGAACAGAAGCCTGATTGTTTTATTTCCGGGCAATGGGTCTTAGGATCCATCAGCAGCTTGGCTCTTGAAAAATGACCTGTGGGCATTTTCCTCTGCCACTTAACTCAGACATGGAAGGAGACAAGCCTAGTCCATATCTCTTCCTGCTGCTGAAAGAGTTCAGAATGTGTGTGTTGTATTTTTGGTAGTTATTTATTCGGCTATGCTGAGTCTTTGCTGTGGCATGTGGGATCTTTAGTTGCAGCCTGTGGGATCTTAGTTCCCTAACCAGGGTTGAGCCTGGGCCCCTGTCGTGGGAGCGTGGGGTCTTAGCCACTGGACCACCAGGGAAGTCCCATCAGAAGATACTGAGTTCAAGAAGACGAAGCAGCCGTCTTGGCTCCAAAACCCAAAGACTCCTGTAGGGAACGCCCCTAAAGGCATGTTTGTCCCACAGATTCTCCCCACCTTCATCTATCTCCCAAATTTCCTAGCCAATTTGCACTAAGCCCTCGTAGCCGAGACTCTCCAAGGAGACCTCCCTCCAGCGATGATGGTCGTGCAAGGGGCTGCCGCTGGTGACGTCAGACCCATTGGCAGGAACCACAGTGGCGCTTCTGACAATATGCCAAGAGCCCTAGGAGCCAGGCATGAGGTGGGGAGTCCAAATAACCGTTCCTGCCCACGCTGCCCTCTACTGGGACAACTACCACTAATTAAAGGCCATCTGTGGAGACCATACAGGCTGTCCTGCCAGAAACAGCCAGATGTCAGCACATGATTCCAGCCTATGACCTCTCCTACGATATTAACGTGGATTATTTATGGGTGGGCTGAGGTGGTTTCCCTGTATGAGCCTCCTTCCTGGTGCATGGCTTACGAAGTTATTATATATAACTTTATGACGCTACCATTAATTTTGAGTCTTGCCAAGTTCCAGACCTATATGCTCTGTCGTGGGTTTCTGGGCCTGATTCAACAATAACAGTTAGTAAAAACACTCCAATGTCTCATTTCTCCATGTTTTCCATGGGTTCTACATGAGTATAGATATGAATATTCTCTTCATGGGGATTCGCTGGCCTGTAGTTCTGCCAACTGTCTGTGAACTACCCTCTCCTTCAATTTTAGAGGGGTGCCAAATGAGGGCCTTTTTAAGACTTGAAAGAGAATTGCATGTCATCGTTTTTGATGGTGTTCTCTGTGCTCTTCTAAGTTGTGAGTTGTAATGCTTTCTATCCAAAGCAACTGCTGGGCCAATTAGTTTACCTCACGAGGGACAGGAAGCTGGGTGGATACAGAATGAAGAGTCGTAAAAGGTGAGCTCCTGTCCCAGCTCCGCTGTCTCCATGTCATGGGGTCTTGGGCAACCGCCCGCTCTTGGAGGCTGCAGGCTGTTCTTTCATACATCTCTACTCTGTGTGTCTTACACATCATGGTGTGGACAGTTACCTCTGAAACAAACATGGATAGGTTTAATAGAAACATCTATATAGATCAACTGATAACCAGCCTTCACGCTGAATCTGCATTTTGTGAAATATAAAATTTATAAAATTTAAAAACACTATTGGGTTGGCCAAAAAGTTCATCTGGGTTTTTCTGTGATCCTGACATTATTCTCTTTTGTCTTACCTTAAAGGAACATCACAAAGAGAAAGCGAGATACATGAGCAATTCTGATTTGACACGTTTGAAAGGATTCTTTATGTAGACAAGGTCATATTTTTCATCTTTGAATAATTTTTCCTCTTGCTTCTCACCCTTCCAACCAATAGCTAAGGGATAAAAACTCCATTTCTACAATACCTCACCCTTACACCTTGTATCTAATTATTTTTAGATTCTTCAGTGCCTGTCAACTCAGTATAAAGTATTTATCCTCCAAGTTTAAAACAATCTTTAGAAGAAAAAAAAAGATTTCAAATTTGGACTGAAATTTCTCTGTAAAAATTAGCCGTAAGGTCTCCTTCTGGCCTCTGTCTCCCGGTTGTTCTCTGTCTCACTTCTTGTCCATACCCTTTAACACGTTTCCAACACTGGCTCTGCAAGGAAAGCGTTGCCCTGGAGTCCCACCCTGGAGGCTCTCTGAATGCCTCACATGGTGTCCCTCACATCTGCTCTCGTACTTACTTAATTCTCCTTAGCACTTGAGAAGCACCTTGGTAGCAGAGACTCCAGAATCTTCACTAGTGCCTTGTTGTTTAAAAGTGTTCAGTAAATAGTTATACAGTTGGGTTGAATGGTAACACTAACCCCAGGTGTCAGCCGTGAGACTGTTTTTGGATGGAGCAGCTCGTGCTGCGACTTCTCTTCAGAAGCCCGCAATGGGCGTCTGTTGCAGCAGGCGCTGCTGTTTTCCGTGGTTAGCGTCCAGCGTGTCTGCTTTCTTGGTAAAAAGGAGAGACGTCAGCCCACTTTGTTCCTGTGTCCTCCCTTCCTCCCTCTAGAGGACATTCGGGTCAGTCAGTCAGGGGGCTCCCTGGTGGCTCAGTGGTAAAGAATCTGCCTGCCAGTGCCAGAGACCCAGGTTCAATCCCTGAGGAAGACCATGGCAACGCACTCCAGGATTCATGCCTGGAGAATCCAATGGACAGAAGGGCCTGGTAGGTTACAGTCCACGGGGTCACAAAAAGTTGGATAGGACTTAGCCACTGAGAAATGACAGCAGCAAAGTCTGTCAGGACTACAGTTGCTGGATAAAAATATGAGAAACTCAATTAAATTTAAATTTTAGATAAACAACACATAACTTTTTAGAGTAAGTACATCTCCCATATGGTAGGACCTATCTTTGCTCAGGTAGACCAAGAGGAAAACTTGTATTTTGTGTCTTGGAGAGAGCCTTTTCTTTCTTGTGTTAGATCTGAGCAAAGGAGCATACAGCTACCTGCAGCCATCCTGTGACCCAGTCTGAGGCGATAGCAGACGCTCGCTGTGGAAAAACTGTCTTCCATCAGGAGCTCGGCGTTCTAGGTGGCTTCAGTGTCCTGACATCCCCATGCCAGCTAGTGCTTTGTTTTTTTCTATTATCACAGCCGAGGAAGAGAACATAGAGAATTTCTTACCATTTAAAAGCACACAAGTATCTTCTTTCTTTTTTCCACACAAGTAACTTCTGCTCAAAGCTTCCTGGACGAAGTTAGTCAAATAGCTTTCCTTAATTCAAGGGGACACCAAGGAAATATTACTCTATATATTCCGCAAAATAGAACAGAAGAAGGTATTGATGAATAATACTGATGATGTCTGCTCTCCGCCAGCTTAAAAAAAAAACCTGGAAATAACTTACCCCCTTGACTTAAGATCAATGATATGTTTGTTGTTATTCAGTGGCTCAGTCATATCTGACTCGTTGTGACCCCGTGGACTGCAGCGTGCCAGGCTTCCCTGTCTTCACTATCTCCCGGAGATTGTTCAAACTCATGTCCATTGACTCAATGATACATTGAGACAGTGCTGTAAGCTTTACAGGGCTAATACAGGGGACATTTAAAGCCTTCCTTAGTAGTAGCCATTTAAACATTAAAAATTTTTCCAGTTATTTTTATGTACATTTTTATATACATTCATAGAATGTAAAATCAACATTTGAAAGCAGCATTGATTACATTAAAATGTGCAGTTACCACCTTTCCTTGGTCTCAAAGGGGTAGGTTGGGCCAGGTACCACAGCATCTGTTAGGTAAGGCTGGTATTACCATGGTTACCATTTTCAGAGGAGGAGAATAAGACTCAGTAGTTTAATTGCCTGTCCAAGGCCCGCAGCAGTGAGCGGTAGAGTTAGTACCAAAACACGAGTCTTGTGGCTCCAGCCAGGTTGCCTTTCAGCTGTATTATTGTCCCTCAAAATGTGCAGCAGTGCCATTTCATCTCAAGAAAGTAGTTAGAGCAGCTGAACTTCAGCCAGTTACATTTCACAACTCTTACCTGGGAATCCCCTTTTTTCTTCCAAAATATACAATTCAGTTCTCAACTTGCCCAAGTCAAGGGATTCTTCTGTACCTCCAGTCCTAACAGCCAGGTGGTTTTCTGTCGCCACAAACACAAGCACTTATGTATACTCCGAAAGCAGCATATAGGATGGAAGCAGAATGTTACTGGGATTATTAAATTAATAGAGTAACACAGCATCCAAGGATGTATGCTATTTTTAGGCTAGTGTCTATGCTGTGCTATTTCCAGGAATAACACCGTATCCAGACATCTATGCTATTATTAAATTAAGGAAATAAAAGAGCATCCAGACAACTGTGCTATTTTCAGATTTCAGTATAGGAAAAAAAAAAAGATTAACAAAGAGAATATGTGCGAAGATCAGGGGAGGGATGTGCACAAAATGGCCCAAACGTCATCTGAGACGAGAAATAATGAACTTGAAAGCCAGAGGGTGGGACCCTTTCCAGGCAATGCTCCCTTTGTTTCCAGTACGCTGCCCTGAGAACTTAGAAGCTAGGCAAGCCTCTGCGTCCAAGGGCCTGCAAGCCAGTTACTAATGGCTTGAGTTGGGGCCATATTGGGATTCAGAGACAGACGCATTGTAACTGCCATCAGCATCGAAACTGATGGAAGAAAGTGGGGATGGTGCTTAAGGATCTTTCCTCTACCACTGGGGATAAAGATTTAATCACTTTAAGAAGCTAAATAGATTCCTTGTCTATATGGTTGTTGTTGCTCAGTCATGTCTGACTTTTTGTGACCCCATGTACTGCAGCATACCAGGCTTCCCTGTCCTTCACTGTCTCCCGGAGTTTGCTCAAAGTCATGTCCATTGAGTCAGTGATCCAACCATCTCCTACTCTGCTGTCCCTTTCTTCTCCCACCCTTCGTCTTTCCCAGCATCAGGTGTTTTCCAGTGAGTCGGCCCTTCGCGTTGGGTGAACAAAGTATTATCTTCATGGTAGAACATGTTAACAGTTTCATAGGAATGGTGTGTGATGAAATTAAGTGAGATACTATGTATAAATCTCCTAGTGCTGAGCACTTATGAATGAATAATTTCAGCTGCTGTTAGCTCTTAGATTATGGATTATTTACTTATGTGTGTGTGCTTAGTCACTCAGTGGTGTCTGACTCTCTATGACCCCGTGGACTGCAGCCTGCCAGGCTCCTCTGTCCATGGGAATTCTCCAGGCAGGAATACCAGAGTGGATTGCCACGCCCTCCTCCAGGGAATCTTCCTGACCCAGGGATCAAACCCAGGTCTCCTGCACTGCAGGCAGATTATTTACTGTCTGAGCCACCAGGGAAGCCCAAGAATACTGGAGTGGGTAGCCTATCCCTTCTCCAGGGCATCTTCCCAACCCAGGAATTGAACCGGGGTCTCCTGCAGTTGCAGGTGGATTCTTTACCAGCTGAGCTTCCAGGGTGTGTATGTATGCGTAAATTGAGCCTAAGAAGACTGGAAGGTATTAAAATAGTTTTACAGCGCAGGGCTGTCAACAGAACTTCCTGTGGCTTGGGGATGTTCTGTGCCTCTGCTGTCCACTGGGCATATGTGAGTATTGAATACTGTAGCTAGTGCAACTGAGGAATTGGATTTTAATTTAATTAATCTGTAAATTTAGATAGCCGCTTGTGGATTGGAGCTGCCATCAGGGACTGCAAGGTTATGTCAAGATGGAAGATACTTTAGATGTTATCTGATCTAAACCAATTGTTACAGGGGATAATATACATAATTCAGAGAGATGTAAAATGACATGCGCAGGGTTTCACAACCGCTAAGGGGGCTGAACCAACATTTTGATCAGGCTCCAGTTATCCAAATCAAGGCATCATATTGCCACATGGCATAACAAAATTAAGACCTAAGACAAGGGTAGATTAACAAAAAATATAGGGCCAGATCTTCCTGACTCTAAAGTGTTAGTCACTCAGTCGTGTCTGACTCTTTGCAACCCTGTAGACTGTAGCCTGCCAGGCTCCTCTGTCCATGGGATTCACCAGGCAAGAATACAGGAGTGGGTTGCCATTCCCTTCTCCAGGGGATCTTCCTGACCCAGGGATTGAACACGGGTCTCCTGCATTGCAGGCAGGTTCTTTACCATGTGAACCACCAGGAAAGCCCTCCAAACTCCAAAAGTTATTGTTGTTATCAGTACCATAAATCTCATTACCTTCCAATTTCTGAGCACCTACTCTTTGCTTGGCAGAGAATAGCAAAGGACTTTTTTTTTTTTTAACTTCAAACTTCTTTATTTTTTATTGGGGTTTAGCCTATTAACAATGTGATAGTTTCAGGTGAACAGCAAGGGACTCAGCCATAGGTAAACATGTATCCATTTTCCCCCAACACCCCTCCCAACCAGGCAGATCCATAGCACTGAGTTCCATGTGCTGTACAGTAAGTGCTTGTTGATTATCCATTTTAAATACAGCAGTGTGCACACGTCCATCCCAAAGTCCCTAACTGTTTCTTCCTTCTCCCACCCAAGCCCCCTGGCAACCATAAGTTCGTTCTTTAAGTATGAGTGTCTTTCTGTTTTGTTCAGTTCAATTCATTCAGTCACGTCCAACTCTTTGTGACCCTATCCATCACCCATTCCTGGAGCTTGCTCAAATTCATGTCCATGGAGTCAGTGATGATGTCTGTTACTTCTGTTTTGTAGGTGAGTTCATTTGTATCATTTCTTTTTAGATTTCGCATATAAGGGATGGAAAGGACTGTTCTTTTGACCTCTGTGCTGAAATGCCTCCCTGCCGGACCATAAAACTACTGAAAACCCCTGTATCTTTTAAAAAATATTTATGAATTTATCTGGCTGTGTCGGGTCTTAGCTGTGGCATCATGTGGGATCTTTCACTGTGGCACATGACTCTGGTTGTGGCACGTGGGTTTAGCTGCTCCAAGGCATGTGGGATCTTAGTTTCCCAGCCAGGGGTGGAGCCTGCATCCCTTGGATTGCATGGTGGACTCTTAAGCACTGGGCCACCAGGGAAGTCCCATAACCCCTGTATCTTTGTAGGATTTATCGTACATGCTTTGGAGCGTACGTGTCTTACAAAGGCCTCCAATGTGCTAGTCATCTCATGGCTCTTCTGATGGACTGATGGGCACCATGCCATCGATCTAAGTAGACTAGTGTACTGTTCTGTGGAATGTCTAGATGGTCCAGGTCTCTGCAGACAGTATTTTGGCAAAGGATGAAAGGCTTCCAGGTGGTGCTAGTGGTAAAGAACCCGCCTGCCAGTGCAGCAGCCGCAGGTTCCATCCCCGGGTCGGGAAGACCCCCTGGAGCAGGGCACGGCAACCCACTCCAGGATTCTTGCCTGGAGAATCCCATGGACAGAGGAGCCTGGCAGGCTACAGTCCGTGGGGTCACAAAGAGCTGGAGACAAACTTATAAACTAAACTATGACATCCAGTTAAGCATCTAAAACTTAACTATTTAAAAACATAAACCCAAGGGGCTTGCCCGGTAGTCCAGTTGTTATGGGTCCACGCTCCCATTGCCTGCACGGGGAACTAAGATTCTGCATGCCACGTGGCAGCCAAATATGTACATAGAAATATAAATCTGTCCTTAGCTCATAGCCACTCAGGGAAGACCAGAGTGATCTACAGTTTGCTGATCTCTGATTTAACCCTTAAAATTTTTAAGGGTGGCATTAACGTCTGCCATCTTTTCAAGATGAAATATTGATATTGACTTACTGTCTCATCCAGGAGAGGGGATAGTTCAGAGCTCCCACTTGCCCTCTGCTTTGATAGCTCTCACCCTACCGGCCAAGGACCAATCACGTACGTTTAGTCGCTTGTGTCTGACTCCTTGTGACCCCATGGACTGCAGCACGCCAGGCTTCCCTGTCCTTCACTCTCTCCCAGAGATTGCTCAAACTCATGTCCTTTGAGTCAATAATACCATCCAACCGTCTCAATCCTCTGTCCCCCCTTCTCCTCCTGTCCTCAATCTTCCCCATATTCAGGGTCTTTTCCCTTGAGTCAGCTGTTCACGTCCACTGTGGGACATTCCATCCATATGTGCAGGGACAAGAGAAAGGACCACTCAGGGATGCTGAGGAAGGTCTGGGCGGCGCATCATAGCATTCACCTTCCACGATTGGGAGACTTTACCATGTTTCATTTTTTAATAAAGCTATGTACATAGAGCTTAGCTCAATCCATAATTTGAGCTTTGACAAGCACCATCAGAAGCAAACACTGCCTGAAAGAAAATAAGCATTTTGAGCAAAAAAAAAAAAAAGCCAACATGTTGACAGAACTAGGGTAGGACGCGGAAACCCTTTTGTCTACCAGACAAAGAAGGAGCGGCATGAAGAGGAGGTGGACTGAGAGGTGGGGGGGGGGGGGTCTAGCCTAGCAAACCACTAGAAAGAAAGCTTTTTTACAGCAGCCCCAGGAATCTTATTGAGACCTCATAAAATAACGCAAACCAGGAAAACAACACTCTATGCTAAGTGTCTCTTTCGCTGTTTTACAGACTGGGGTAAGATTTTATGAGCTATTTGGTTTTCCCTTTGGACGCCTCTTTAGAAGTTCCTGGTTCTTCAGCCAGTTAGTTTAACTTTGGGCTAGAGAGAGAGAGGACTCCAAAATGGGATAGTAACCGTTCAGGCTTTCTGACGGCAGTCCCTAGATGTTGACCCCAGCAGGGGCTTAGTGAACTCATAGATGCGTTTGCCAACAGGATATCTACACCTCGGTCCCTCGGTTAGAAAGATCAAGTCTGTTGCCTATGGGAGTATGACGCTGCGGTGGGGGGGCAGTCCCTCAAGGTCTTCAGTGAGTTCCGGCAAGGAACAAGCCGTCAGATACTAGTTATATGTTTCCTGGGTGCTGAGCCAGCCACAAAAATATGGAGTTTTAAGTTCTAACAACTTAAAATATCCTCTCCTTTCAAGATGATTTGACTATCAAAATGGAAAGGAAATGGAAAGGAAATGGAAGCCAACCTCCATTCACTGTCTACATAGGAAAAAAACAAAAACAGCAACCTCTTCCTGGGTAGTTCTTTGGTCAAACTCTCGGGCTGACAGTGATCCACAGAACACTGGTCATTAGTTTAAACAAACAAGAACTCACCCTGGTCTTCAGTGTGCTTCTCCAGTTATTTAAGGGATTTCAGAGCCCATGAGGGGACTTCCCTGGTGGTCTAGCAGTTAAGAGTCTGCCTGCTAATTCAGGGGACTTGGGTTCCATTCCCTGGTCCGGGAAGATCCCCCATGCAGCAGGGCAGTTAAGCCCATGTGACACAACTACTGAGCCCAAGCACCTAGAGCCCGTGCTTCTCAACAAGAGAAGCCACCACAGCGAGCAGCCCGCACACCCCAACCGGAGAGTAGCCCCACCTGGAGAAAGCCTGCACGCAGCATTGAAGACACGGTTCTGCCAAATATATAAATAAATAAAATGTAGCAACCATTTAAAAAAGGTACACGCATCAGCCATCTCGTAGATGGTGATTTCCAATGAAAGCATCGAGCTAGAGGGCGTACCAGCACTCCGAGTTGCAGATGGACCCTAGACCCGTTTGGACCCTCTCGTTAAGTCAGTTCCATTCTTAGGTAGACTTTCTGCTTCAGGTGGTAAATAAAGGCATCTGTTGAGTGTTCACCCTGTTCACTGAGATACCACATGATCTCCTCGGCTGAAGAGACATGAACTGCATAAAAACTGACCTCAATCCTCTTCTCACTCAGAGACTCTGAGTTGATTTCTGGGTCTAGGAAGGCAGTCTTTTGTTGACCTTGGGCAAATAGAGCTTGGCAGTTGCGAGAATGGTAGGAAATTTTCAATATTGTCCAAAAGGCTCCTGTGTAACCTGATGAAAGGGCCTGTGAGCAGACTCTGTTCCCATCACGAAACTTTTCTAAGCCTCCCTTTTCTACATGACTTCTTAAGTTGGAACAATACTTTTTTCATGATCAACATCATGAGACTTTTCTGTGTGTGAGAAGTACTTTTGATGATACTAAGTGAAAGAGTTAGTTGCTCAGTTTTGTCTGACTCTTTGCAACCCTCATGAACTGTAGCCTGCCAGGTTCCTCTGTCCATGGAATTCTCCAGGCAGGAATTCTGGAATGGATAGCCATTGCCCTTCGCCATGGGATCTTCTGCACCTGCGATCAAACCAGGGCCTCCTGCATCGCAGGCAGTCTTTACCATCTGAGCCAGGGAAGTGGCGTGTTAACATGAGATCTAGTTTTTATTATTACAATCATTTAATTCAGTACTGGCTTTCAAGTTGCAAAACATCAATTTATATTCCATATATATGTATTCATATGTGAAATTTGTGTTTCTTTTTCTGAGTTACTTCATTCTGACAGACTCTGATGCTGGGAGGGATTGGGGGCAGGAGGAGAAGGGGACAACAGAGGATGAGATGGCTGGATGGCATCACTGACTCAATGGACGTGAGTCTGAGTGAACTCTGGCAGCTGGAGATGGACAGGGAGGCCTGGCGTGCTGCGATTCACGGGGTCGCAGAGAGTCGGACACACTGAGCGACTGAACTGAACTGAACAGGCTCTAAGTTCATCCACCTCACTAGAACTGACGCAAATGCATTCCTTTTTATAGCTGAATAATATTCCGTTGTATTTATGTACCACACGTTCTTTACCCATTCTTCTGTCGATGGACATCTAGGTTGCTTTTCTGTGCAGCTGTTGTAAATACTTCCTCAAGGCAGGAATAGAGACGCACACATAGAGGACAGACTTTGGACACAGCAGAGGAAGGAGAGGGTGGAAAGAATCGGGACAGTAGCGTTGACGTCTGTACACGACTGTGTGCAAAGTCGATGACCCGTGTGAGGCCACTGCACAGGCACAGGCAGCTCAGCCCAGCGCCCTTGGTGACCTAGAGGGGTGGGGGATTGGGGAGAGGTTCAAGAGGGGAGGGTGTATACGACTGATTCGTGTTGTTGGATGGCAGAAATCAAACACAATATTGAAAACAGATTATCCTCCAATTAAAAGAAAAGTTTCAAGTTATATGAGGTGGGGGGGAGAGAAAATGAATGAGTGAGGGAGAAAGAGAGGAGAGAGAGATGACTTTAACAAAAGTCAACAAGATGTTTAACGAGGCTCAATGTGATTTCATTACACTCCTTGATGGCTTTATACTCATAAAGCATGACACCCACTGTATGCTCGATTGTGTATATTGCTGTGCTCAGCTCTCTACAGGACCACGGGTTGCTTGCTCAGGACTGTAATCTATAAGGAGATGATATCTACATAACTTTCCCTGTATAAGATCATTCACAAACCGATTTTGGAAGAACATCAATAAATGCTTTTGAGCTTTGTTTAAAGTGGAATCAGTTGTATATGTGATTTTAGTTCAAACCTTGGAGGGAGAAAGTGCTATTCTAAATAGCCCAGGTTTATTAAATTAGAAACACAAAGACATGACTTGCAACAGGATAATAAAGTTGGAGAGGAACTTTAATATTATTTAATTTTTTTGAGAAGTAAAGCATCTGAGGGCTGTTAAAATTAATTAACTGTTTAGTAGCAAAACAGACAGGGGCTCTGCGTGCCTTGCTCACTGCTGTGTTCCTCCCTCCAGGAGCACTGGTCCTCAGCCAGGGGGTATTTTGTCCCCCCATAAATGCCCCAGGGGACATTTAACAAGGTCTGGAGACGTTTTTGGTTGTTACAAGTGGGAATGGGGGATAAAAGTGTTACTGGCATCTAGAGGCCAGAAATTATGCTAACCATGCTACCCTGCTCAGGACTGCCCCTGAGGCAAAAAGGATGACTTGGCCCAAAGGTCAAGGGTTCAGAGGTTAAGCCCTGCCCTAGAGAGAAAAAAATTTAGTGGGCAGATCACTGCATTCCCAAGGTCTAAGAAGCAGGTACTGGCTGGCATATGCAAACTCAACAGGAATGGTGTCAGTACCCAGGGGTGAAAACTGGTTCTTTCAGGGCCAGGGAAAAGAAAAGAAAAAAAAAAAAAAAAAAAGGAAGGAAAAGGGAAGGAAGAACGAGAAAGAGAGAGAGAGACAGAAAGAAAATTCATTCTTTTAAATATATTGGGCTGGCCAAAAAGTTTATTCAAGAAAGAAAGAAAGGAAAGAAGAAAAGAAAGAAATTCTTTTAAATATATTTGGCTGGCCAAAAAGTTTGTTCAAGAAAGGAAGGAAGGAAGAAAAGAAAGAAAAAAATTCTTTTAAATATATTGGACTGTCCATAATGTTCGTTTGAGAAAGAAAGAAACTCATTCTTTTATATATATCGGGCTAGCCAAAAAGTTTGTTCAGGAAAGAAGGAAGAAAAGCCAGACAGAAAGAAAGACAGAAAGCATATTTTAAAAAGTACATTGGGCTGACCAAAAATTTCATTTGAGAAAGGAAGGAAAGAAGGAAGAAAGAAAGAAGAAAAAAACCCTCATTCTTCTTTTAAATATATTGGGTTGGCCAAAAAGTTTGGATGTTTTTCCATTAGATCTTATGGAAAACCCAAAGGAAATTTTTGGCCAACCCAATAATAAAGCACAGATACACATACAATATGTAAATGGATATACAGTATATCTGTGACACTAAAAATTTCATGGAGAGGAGGGGCAATTAGGAAAAGTCAAAAGAAGTTTTCTTGGAAGAGTGATAGTGAAAAGAAAAAAGGCTGGGAAACACTGCTGTAGCATGGCACCACTTTCTCTTCCCCCAGCCTCTGCAGGGCCCCTGGCTTGGGAACAAGTGCCCTGCATCTTCCACCACTGTTCCCGACTGTATGTTGGAACCACGATGCCGCTCTCGAGTGTTTCTCGGCCCGTTACTTCCGGGAAGCAGAGACATGGCGGCAGTCCCTTGGTGATGGCCTGTCCTTTTGTTTTCTGTGAATTAAAGACAAAAAGGCCCCTTTGAGGAAGGGGCCAGGAAGGGTGAGAAAGAGCTTGAAGGAACAGTGTGTTGTGAAAAGTGAAAGTGTTAATCGCTCAGTCGGGCCCCACCCCATGTATGCTAGCCGTCCCCCAAATCAGGGACCATTAGGACAGGGGAAGTTTGCCCCAAGTTTCCAGCAGCTTGAGTGTTTTTTCCTGAGACACTGATGGTGGCCAGAGTTGGATGGTCGGTGGGCACATCGACCTCATGAAGTGAGTCATGAGAATGTTTTTATTGCTTCACTTTTCTCAACCCATCTGTGAGCTCCTGGGTTGCTGCTGTTCAGTCACTAAGTCCTGTCTGACTCTTTGTGACCCCGTGGACTGCAGCACACCATGCTTCCCTATCCTTCACTATCTCCCAGAGTTTGCGCAAACTCATGTCCATTGAGTCGGTGATGCTATCTAACCGTCTCATCCTCTGTTGCCCGCTTCTTCTTTGGCCTTCAGTATTTTCTAGCATCAGACTCTTTTCCAATGATTTCATATCAGTGGCCAAAGTATTGAAGCTTCAGCTTCAACATCAGTCCTTCCAGAGAATATTCAGGACTGATTTCCTCTAGGATTGACTGGTTTGATCTCCTTGCTGTCTAAAGGACTCTCAAGAGTGTACAGCACCACAGTTAGAAAGCATCAGTTCTTCAGTTCTCAGTCTTCTTTATGGTCCAGCTCTCACATCTGTACATGACTTTTGGAAAAACCATAGCTTTGACTATCCAGACCTTTGTCAGCAAAGTGATGTCTTTGCTTTTTAATATGCTGCCTAGGTTTGTCATAGCTTTCCCTCCAAGGAGTGAGAGTTTTTAAATTTCATGGCTGCAGTCACCCTCCACAGTGATTTTGGAGCCCAGGAAAATAAAATCTGTCACTGTTTCCACTTTTTCCTCTTCTATTTGCCATGAAGTGATGGGACCAGATGACTCTTATAATTTATGAAAAAGCTGTAGCTTATGAAAAGCTGTCATAGCTAAATATTCTCCTAGCAGGTTAAGTCTGAGTTACCTTTTTCTGGGTTTTTGCGCATCTTTTCATGGCCAATAGTGCAATCCTACTGCAAAATGCTACTTGGATGTTTTAATTTTCAGTTGAGATTTAGTAAGTATGTTTTCATTCCTTTGGAATTTGTGCATGACCCCAACCCATCTTTTGTTTGAATTTATTAACATCACTTTGTGGCTTCCAGAAGCAAGTTTGGGGCTTCAAGTAAGCAAAGCTGAGTTTCTACAGATGAGTGAGTAGTTTGAGGGACATCTCAAATCTAAGTGCAAAGTCCAACATCCGTGGGATGTGAGAGATTTATCTGTTGGCATGACTGGAGGTGGGCTTCCCTGGTAGCTTGGTGGTAAAGAATTTGCCTGACAGTGCAGGAGATGTGGGTTCGATCCCTGGGTCGGGAAGATGCCCTGGAGAAAGAAATGGCATCCCACTCCAGTATTCTTGCCTGGAAAATCCCACGGATGGAGGAGCCTGGTGGGGTATAGTCCATGAGGTCGCAAAGAATCTGACACAACTTACTAACTGAACAGCAACAAAAAATGACTGGAAGTGTGTCTCACCCCAGAGAAGTTTCTGAAAATGTATGCAGAGAACGTGCAGCTAGGAGTTTAAGGGTGGGGAGTGAATGTTGAAGCGGTATTTTGGTATTCTTTTCCCCATATTCCCTCTCCCAACATGGAACTCATGTTGACTTTATCCATAACACTGCCTATTAAGCCACAAAACCTCGAGAAACAGGGCAGTAAAAAATAATGAAACACAATATTCAGGATACATGGAAAAGCAATGATTTACTTTAATCCCGGGGACCAGCAATAATACACCTGCCTTGGAACAGGGGATGGCATAATGTTGGCATAACATTGGGGTTTAATCATTTTTGACCACATTTTATAGACCCTTTCCTGTAATTAATGCTAAATAAAGTCAACATCTTCTCCACCTGCTGCTGTGTTGGTCGCTTTCATGGAGTGCGTCCACTCTCCTTCATTAACCAGGCTGTCATGGTTCTTGTTTAACTCGTTCTACTTTGGTTTTTTCCCCTTCGGTAGCCTCCAGGACTGTCACATGAACCATCTGCGGTGTGTAGGGCTTCCCATTCTTTTCTTGAGAAGAGTTCTCGTTCTACTTTGGTTTTTTCCCTTTGGTGGTCTCCAGGATGGGAGAAGGCAATGGCACCCCACTCCAGTACTTTTGCCTGGAAAATCCCATGAATGGAGGAGCCTGCTGCGCTGCAGTCCATGGGGTTGCTAGGAGTCGGACACGACTGAGCGACTTCACTTTCACTTTTCACTTTCATGCACAGGAGAAGGAAATGGCAACCCACTCCGGTGTGCTGCTGTCTGTGGGGTCGCACAGAGTCGGACACAACTGACTTGACTTAGCAGCAGCAGCAGCAGCCTCCAGGACTGTCGCATGAACCGTCTGAGGTGTGTAGGGCTTCCCATTCTTTTCTTAAGAAGAGTTGAGACAATTGAAGTCAGTGCCACCCATCCCATAGCTGTGATCATTAAGGCCATTTCTGCGGAGCTGAAGCCTGAGTACATGGTCTCCCTCAAAGCTTTGGAATACGTTTTCTCTCATCTTTATTTTTAATTAAAATATTTAGCCAAAAAGGATCTACTGTAGAGTTCAGGGAACTCTACTCACTACTCTGTAACAACCTGAATGGGAAAAGAATTTGAAAAAGAATAGATACATGTATATAAGTCATTGAATCACTCTGCTGTATGCCTGAAACTAACAACATTGTTAATCACTTACACTCCAATCACTTACACTCCAATAAAAAATTGTAAATTAATTGATCAACAAGAATGGCTACTCCTACACACACACACACACACACACACACACACACACACACACAACTATTCTTTTATTTTCTGTGTATCTTTCTTAGGTAGAGTCTTGAAGCATTTATAGTTTTCCTAGAGAGTTAAGTATTCTCCATTTTCATGTAAATATTGGCTGTTTCTGTCGCATCGGTGTCGGTGTCTTGCTTCAAGGATTATTGGGCCACTGCTTAGAGACCCTGGTCCAGGATCTCACCATGAAATAAACACCAGGCAGCTTATAGAATGTAAGCTTGCAGTTTTGGAAAGAGAAGATCATCACTGTAGTCTTTATCTGTTCTGAGCCATATCGAGAAGAAAGGCAGTGCAAGAGCACCATGGATATTCATTTTGCAAGATCAAGGTTAACTCACAGACACCCCACCATACTCCTGAGTTTAGAGATGTGTGTGTGTGTGTGTGTGTGCGCGCGCGCGCGCGCGCGTGTGTGTTTGCTTTGGGGGGAGAGTGGTGAAAGCTATAAAAACCATTAGCAATTCCTAGTTGATTCAAATCAATCTCAACATTTTTCAAAATCTCGCCTAGATTCTTGCACTGTGTTAGACCGCATCGAGGCGATTAATTCACACAGGGGGCTGTTTATGTAATTGTAGTAATGGTATAGAAAGCCAACATGTTCTAATCTCCTATTTTTCAGTTTTAAAATCCCAATTGGTGAATGGTAAGCAAGGCTGCTAGTTTTATAGCTTTGTGAATTAGTTCAGCTGAAAAATATTCTGCCCGTTTCCATTTGGGAGACAGCAGGGCGGGGGCCTGGGGCTACAGGGAGGGCAGGGCGGGTTCGCCTGCACTAATCGGTTCTTGGCCTCTAGCAATTCTCTGTGGCAGAAGAAAGGGAAGAGATAATTGTTCCCCTTAATCATGGCATCAATGACTGCATTTAGAAGCCTCTCCTTTAAGGCTGACCAGATTTCCCAGAGAATATTCTCAACCTTTCGCTGATCTGATTTTGAAGCAAATGAATGTTCTGAGAATATCCGCTAGCAGGGTTCTGTTCGCCTGGGACTCTCAGAGACCAGGAAGCTCCAGCGGCTTCAGATGGTGACCTTTCTCATATCTGTCACCAGGCTGTCAGTGAGGGTGGATTTCTGATCTTCGCAGTGGGGTCTCCCGGCAGGAGTAACCGAGGGGTAGCAACCCAAGGTCACTTTGATTATTCCTCCTTCTCTCCCTGACTCGGCTTCCCGCCCTTTCCTGCTATGTCGTTGACATCTGAAATTGCGGATTTGTGACTTTAGGAATGGATGGGTGAGAAGAAACACAGAGGAGAGAAAGAAGAGAACACAGAGGCCATGTGGCTGCCATCTTCCTGGAAGGCGTTTGCGGTGTTTGTGGGCACCTGGCAATACTTGCCAAGGAAACGCTTGGCTCTAACTGGTTTTTCCCTCTTAGAGCTCTCAGTACTGGAAGATCTGTGTCTTTGGGTGCAGTGGAAATTGAGCTGAATTTGCATGCGACCATAGTTCAGTAACTCAATTTTGCCAACAGATCCTGAAAAATAGACTAGCCTACCCACAGTTCCTATTTCCTGAGATACTTCCCCAATCCTTTGAGATATACCTCTTCCAGGAAGCCTTCCTGACCATCCCTCCTCAGCAGGTGACTCCCTCTCCTGGATATTGTGGGGAGTTTACTGATTGGCTTCTAAGTTTAACTCACCTTGTTTATTTTTGCAAGAATGTTAATTTTCCTGGTGATAAACATGTATTTGCATGTTAGTTTCCAGAGAAAGAGGAGCGCTTAAGAAATTCTAAGAAAACAAAACAAAACAAAAACTGCAAACCACTTTTGGTTTATAGCCTGGGGTTGGAATGAGAAGGGGTGTCCTTATCTAGTCAAACTGCTTGGATTGAAAGCTAACTCTAACTAGGACTTCCTAGCTGAGTGCATGCGTGCATGGTCAGTCGTACAGTCAGATCTGACTCTTCTCGACCCCATGGACTACAGCCCACCAAGCTCCTCTGTCCATGGGATTTCCCAGGCAAGAGTACTGGAATGGCTTGCTATGCCCTCCTCCAAAGGATCTTCCTGACCCAGGGACCGAACCTAAGTCTCTTGAGTCTCCTGCATTGGTTGGCAGATTCTTTACCACTGCGCCACCTGCGAAGCTCCATCATGAGGTTAAATGAGTTCGCTCTGCTGTGCTGTGCTCAGTCGCTGCAGTCGTGTCCGACCCTTTGCAGCCCCACGGACTGTAGCCCACCAGGCTCCTCTGCCCATTGGATTCTCCAGGCAAGAACACTGGAGTGGGTTGCTGTGCCCTTCCCCAGGGGATCTTCCTGATTGATCTCGTGTCTTCTGCAGCTCCTGCATTGCAGGCAGATTGTTTACCACTGAGCCACCAAGGAAGCCTAAATGAGTTAATCTATATGTAAAAGTTTTAGGATGTTGCTTGCCTGCTGATCACACAGCAAGCCCTATATAAGCCTTAACTACTATTTTAATGATCTTGATGATATTATAATGTCTATCTCTCCTTGTCTAGCCCTTCCTCTTTACATTGGCTGCCAGAATACTTAATGATGTAGCATATAGCAATTTATTGAATGAATCTAGCTTATCCTTACCTTAATGTTGCATCTGTATTTGTCATTTTGTTCACCTTGTTTTTCTAATTTATTTTAATGCATTTTAAATTTTTTGATATTATATGCAGTTTTCTAAACTGACATAAGCCCTTTTTGAAACAAAATGGGCACCATTCATAGCTCATCAAGCTTTCTGTTTTCAGAGGTCTTTGCATGGGCATGGCTTTCCTCTCCCACCACGTGGTAGCAACATGAAGGCAGGAATCATATTTTAACTTACTTATTTCCCCCACTGCTCTCTTAATTTCTTTCTTGTACGTGTTAAGATTGAGTAATTTGTTTGCTAGATGTTACTAAGCTCTTGTCTTTTTTACGCGTTTCTGTTATTGATGTATATAAATTGCCTGGGTTTTTGGTTTTTTTTTTGCATTTGATAAATCTCATTTTCTTAAAGCTGATGCAAAGAAGTATCATGATGTCCTTTAGGCTTGATCTAGTGTGTTCCTTTAAGACTGAGTTTTTCTCATAATGTCGATGATAACATAGCCTACAAACAAGCCAGACAGAGTATGAATCCTGTACTCCAGTGGGAAGCAGCTTCCCTGGGGAAGGGCAGGGCAACCCACTCCAGTATTCTTACCTGGAGAATCCCATGGACAGAGGAGCCTGGCGGGCTACCGTCCAGAGGGTGGCAAAGAGTTTGACACAACCGAAATGACCTTAGCACACTCACTGATAAAAGCGCACCCTAAAAACTTGACTTTCTGAATTCAACTTGGGTTTTCTTTTCTGTTTTTCCAAATAGCCTGTGGAAGTAAACATAAGCTTCGGTGACCTTGCAGTCACCCTCCAGCCTCCCTTTCAGACATGAGATGAAGAGAGGCAAGGTGGGGATGGGGGAGCCCCGAACCCCCGTCTGATCACCCAGCTCCTAGGGTCTCCTTATGACCCTGGTTCAAATTGCCTTAATTTTCCACAGGGAAGTTGACAGGCAAATGCCTCTTTTGGAAAGGGGTTTTTCACAGTGGACTTTGCTCAAACTCGGCAAATAATTAACTTTTCATCCTCTCATAAAATCGAGACTGTGGCTGGTTCAAAGCCCAGGACCCCGGGCCTTAATTGAATTAACTCGGTTTTCCACCCCTGTGAAGGACCCTTCCAAACCATAACGTTTGGCAAGGGCTGCCCTTCCTGGCCAGAACATAAGCATCCATTGAGAGAAAGATCGCAGACTCAGGGCTGTGGCACACAAATTGGACCTGAGTGGAAAATGGGGCGCTCTCCGCAGGGGACAAAACGCTTTCTGTGTCCTGCACTTTCAAGTTCAACCTGAACGCATCTCCCCTCCGCGCCGGTCCCCCCAACCCCGAGCAGAGACGGCAGCCAGTCCCCAGCTCTGGGGCCGGCGTACCTGGCCCTCTAGCCCGCGTCTGCGCCTCTGGGACCTCCTTCACCTGGGATGAGAGCTCTTGCCTCTCCTCTCTGCTCGACTGCCTGCCCGTTACCTCCTTTTATTGTTCACAATCTGTGTTTATTTGTATTCTGCTGGGTGCAGGCAGTCTCTAGTCTCAGTTACTCTCTTTCTGTGGCTCACGGGCTCAGCTGCCCTGAGGCGTAGGAATCTTCCCCAGTCAAGGACTGCGCTCACATGCCCCGCACTGGCAGGCAGATTCTTAGCCCCTGGACCGTGGGTGAGATTCCCGGCCATTGTCTCTTTGCAGACCTCATTGGCCCTCTGTAGTGCCTGCACCTTGCTTTATGGGTTTCATTCGTATTCCCTCTACATATGCACTTGTGTGCCTTGAATTCTGAAATCTGTGGATTTTGCCAACTTCAGGTAAAATGTTGTTATGCAAGTAGGAAGTCCAAATGGTTCTTGATGGAAGTCATTCTTCAAAACAGAATATGTTGAAAGGAGACAGTCTTCTCTGATTGTGCGTCCAGAGGAGCTAAAATACAATACATGAAACAAAGGGCTTGCAATGAAATGATAAGGCCTCGAGGGCATGTCTAGATTCTTCTGCACTTGATAGAATATCCTTAGAGAAATGTTGATCTGTCTCGCTGACTATGGCTCGCTGAATATGACTATGTCGCTGTGACTATGCATTTTTTCTTTTCCCTTATATTCTGATTTTTGCTTTATGTACCTTTGTTTCTTTGTTGTTAAGGTATCTAATGGCTTATGATGTCTATCTTCTTTGTGAATTGTACCTTTTATCATTAAAAATATTCATTTTTGTTTCATTTAAAATAAATTAATTAAACAAAATGGCAAAAAATGGCTTGCAATTAAACTGTAAGTCCCTTGAAGGCAGAAAGCTGTCTCTTCTTTATCAAGCTCTCCGCTGGCCTGTGCACGTCGCTGTGTGTGACTCCAACACTCAGTAAATACTTGGCTGATGACAAGTGGAGGGTAGGATGTCCCCCATGCCTGAAACCTGGCACAGCTTAGATATAAAAACAGGGCTTTAAGTGAGTTTAAATTCTTGAAAGCTGAATTCTGGAGCAGTTGGGAGTGTTTTTCTTTTCTTTCAAAATCTTTCTGGTCTTGTATTGAGAGGCTTTTGCATTTGAGGTAATCTCTTAAAGACCACTAAAATCTACCCAACCACAGAATGTTCAGGCATGCTGAACCTTGGAATTAGTGATCCGCCGAAGGAAATGTAGAATTAAATCCTCATATTGAAGTTGACACTTGGGCTTCATCTCTGGGACTGTGCAGGGAAATGTCTCTCTGTGTGGGATAAGAAACATCATTTGTGAATCAAGGTCAGCGGAGGAAAACCCTGGGCTTTATTTTATTTGGATTGCATTTGTGAAAGTTTTATTTGTGCCGGCTTACTTGGTCTCCCTCTGTGAACCCCATTTTGAAAGACAGTGCTTGGATGGATGAAGGCTCTGAGGC
Organism: Bos indicus; assembly: GCF_029378745.1. Taxonomy (NCBI): domain Eukaryota; kingdom Metazoa; phylum Chordata; class Mammalia; order Artiodactyla; family Bovidae; genus Bos; species Bos indicus. The sequence continues at coordinate 60,317,590 of NC_091778.1, forward strand.
AATTCTACAGTTTGCATGCATGTGACCAGGAGGCTCTACTTGTGGATTTATAAGAGAGTGATGAAGTTCATGGACTTCTCTGGTGGCTCAGTGGTAAAGAACCCACCTGCCAATGCAGGAGACTCAGGTTCCATCCCTGGGTTGGGAAGATCTCCTGGAGAAGGACATGGTAACCCACTCCAGTGTTCTTGCCTGAAAAAATTCCCTGGCCAGAGGAGCCTGGTGGGCTACAGTCCACGGGGTCACAGAGAGTGGGACACAACCGAGTGACTAACGATGACTAAGGTACTCCTTGTGGAGGACCTTCCTGGAGGGGGATGGGACGGGAAGCATCCACGGAGTCAACCTGGCTTTCCTGCCAGGTTTTCCTCGCTCTGCCCTGGAACCTTCTCTTCAGCTAAGCTCCCCTTTGTTTCTGTGTAAGTCCCCCCCTGTTACTCCAAGTCAAACATCCTGGACTCTCAGCTCTGGTTCTTAAAAACTGAATTTTGCCAGACTCCATTCCCCAACACCCCCCTACCCCTGCCACCATTTTCTTCAACAATTTGGTCTATCAGTTTTAAGGAAAAGTACAGGAAACTATTAATAGTAAGAGCATGTTGAAGGTGGCAACATTTATAGAGGGAGGAAAAGCCCTTTCTTTTTTTTTTTTTTTTTTGGAAAAGCCCTTTCTAAGAGATGGTGTCTCTGCATAAATATCAGACAGCTGGCTGTGGGCGGCTGACAAGTCAAGGAACTGTCTATGGTTTATAATTAAGGGGAAAAAAAAGGAGTTGAGAATAGCTAGTTCTTCAGGATTGCATTCTTTCTGCTTCTACTTCAAACAAGGAAGTGGTGAGAAATATGTCCACTTGTGATTGGCCATATCCGCAAGCAAAGAGGAAAGTTGATTCTCTTCCATTTATCTGGAGCCTGGCTGCCATCTATCCATAAGTAAGAGGGCATGAGACTGTGATGTATGGAGCAGGTGAGGATGCAGAGAGCATCGAGGGTGCTCGTAGAGGGCGTTGGGGAGGTGGAAGGGAATGCTGATGGTGCTGCTGCTGCTGAGGACAATGACGATAACGATGATGACGAGGATGGCAGGAACAACTGTCCTCCATGGAGTCCTTGTTACCTGCCAGGCTCCTTCACGGGCTTTAACTCATTAAATCCAGCAGCAACCCGACCCAGTAGGTTCCAGTCTTAACCCACTTTTACAGATGAAAAGTTATTTTGTCTAATTACAGAGTCTGCATCCACACTTGAAGTCTAGCTGACTCGAGAGCTTATATTCTTAGCCAGGGCGAGCCTGAGGGAGCCCACTGCATTTCTTTTTCTCACTTTTCACTTCAAGTCCTCTCCTTTATTTTCACAAAACATGCCCATCTGAACCTGATTCTTTTCTTCAGGAATAATTTTGTTTAGAGCTGAGTCTTCCCTAGTGGTCCAGTGGTTAAGACTCTGCACTTCCAATGCAGAGGGTGCAGGTTCGATCCCTGGTCAGGGAACTGAGACCCCACATGTCATGCATCTAATCAATCAATCAATTTCATATAAATTAGGAAGTGTCTGGAGTGTGTGTTGGCTCTGGCAGTTCCTCCTGCAAACGAGTATGAAGGCAGCTGCGTGCACCCAGCCTGGCCCGAGGCATCTGAGACGGGCTCGGTGATCTGTTCCTTCCTGCTTCACGGTATGTGAACATCTCCTTCGAACTCTCATCCTCTGCACCCCTGATCCTGCCAGAGAAAACCTTCCCTCCATTCTGGTCAGCTACTATCCCGTCAGTCTGAGATGAGCATCATTAAAGCTGATGGACAGTCCTTGTCTTTTCAGTAAGAAAAATGGGCCCCTTGGGGACAAACATGCCGTCTCTCCCAGCTTTCTGTCAGTGCGCTGCTGCACTCAGAGTGGCTGGGTGTGCAGTCACAGAGCTCAAATATTCTCAGTAAACTGGGAGTAATAGTAACTTGGCTTCCTTGGTGGCTCAGTGGTAAAAAGTCCACCTGCCACTGCAGGAGACAGGGTTTGAGCCCTGGGTCTGGAAGATCCCCTGGAGAAGGAAATGGCAACCCACTCCAGTATTCTTGCCTTCAAATCCCATGGACAGAGGAGCCTGGCAGGCTACAGTAAATGGGGTTGCAAAAGCTTGGACACAACTTAGCAACTAAACAACAACAAAATAATAGCTACTTCAAAGGGTTCTGGGCTTTCCTTGTGGCTCAGCTGATAAAGAATCCGTCTGCAATGCGGGAGACCTGGGTTCAATCCCTGGGCTGGGAGAATCCCCTGGAGAAGGCAAAGGCTACCCACTGCAGGACTCTGGACTGGAGAATTCCACAGACTATGGTTGCAAAGAGTTGGACACGACTCAGTGACTTGCACTTTTACTTTCAAAGGGTTCTTAGGAGGACCACATGAGGTTTTTTTAATTCGAAGCATCTTCATAAATATTCCTGGTATATCATAGGCACTCAAGCAATGTTGTGCACTATTTCCTTCATAATAGTAGCTGTTAATAGTATTTTCTTCCAAGGTTAAGGGTCCTATGTGGGGCTGTAGGATGACATGAAATTTCTCTTAGCTGACCATCTGGGAGCATCCCTCTGCCCAGAAACTGGAATGATCAGTTAGAAGCAACTCTGCATAACCTGTGTGACTGCTGTGTAGGCAACCCTGGCTTTTACATGACACGTGCATTTTTTTTTTTTTTTTTTAAGACCAATCCCTTCCCCAGTCACTGATTCCAAGTCAATAAAATAACTTCAGTTTTGCCCTTGAACCCCCTGTTAATCCTTGATATGTACCCAATTTTAACTTTTCCCAGGACTTTTCTGAGATTGATTATTTTCAGCAGATGGATGGCGTGTCTGTGGCAATGCATGGCTCATTGTACCCAGAGCTCATGTTTCATTAGATAAATATACTGCATGGTGTAACCCAGGTTTCTGCTGGTTACCCTATTCCTGGAAGGAGCTTTGAGGGTAGAATTCAATCAAGAGTAGGGAAGGAGAGCCACAGACAGTGGATTTAGCATTGTGAAGGAATACCCAACTGGGAGACGTCTTTGTTTATTTATTCAGACAGTAGGTGTGTGGGGAGTCAGGCCGCCCACTTAGTTACGTGGCTCCTCTACTGTATCACCGAATCTACAGGAAGATCATCTTTGGGGGGAAATAAAGCATGGTGTTTCCTTTTTAAACAGCCAAGGAGAGGTTGTCAGAAAAGGGTGAAATAGAGCTGCAAATATTTTTGTTATCTTAAGAATTTTCTTCATGGTTTTTTTCAAGAGTTATAGTTATGAAGTCTTTTCAGGTAGGATGAGGTTTTCATAAAGGGAAGGCATGATGCGACTTCCCTGGTGGTCTAGTGGCGAGGCCTCTGTGCTCACAGTGTGGGGGCCAGGGCTCGATCTGTGCTCCTGGAACTAGACCCTGCATGCTGCGACTAAAGATTTCACATGCAGCAACGCATTTCACAGCTCCTGTGTGCCACAGCTAAGACCCAGCGCAGACAAGTAAGTTAATCCATTGATTTTTTTTTTTTTTTTAAAGCTGTGGTGCAGAGAAATCACTCCTGAAGTAGATTGGCTCACGCAGGGTCCCAAGAATTATGCCATGATAACACTTTGCCAGATTCAGTTGTCTCATATTCTGTGTTATTGTGGAGAGAGAAAGAATAGTGTAGACAAGCAAATATATGTATGCACCAAAGCTGTAGGTAGCTGTAAGTAGGGTGTATCTGTAGGTGTGTCAGTAAATTAAGATGAAGCCATGGGTCCATTGGCAACAAGCAAATGATACCAAACTTAATGTTCTTGAAACATAAAAATCTTAAACAAATCCATGAATAAAACCCCAAATAATGCAAATAATACATTCCCCAGTTTTGACTTATGATTTTTTGACATTACAATTTTGTGGAAGACATACGAGTTTACAAGAAACTGTACTTTGAGTTTTGAGTTTTGCTTTTTTGCTGGGTGACGGGTGTGTGGAACGACCATCTCCTGTGGGGCTGGGCAGCTTCAGTCGGTCAGGTGACCCGGAGGGTAAACTGCCGAGTCCCTCTGCATCCAGACAGCCATTCTGGTTTTCAGTTTCAGAACAGTTTTCAGTCAATTATATGACCTGTTCAACACTTGATTGTAAACTAAGCTGTATGTTAGATGACTTTGCCCAACTGTTGGCTAATGTAAGCATTCCAAGCACATTTAAAATAGGCTAAACTGAAGGAAATCAACCCTGAATATTCACTAGAGGGACTGATGCTGAAGCTGAAGCTCCAGTACTTTGGCCACGTGATGCAAAGAGCCGACTCATTGGAAAAGACCCTGATGCTGGGAAAGGTTGAAGGCAGGAGGAGAAGGGGATGACAGAGGACGAGATGTTTGGATGGCATCGCCAACTCAATGGACATGACTTTGAGCAAGCTCCGGAAGATGGTGAAGGAGAGAGAAGCCTGGTGTGCTGCAGGCCATGGGGTTGCAGTGTGTTGGACATGACTGAGAGACTGAACAAGAACAAAAAAGCTAGGGGCTTCCCAGGTGGCTCAGTGGTAAAGAAACCACCTGCCAATGCAGGAGATGCGGGTTCAGTCCCCGGGTCAGGAAGATCCTCTGGAGGAGGAAATGGCAACCCACTCGAGTCCTCTTGCCCGGGAAATCTTAAAGACAGAGGAGCCTGGCAGGCTACAGTCCCTGGGCTCGCAAAGAGCTGGGCACAACTAAGTGACTAAACAGCAGCAACAGACTCCGCTGTGCTGTTTGGTAGGTTAGCTGTATTAAATGTGCTTTCAACCTAGTATTTCCAATTTAGGATGGGTTTACGAGATTTAGCCCTATCCTAAGTCAAGAAGGGTCTACATGGGCAAATTTAATGACCAAGGCATTCAATTAGAGACAAAGACACAGGAAACGGATGTGTGGACATGTGGGGCAGGGAAGGAGAGGATGAGACAGATTGGGAAATTAGGCCCGACATATATTCACTGCCATGTGTAAAATAGCTAGTGGAAGCCTCAGAGAAGGCACTGGCGACCCACTCCAGTACTCTTGCCTGGAAAATCCCATGGATGGAGGAGCCTGGTAGGCTGTAGTCCATGGGGTTCCTAAGAGTTGGATACGACTGAGCGACTTCACTTTCACTTTTCACTTTGGAGAAGGAAATGGAGAAGGAAATGGCAGTTGGAGAAGGAAATGGCAATCCATGCCAGTGTTCTTGCCTGGAGAATCCCAGGGACGGGGGAGCCTGGTGGGCTGTGGTCTATGGGGTCGCACCGAGTCGGACACGACGGACGTGACTTAGCAGCAGCAGCAGCAGTGGAAGCCTGCTCTAAAGCACAGGAAGCTCAGCTCAGTGCTCTGTGATGACCTGGGGGGCTGGATGGAGGGCCAGGAGGGAGGGAGTGTGTGAATACAGAAAGCTGATTCACCCACTTTTCAGCAGAAGTTAACACAGCATTGTAAAGCAGTCATACTCCAATTAAACAAAAAGAAAAGAGAAAGTTAACGTGGCATTCTGTTTTCATCTGTCATTGGAGATTTGTTTCTAAAAAATTTTTTGTTTCGTATCAGAGGACAACTGCTTAACAGTGTTGTGATAGTTTCAGGCAAGTAGCAAAGGGGCTCAGTCCTGCAGCTCCATGTATCCATTCTCCGTCAGGCTCCCCTCCCATCCCGGCGCCACTCAGTACTGAGCAGAGCTCCGTACTGTTGGAGAGGCTGCGTGATCTGTAAGCTTTCACTTGACGTGCAGGCTGACTGTAGCAAGATGACCAGGGCTCTCTTCTTGCACCAGCAGCGCAATGTAAAGTTGTTATGGCTTCGTGATGTATTTTATTGTCTGGTAGTTCTTTTAATTCAGATTGCTTCTACTTGTGTTCCAGAGATTTATAAATGATTATTGGCCATTATTCCCCAAAATAAGCTTAGAGTCATTCTTTCAAGTTTCAGAATATACTTTTGCTGTTTTGATTAGACAAATATTAATCATCTATATTATTGATTAATTTGTTTTGATTATATAAGTATTACTCATCTGTGTTATTATAGTGAAGGACAGGGAAGCTGGCATGCTGCAGTCCATTGGGTGGAAAGGAGTCAGACACGACTTAGTGAATGAACAACAGCAATTATAGATTAATATATAAAATATTAATCATGGGGTTGCAAAGAGTCGGACACGACTGAGCCACTGAACTGAACAATTAATACTTGTGTAATTGATTAGACAAATATTAGTTATCTATATTAATCACAGATTAATTCATTAATTATAAATTAATTTGATTTATTGAATTATAGATTATAAATTCGGAGAGGGCAATGTCATCCCACTCCACTACTCTTGCCTGGAAAATCCCATGGATGTTGGAGCCTGGTAGGCTGAAGTCCATGGGGTCGCAAACAGTCAGACACAACTGAGCGTCTTCACTTTCACTTTTCACTTTCCTGCATTGGAGAAGGAAATGGCAACCCACTCCAGTGTTCTTGCCTGGAGAATCCCAGGGACGGGGGAGCCTGGTGGGCTGCCGTCTATGGGGTCGCACAGAGTCGAACACGACTGAAGTGACTTAGCAGCAGCAGCAGATTATAAATGCAGATTGATTTATTTAAATTAATTTTAGGTTAATTTGTTTGCAATCTTGCCTTCCATCTTCAAAGCATTTATGTTGCTTAGTTGTTCATGGCTTGGTCCTGAATCTTGTCACCTTATCTAGAGCAAGGAGCACCTTAGAGGCAGAGGACTGTGGTTAAGCACCTGTGGAGTGAGTGACACATCACTGTTAATTAACTCATAAATGAAGGAGGCATCCAAGTAGTTAAAGAGTAATTTAAAAAAAGAGTTGATCTCAGTGGAGTCACAGTAGAGCTGTGGCCTGTCCGTCAGATTCAGGTGGACGACCGTCCGTTCCTGGCAGGCGTCGTGCTGTCTGCCTCCTCTGGGTCTGGCCACTTGAGGTCCCCTTTGGTGGCATCGTTTCCTTCTACCCTTTCCCCCTGCAGCAAACTTTATTTATTCCTGGTCAACTCTCAGGCCTCAGATTAGGGTTAGTCCCTCCAGGAGGCATTTACAGATTCCCCTTCTAAAACAAAAATTGAGGCTTCCTGAAAGCTCAGCTGGTAAAGAATCCGCCTGCGATGCAGGAGTCCCTGGTTTGATTCCTGGGTTGGGAAGATGTGCTGGAGAAGGGATAAACTTCCCACTCCAGTTTTCTTGGGTTTCCTCTGAAATTAAGTTTGGCATCCACCCCATAGCATCTGTATTTCCCTTTTGATTTACAAAGCAACCCCTGGCCTCATCCCCAACACACATACATTTTTCTAACAGACAACCAAGCATGGTGGCTTTGAAGCCCAGCTGCCTGGGTGCACTGCTCCACCGAGTGCCACCAAGCGACTTTGGAGGAAAGTTCTTAGACTCCTCACGTATAAGAACTTAACCGGGGTAATAAAAGTACCTTCTACATAGGGTCATAATGAGGATCAAACATATTAACATACGTAAAACATTTAGAACAAAAATCTGGCACATCACACTCCAGGAGTGTTTGCTATCATTATTGCTTGTTATTCTTATATAAGCTCTTCTTGTATACACTGTTCTTGCAGTAAGTTGTCAGAGTGTATTCTACTTTTTGTTCATCGCTTTACCCCAGTGCCTAGGGCAGTGCTAGGTATGTGATACCGTGTGTAACACCATGCCATAGCGCGTGTGCTCAGTCGGGTCTGACTCTGCGATCCTGTGGACTGTAGCCCACTAGGCTCCTCTGTCCATGGGATTTCTGAGGCAGGAATGCTGGAGTGGGTTGCCCTTTCCTACTCCAGGGAATCTTCTCCACCAAGGGATAGAACCTGAATCTCTTGCATCTCCTGTGTTGGCAGGTGGATTCTTTACCACTAGCGCCCCTGGGAAGTTCAAGTACTCGATAAATATATTTGCTAAACTAATACTTTGGCTCAGCTCCTCTTTAAGGCAAAGTTTTATTTCTTAATCAGATGATTTTTTTTTAAAATTTGACTCTCCTGATAAAATGCTGTTCTGTACTCTTGGTAGTTTGTTAATTCTTTACATTGAGGGTGGGTTGGAGGCTCCTCCTTTCTTTCTCTCTCTTTGTGTCTTTCTTTTTCTTCTTTCCTTCCTTCTTTCTTTTTCTGTCTTTGTTCTTTCTTTCTTTCCTCCCTTTCTTGTCTCTCTTTCTTTGTACTCTTCTGGATTGAAACAAATTAAATCTGCCTAATGGACTGTTTAAGATGTACTGAGATCCCTATCAGTGGAGGAACATTGAAGAACCTGATAAGGGGTTAGGTTGGATGATATTTCCAAGTCTGCAATTTGTGGTTCTGTATCCTTTGTTCTGAGAGCTCTCAGTAGGGGCAGTTAAGTGAAACAGTAGTCTGAACTGGTTTTCTGCCTATAGCTTACATTAGGCTAAATGCATTTTGCATATGTTTGAGATGACTCTTATAATGGCAAATATAAACTTACAATTTTCCTTACTCTGATGGGAGATCCTATGACGTCAGGTCCTGGAAATGCATTTAAACCCACCCAGCAATTGGTTGGTGCCATTCCACATGGTCTACCAGTCACTTAATGTGGTCAGTTTTAAATAATACAAATATATTGTATAAAGTGACACTGCAATTTAAGCAAGGCACATAATATTTTAAAAACCTTGGATTTGGAAAGGAGAGAGTACATTTGTTTTTCCTCTGCTACCCACAGATATAAAAATAAAGACGGGGAAGAATTCTGGGTGGGAAATCAGGAAGGCTGAGTTCTTAAGTAGGTTCTTCTGTCGATAAGATGGAGAGAGATTTCCTGTTTTTTTTTTTTTTTTTTCCTTTTTCTGTATATGAACATTCAAACTGCAAAGTAGCTTTTGCCAATTATGGAGCTTTCAGAGACTCCTGGAGCTGGGCTCCTCTTGCGTAATGTCATTTGCAGCTGAATTCTGATGCACTGAGGGCTGCCGAAACAGTCCCCGGCCTAGTACAGAGACCCAGGGCTGCGACGGGCACTCTCACTTGGTCCGGCCTTGCAGATGAGTCCAGAGTCTGGATGAAAACAGGATGTGGGCCCCTGAGAATTGTCCTAAAGACTGAAAGCATTTGCCTGGGCCCCGGGCCTCCTGGGTGAGGTTCTGCCTCTGTCGCCCAGCGTCCCTTCCCCATGACGTAGACAGAGAGGACTCTTACCCCCGATGGCAGACATTCACTGACACTCATCTCAGACTTCTGGTTCAGGTAGCCTCTTTCTGCTCTCTGGCTGTGGATTCTGTTTCCTCCAAAGAATCCTGCATCCCATCTACCTAGAGAAAGAAAAAAAAACCAAAATCTTGCAAAACAAGAAAAAAATGAAAAAAATCTAATGAAACTAGCGACCTCAACTCCCCTGCTCACTCACATTGTGCAATGTGGAGTCTAATGGAAAATGAGATTTTTTTTTTCTTTAAATGTGTTCATTTTTGGCCACGCTGCATCTTCGTTGCTGTGCACAGACTTTGTCTCCAGTTGCAGTGAGTGGGGCCTCCTCTCTAGCTGTGGTGCTCGGGCTTCTCATTGTGGTGGCTCCTCTTGTTGAAGAACGTGGACGCTAGGTCTTGGGGCTTCAGTAGAGCAGGGCCTGGGGCTCAGTAGCTGTAGCTCCCAGGCCCCGGAGTGCATGCTCCATAGCTGTGGCACATGGGCCTAGTCGTTGCAAGGCTTGCGGGATCTTCCTGGACCAGGGATCAAACCGGTGTCCCCTGCGTTGCAAGGCCGACTCTTAACCACTGGACCACCAGTTTCAGACCTTCCCTGGAACTTTCACCCTCTGGTTGTATATAAATTAGAGCCCCTGATCTGCATCTTGGGGCGTCTAGTACTTTGCTTTTATAGTGTTGATACTTGACACAACTTGAGTGGTTTTTTGCTCACTGGCTCTCTTCTCGATGTAAAATCCATAGGAAAACGAGTGCATCAGTTTTCTTCACCAGCTTTTTTTCCCACATCATCCGCACAATGTTTGAAACAGTAGGTATCCAGGAAATAACTGGCTCAGGCTTTTAGTCCGCTTTTTTGTTTGGTTGGTTGGTTGATTTTGGCCATGCTGCTTGGCGTGCAGTGTCTTAGTTCCCCAACCAGGGATTGAACCCAGGACCTTGGCAGTGGGAGTGGTGAGTCCTTGTGATTTTGTTTTTGTTCAGCATGTAGCAGTACTGGGTTAGCAGAGGATGGTGCGGGCCTCTGACCCTGAGAACGCTTTGACCCAGACAAGGCTTCACGCTTCTCACTGATGTGTGCAGTCAGACATGTGCCAGTTCTCTGGGAATTCCTGTTTTGCAGTTTTTCTGCGAAGGTGAATATAGGTGCAGAAAAGCTTTTAACTGATTGTATGGTCGAACATAGAATTTAACTAATTCTTTAACTAATACTTTTGAACTGTGGTGTTGGAGAAGACACCTGAGAATCCCCTGGACAGCAAGGAGGTCAAACCAGTCCATCCTAAAGGAAATCAGTCCTGAATATTCATTGGAAGGACTGAGGTGAAGCTAAATCTCCAATAGTTTGACCACCTGACGTGAAGAGCCAACTCGTTGGAAAATACACTGATGCTGGGAAAGATTGAAGGCAGGAAGAGAAGGGAATGACAGACGATGAGATGGTTGGATGGCATGATCGACTCAATGGACATGAATTTGAGCAAACTCCGGGAGATGGTGAAAGACAGGGAAGCCTGATGTGCTGCAGTCCATGGGGTCGCAAAGAGTCAGACACAACTGAGCGACTGAACAACCACCACCACCAATTGGTCAAATGCCTTGAGGGAAAAAAATATACAATGCCTGACATTTATACCCTTTGGGGGAGCAATACATCTCAGTGTGTGATTATCAGATCATTTCTCCAGGATTTCCTGAGAAAATGAAAAGAACAGAAGGTTTAGATTGAAGCAAGTAGAAGAGAGAGTAAAGTGAATTCTATCTCACTTAAGTTCTACTCATGCTAAATGACTCATGTGCTAAGGTCCATCTAGTCAAAGCTATGGTTTTCCAGTAGTCATGTATGAATGTGAGGTTGGACTATAAAGAAAGCTGAGCACCAAAGAATTGATGCTTTTGAACTGTGGTGTTGGAGAAGACTCTTGAGAGTCTCTTGGACTGCAAGGGGATCCAACCAGTCCATCCTAAAGGAAATCAGTCCTGAATGTTCATTGGAAGGACTGATGCTGAAGCTGAAGCTCCAATACTTTGGCCACCTGATGTGAAGAACTGACTCCTTGGAAAAGACCCTGATCCTGGGAAAGATTGAAGGCGGGAGGAGAAGGGGATGACAGGACGAGATGGTTGGGTGACATCACCAACTCAATGGACGTGAGTTTGAGCAAGCTCTGAGAGTTGGTGATGGACAGGGAAGCCTGGCGTGCTGCAGTCCATGGGGTCGCAAACAGTCGGACACGACTGAGCGACTGAACTGATGTGCTGAGTGTAGCAGGGGTGGGGGGGTTGGGGTGGGGGGTGTGGGACGGAGGGGTGAGGGGTGGAGATCAAAGGGTAGGGGGAGAGGGTGGGGGATGGGGGAGGGGGGTGGGGTTTGCCTTGGGGTGGAATCATTCATTAGGTAGATGGTGCAGAGGCTGGATTTAAGCCTACGTATCACTCTGTGGGGGCTTCGCAGGTGGTGCTATTGGTAAAGAACCTGCCTGCCAGTGCAGGAGACATAAGAGACAAGGGTTCGATCCCTGGGTGAGGAAGATCCTCTGGAGGAGGACATGGCCACCCCCTCCAGTATTCTTGCCTGGAGAATCCCAGGGACAGAGGAGCCTGGCGGGCTGCGGTCCACGGGGTCGCCCAGAGTTGAATAGGACACGTATTTCATGCTATGGTGAGGGGGTCAGGCTCGGGATTTCTTTCTCTTTTTTAGAGTTCTCATGTTTAAACATCATTTCATCTGTTTATGTGTTGGGCTGTGCTGGGTCCCCGTGGCTGCGCTCAGGCTGCCCTCCAGCTGCTGCACCGGGCCTGCCCCTGTGGTGCTTCTCTTGCTAGGGCTCCAGGGTGCTCGGCTTCAGCAGTGGCAGTGCCCAGGCTTCGTTTCCCCATGGCAGGTAGAAACTTCCTAGACCAGGGATGGAACCCATGTCCCCTGCATTGGCAGGCGGATTCTTCACCGCTGGGCCATCAGGGAAGTCCCAGGCTGGGAACTTGTTGACCATGACCTTTGGAAATATGTTACTTCTTTCTTGTGTCCTGATGTAATTTTTCTTTTATTCTTCCCCTCCCCATTCCCCCCACTTGAAAATACACACTTTTTGAACTGCTGCTTTTTCGCTCCTTTCTCCTCCTCCTCCCTCTGTATTTTCATGTGTGGGTGGTTGTTGTTGTTTTTTCCTTTCTGTGTAGAATAAATCGTAGAGGATAGCCAACGTTTTTTCTGCAATGCTCTACAATTCAGATACTTGGCCAAATCAATTTTGTTTGCTTTTGATCAGGACGAAGGAAGTTCAATTTTCCTAAGCAGAAAGCATTAATAGGGCAAATTGTGAAATAGCCAGAAACAGGCAATAGGCAGTGAGCGATTTTTTCCTTTTTGTTTTTTAAGTGACTGCAACTACCATGCTAAACTAATTATATCATTTCCTAAATTATTTGGAATGTGTATTTGTAGAACTATACATGTATACATATCTAGCTATACTTTCAGGGAAAATGAAGTCAATGGTTAACCATTTTTTTTTAAAGTCACATAATTCCAAATACAGCAGATCTTTTTCAAATGAATAAGAACCTGAGAAGGGTGGATTTGTGTGCTCCAAGGATCTGATTTTATAGCTCACTTACTTCACTCTTTACCTCCATCTCAGGGCTGGGATCATACCTGATAAGATACTTGGGCAATTGGTTCTGGTTTCAACTTAAGTCTTACAGTCTTACTTATTTATTTAGATTTTTTTTAAGTTAAATATTATATTACAATCTTTGCTCATACTGACTTCTAAGACAAGATTTATATTGTCCAAATTTGCTGTCTTTCTTTTCCTGTGGTTTTCAAAGTGACAAGGGAGGCTCATCCTGAAATAGGACTGTTCTGTCCCGCTAGCAAATGCAAAATGCCTTTAATTGTTTAATCACAGGAACTTAAGGCATGTCAGAGGCTTGACCATTGTTTCCGACTGGGCTAGCCTGTCAGCATTCTCTTAGAGGGTCAAGACACTGAGCTGTCTGATGGATACAACTGCTCTAGAGTGAGCATCCTTAAGCATTTTATAAATGAGGACTTATTTTGGGGTGGGGCTTCCCTGGTAGCTCAGTTGGTAAAGAATCCGCCTGCAATGCAGGAGACCCTGGTTGGATTCCTGGGTAGGGAAGATCCCCTGGAGAAAGAATAGGCTACTGACTCCAGTATTCTTGTGGCTCAGCTGGTAAAGAATTCACTTGCAATGTGGGAGACCTGGGTTCGATCCCTGTGTTGGGAAGATCCCCTGGAGAAGGGAAAGGCTGCCCACTCCAGTGTTCTGGCCTGGAGAATTCCACGGACTGTATAGTCCATGGGGTCGCAAAGAGTCGGACTGAGTGACTTTCATTTTCGGAGTGGGAACCAATGTATTCCTGCTTGTATTGAATTCTGCTGCTGCTAAGTAGCTTCAGTCGTGTCCAACTCTGTGCGACCTCATAGACAGCAGCCACCAGGCTCCGCCATCCCTGGAATTCTCCAGGCAAGAACACTGGAGTGGGTTGCCATTTCCTTCTCCAATACATGAAAGTGAAAAGTGAAAGTGAAGTCCCTCAGTCCCGTCTGACTTCGTGACCCCATGGACTGCAGCCTACCAGGCTCCTCCGTCCACGAGATTTTCCAGGCAAGAGTAGTGGAGTGGGGTGCCATTGCCTTCTCCGTGTATTGAATTCAACCTCATACAAAAACTTTTTTACTTTAAAAAAAAAAAAACCTACTTGATATTGGGTTCTTATCTTCAATTTGAAACCATGAGTGAATCAAGAAACAGTTCAATCCAGGGCTTCCTGGTGGCTCGGTGGTTATGAACCCACCTGCCAAAGCAGGCGACACGAGTTCGATCCCTGGTCCGGGAAGATCCCACATGTCTTGCAGCAACTAAGACCGGGCACCACAACTATTGGGCCTGTGCTCTAGAGCCCGGGAGCTGCAGCTTCTGGACGCTCGTGTCTAGAGCTCATGCTCACCGCAGTGGCAGGAAAAGCCTGCAGTGAGAGACCCACGCACCACGGCTGCAGGGCAGGCCTCGCCGCAAAGAAGACCCAGCACAATCGAAAATAAAAATAAAGATGTATGCTTTTAGAAAAGAGATACTTTAATCCAAATTCTGATTCTTTGTGCACAGGAAATATCCCACTTTCAAAGGGGGCTGAGCAGAAATCAGTAGACCCTAAGAGCCTGTGTTCTCGTATTTCTCTCTCATTTTCTATCTCCATCTCTCTCTCTTGCTCCTCTCTTTTCCTTCCTCTCCTACAAAATGTGGAAGAAGGATAAAAAGTTATTTGACTGAAACAGATTGGAACTGAGTCGAGTTGAACAAACAGGAATCTTCCACAATGAAATGTAAATTTGTCTAAGTCGTGATGCCAAATATGTTTTTTCCCTTTCCTTCTCAATGGTAGCAATAACAGAGCAGCATGTTGGCCCAGCAATCAGGAGGGCACCTTGCCCAACTCCTGGTCTTAATGAAATGGAGCCTTAAGAACAACAACAGCAAGCTTCTCAGGGACTGGCAGAGGTTCAGGGTCTCCATCAGAGCAACTTCGGTTAACTCTCCCCAGCCTCCGTCTTCCCTAGTCTTATTCCTGCTTCTATTCTTTTTTCTCTCTCTTTTTTTTTTTTCAGTTGTTGTTTTGTCAGTAAGTTGTGCCCGACTCTTTTGGGACCCCATGGACAGTAGCTCACCAGGCTCCTCTGTCCATGGGACTTCCATGGCAAGAATACTGGAGTGGGTTACCATTTCCTCCTCCAGGGGATCTTCCCGACCCAGGGATTGACCCGTGTCTCCTGCATCTCCTGCATTCCAGGCAGATTCTTTACTGCTGAACCACCAGGGGTTAGGCCACTTTTATTTCTACTTCTGTCATGAATTTATGTCAAAATCTTGATCAAACTATGTATCCTCATCAAAACTGAAATACGCCATTTAGAAAATTATGTACATTCATATAATTATTACTTTAATACTTTTTTCCTAGAATGTCTTTCATGACATATGTAGATGATCCAAAGGTTAAAGATACAATTCTGCCTTCAAGGAATTCATATCTAGAGGGAGAAAATAACCAATAAGCATAGAATTACAATATAGTGCAGTGGGCGCTGTAGGAGAACGTCAGCAGATTCCTGTGCCTGCACATCTGTAAGATGTCTAGCTCATTTCTGGGCATCATGGCAGGCTTCTAAGATAAAGTGAGGTCTATGCCAAAATGTTGTCACCCTGCTTATTTAACTTATATGCAGAGTACATCATGAGAAACGCTGGGCTGGAAGAAATACAAGCTGGAATCAAGATTGCCGGGAGAAATATCAATAACCTCAGGTATGCAGATGACACCACCCTTAGGGCAGAAAGTGAAGAGGAACTCAAAAGCCTCTTGATGAAAGTGAAAGAGGAGAGTGAAAAAGTGGGCTTAAAGCTCAACATTCAGAAAACGAAGATCATGGCATCCGGTCCCATCACTTCATGGGAAATAGATGGGGAAACAGTGGAAACAGTGTCAGACTTTATTTTGGGGGGCTCCAAAATCAGTGCAGATGGTGATTGCAGCCATGAAATTAAAAGATGCTTACTCCTTGGAAGGAAAGTTATGACCAACCTAGATAGCATATTAAAAAGCAGAGACATTACTTTGCCAACAAAGGTCCGTCTAGTCAAGGCTATGGTTTTACCAGTGGTCAGGTATGGATGTGAGAGTTGGACTATAAAGAAGGCTGAGCATCGAAGAATTGATGCTTTTGAACTGTGGTGTTGGAGAAGACTCTTGAGAGTCCCTTGGATTGCAAGGAGATCCAACCAGTCCATTCTGAAGGAGATCGGTCCTGGGTGTTCTTTGGAAGGACTGATGCTAAAGCTGAAACTCCGATATTTTGGCCACCTCATGCGAAGAGTTGACTCATTGGAAAAGACCCTGATGCTGGGAGGGATTGGGGGCAGGAGGAGAAGGGGACGACAGAGGATGAGATGGCTGGATGGCATCATCGACTCGATGGACATGAGTTTGAGTAAACTCCTGGAGTTGGTGATGGACAGGGAGGCCTGGCGTGCTGCGATTCATGGGGTCGCAAAGAGTTGGACACGACTGAGTGACTGAACTGAACTGAACTGAATGCTCAAATGTTAAGGACAAACTGTAGTGACCTGGAAGAGAATACCTGAGAGGGGAAAGGCTATTTCCAGGAGATGCATGCAAAGAGATGTGAGAGAAATCACAGGATAGGGAAATGAACATAGCTCTACAGTGGCTGACACATTAGTGGGAAGTAGAGGAATGGTAAGCTCAAGGAGCTTTCCATGCAAAGATGGAAAATGGTAAAGGCGTGAAGGGCAGAGTAAAAAGAGTGGGGAATAAAGAGACCTCTGGCAGGTGGAGACTGCAGCCTACTTCTATTCCTATTCCTACTCCTCTTCCTTCTCTTTCCTATTTTATCCTCTGTCTCCCCACATGGCTCCATCAGTGTTTTCTGGGTAAAATTTTCCTGATATGTCTCAGTGAGGTGATTATTTTCAACTTGAGAGGACATCAGACCCAACACATAACAACAAAGAAGAAACAGTGCTCCCGGGTCGAATCTGCCTTGATGCGGAGGTTACCAGAGGGCTTCCGTGCTCACAGGGGTGGTAAGGCGCACAGATCTGCAGTCTTACTATATCTGAGCCTGGTCTCTGTGTCCCGCTATGTCTCCCTGCAGTCTCCACCGTGAGATAACTCAAGAGGTTTTTTTTTTTTAAAGCATTTTTTATATGGACCATTTAAAAAGTCTTTATTGAATTTGTTACAATATTGCTTCTGTTTTTTTTTTTTTAATATTTTGGTGTTTTGGTTGTGAGGCATGTGCAGTCTTACCTCCCTGACCAGGTGTTGAACCTTCACCCCCTGTGGAGGAAGTCAAAGTCTTAACCACTGGACTGCCATGAAGTCCCGCACCAACAGTCTTGTTTTCAGCAAAATGAGGTTTTGCATTCTCACAAGATGCAATGGCTTATACACCTGGTTCATATGCGGAAGTCTACTGGCCTGGCCTGCATAGTCCGTTGCCGCCGTGTGCTGGCTTTGCTTGTGTCCAATGGGCCTGGATACGAGAAGACTCTGTAGCCTGGGTGATGGTGGTGAAACAAAGCAGATATTTCTCTTGTTCCTGACAGTAGTTAAAATGTCAAGAGTCACATGGGTTTGAAGCTTCTGGTAGTTTAATTTGGGGACAAATGTCCTTGATAGTTAAAGGCAGTGCCAATTGTTTTCTTTTTTAAAAAATTTAAATTTATTTATTTTTAATTGGAGGATAATTGCTTTACAATAATGTGTTGATTTCTGCTATATATCAACATGAATCAGCCACAGGTAGCCAGTAGTTTTCAGTGTTTCTAAAGTGCTAGATCCCTCAGCTGTGGTTCCTAAACCCCAAAACACCGAAGTCTAGTATAGTTCCATGTGGGCAGATGATAGAATAAAAATCAATACATTCATTGTAGATTGAACTGAAAGCCTTTGATTTGAAATTCAAAAGCACTCATTAAAAGCATCATTCTGGTTATCCTTATTTGCCTAGTGAGAATTACTTCATGCATTACACATGGCCAGTTATTTAGTTTTCTTTAAAATCAATTGTGAAAAAGAATATCCTGGTTTATAGTTTGAACAACCTTCTTTGGAAATGTATCTTGTATTGGCCTTTTGTAGTATTTTTTTTTCTTTGTAACTGGGGGATCTCATGGTTTAACATTTTATTTCCCCCCTTAAAACTAGCTTATTATTGCTGATGAATTGGCCTTCCAAATTGTTAAGTCAACCTTACCCTCTCTTCCTTCCAGACATCAGTCAAAATGGATTAAATTTTCCCAGTGAAAATTTCCAGTTACAGTTCTGTATATCCAGTCTTTTCAACTTGTCATCACCTAAAATATTACTTTTAAATTGGCTAATAAAGATACATTACATCTCTATTAAATGAAGATAAGATAGCATGATGCCTAATATTTTTATAGTCCTTTACATGAAATGACTTTAGGGAACTTTCCAAAATATTCTTTTCATCCCAAATATATATCTGCTGTGAGTCTAGAAATGACCTGAGCCATGGCTTACCTCGTGGCTCAGATGGTAAAAAATCCACCTGTGATGCAGGAGACCTGGGTTTGATCCCTGGATCAGAGAGATCCCCTGGAGAAGGGAATGGGTATCCAATCCAATATTCTCACCTGGAGAATTCCATGGAGAGAGGAGCCTGGTGGGCTACAGTCCACGGGGTCACAAAGAGTCGGACACGACTGAGTGACTAACACTTCATTTTTCTGGGTTTATCTATTGGATATGAATTCCTAGTCTGAGAAATCTGTACCCCAACCCCTCCCCTCCCCTCCACAAGTCTCACAAAAGAAGCCTTCTTATACTGTGTTAATTGCTCCTACTTTTTGACCTTGTCCTGTATTCTGGAGCAGAGAGTGGGTGAGGAGGAGCGGGAGGATTAACATTATAAGATCTTAAATTTGGGGCGTAATCCAGAGGGAGAGTCTTCTCATAGATGTTGCTGTTTGGGAAAGCCATTTGCAGTGTTGACTAAGAGCTACATGGAAGTGGGGAGTTGCAGAAGGAAAAACACCCAAGGCCTGTTCGAGAATATTGTTGGGAGTAGAGAAAGGGAACTAGGGCGTGGGCAGTAAGAACTGTACTTCCAGAAGCAAAGGCCATGGAGTCAGCCTGTGGTGGTGGTGGTGGTGGTGTAGTCGCTAAGCCGTGTCCAGCTCTTGTGACCCCATGGACTGTAGCCCTCCAGGCTCCTCTGTCCATGGGATTTCCCAGGCAAGAGTATTGGAGTGGGTTGCCATTTCCTTCTCCAGAGGAATCTTCCTGACTCAGGGGTCAAACCCAGGGATTGAACCAAGTCTCCTGGATTGAGGTGGATTCTTTACTGCTGAGCCACCAGCATAGTTGAAGACATTGTTTTTGTTTAGTCACTAAATCATGCCAACTTCTATGTGATTAGCCTGCCAGTTTCCTTTGTCCATGAAATTTCCTAGGCAGGAATACTGGAGTGGTTGTCATTTTCTTCTCCAAGGGATCTTCCAGACATAGGGATCAAACCTGAGCCTCCTTCTTGGCAGACGGATTCTTTATCACTGAGCCACCTGGGAAGCCCTGTTGAATACATAGAATTTGTTTTACTTGAGCTACTGTGTAGCTGAATAGTTAGGATACCAGTATTGGAGCCAGTCTTTCTGAGTTCAAATTCTAGTTGTCCTTGAAGACAGCTGTGTGATCTTCTGCAAATTGCTTGACTTCTTTGAGCTTCCCTTTCCTCATCTGTGAAGGAGGGTTAAACTTCTCTTCCCAGGAGGGCTTTGTGAGAGTTAAAGGTTCGTATAAATGTTTGTTGGATGATACTGAGCATTCAGTAAATGGTAGTTACCCATGGTTGAATGGAACTTCTAGCTTCACCTCCAGGGAGAAATTAGTCTCAATTCAAGTGCCAACCTCCCAGCTGTAGAAACTGCCGTAAATAGCCTGATCTGAAGTCATGCATCTGAAAGTTCTTATGGACACGTACTTCCTCAGTTAACTTTAATTTGACCATTTTATGTTAGACAGTGCGGTTTGTAAGAATTAATGATTTGGGTTATGTTTGTTACGTGTCTACCCATCGATCCAATAGATATTGGTAGATTCTCCTGTTCCCAGCTGTGGACTATGCCCCATGAGGAAATAAAGATTAGAAAAGACAGACAGACCGTGAAGAAATCAAGACATAAGAATGAATACGTGATAAGTACCAATGAGTGGGTTGTCAGAGAATATTTAGGAAACTCAGTTAAATTTCAGATAAACTGAGTAATTTTTTATATGAGTAGGTTCCCAATGTCACATCTGACGTTGTGCGATCTGACGTGTCCTCCTGCCCTCTTTTCCCACTTTTCTTTCTAAAGCCATGTGGGCACGTGTGGGTCCAGGAACGTCCGATGGACTTACCAACTGGAGCCTCCTGGGAGATGATGAGTAAGTCAAATTCTCCTTAAGGACATTCTCCAAATTCTAACCAAAACTCTGCATGTGACAGATGTTTTTCCTGTCTACAAAATCTGCCTGAGATTGCTCCCCTTACACTCACATGATTGTTAACTAGTGGCACTTTCAACTGAAATGAAACATCTTCCTTAAAAAAAAGGAGTAAATTTAAAGTCTCCGCAAGTTCTCTGTAGAAATCCATGTAGAAAAACATGGAGAGGAATGGGGGGTTGTAAATGCCTTTAGATCTACCCCTCATATGCTTACATACATATGCATATATGTTTATGTATATACACACCTACGTGAAAATGTCTATATATGTATGTGATATGTTTGTACACACACATACATATTTAAGTGTATACATACATGTGTGTGCATGCATACACATACATGTGTATACACGGATACATACATATGCACACAAATATATGTGTATATGTGTATCATATATTACACACATATACATATATGTGTGTACACATACACAGAATATATGCTATGTATGGTGTATGTTAGGTACACCTAACAGGTATGTACATATATTTTAGGTACATACACATTCATTTACGTGTTTACATATATACACTACAAACACACACGTATACATTTATATTTGTGTCATGTGTTTACATATATAGTACAAATATGTATGTGTGTATGGCACATACATGCATATACATACATGTATTGTTATATATGTATGTATGTATGTGTGTGAAGGGTGTGTGTGTGCATGTGTGTAAAACAGTGTTAATCCCTTGGAGAACCAATGCCTGTTTGTCCCCTCTTCAGTGGTGCATGGAGATTAACCACAACATCCCTTGCTGCCTTGAAAGTTTTGTACCTGAGTGTGTGCTCTTTTGGGACCTAACTGAATCCTCCCAGACTGGGTGGTTTCCTGTCTGGGCTGCTCGCAAAACAAGGGAGCTGCTGGAGCTGAAAATAGCCCTTGGCCTGATGGCTTGGGCATTGACCGAACCTGGAAAAGTTCTGGAGTTGAGGGGAGGAGAACACAACCATCAACAACGTGCTGACGGAGTGACTCATGACGTCACCATTCCTAGGGGATGGGAGTGAGGCTCTCTGATCAGCGTCTCCCCTTATTTTACAAGATTCTGTGATTTAATTTCTTGTTTATCTTATGGTTCTTCTACCTCCCACACCCAACTCTGTCATCACCCACTGCTGGCAACTTTAGTGCCGTGACACTGCTATGAAGTGTATTGGAATTGACAGTTTCAGGAAATACAAAAACTGGCGTTCAGTTGATGATCAGTGCGTGTGTGCTGGATGGACTGCAGGCTACCAAGTTTGCCATATTGCTACTCTGTGTTGGTCAAAGTTGGGTGTCATGAGTGAGGGAAAAAAAATACCATGTCTTCAAATGAAGTGGGAAGAGTTTCACTTAATCCATGCCCCAAAGAGAATGAGTTTTTGATAACATATGGGAAGTTCATCGGATTTATCCTACTTATCTTAAGTAATTTGCAAAATGAAAGGCCTGCATATGTGGCCTTTGTACGTTGTAAAAATTCTCATGACATTCCCATGTCCCAGTACTCTCTTCAAAATGTTTCATCCTAAGAAATAACAAGGTTCAGCAAAGCTTTGCTGTGATAGGGGTTAGAACTGCCTTATGCTTGTGTTGTGGGTCTTAATTAATTGTCACTTGTAAAGCAGTTTGCAGTCTGGACAACAGATTCCATTAGTATATACTTTTTTCCCTTCAACAAAATTTTCCACTGACTAATGACTAACCTTTTCATTTCAGTAGAAATACTGGGAACTGGTGAAATGAGAAGCCAAAACTCGGTAGCCTGAAATTTTGCTGCTATGGTCTTGAGCTGTTTCCATTTCTTTTTTAGAAACATCAAGCTGCATAATTTTTTTGTGTGTCTGCTGAAAAACTCTGCTTTGTCATTTCTGCTTTCACCACTTCTGGGTTATTTTTTCTTAGCTGTGATTGAAATTTTTTCATACTGATCTACACTGGAGGTGACCAAATAGTTACAAGACAGAGAGGGGAGAACAAAATCTTATTTTCTTTTTTACTTTATTTATTTTTATTTCTTTGGCTGTGCTGGGTCCTAGTTGTGGTACGCGGGATCTTGAGTTGCTGCCTGTGGGATCTAGTTCCCTGACTAGGGATCGAACCCAGGTCTCCTGCATTGGGAACGTGGAGTCCTAGCCACTGGACTACCAGAGAAGTCCTAATAACAGCTTATTTTGAAATAGTGTAATAAGGACAGATAGCAATTGGGGACTTTTGAGATAAAGAGGGAATGATCATTGAATATCAACAACTCTTTGTCTTCACACACTTATGATAATTTGTCAGTAATATGCAGATGTAAGTGGACCCAAAGGCAAGTTAAGTTTCAAATCTCTTCGGATCAGATCAGATCAGTCGCTCAGTTGTGTCCGACTCTTTGCAACCCCATGAATCGCCGCATGCCAGGCCTCCCTGTCCATCACCAAATCCCGGAGTTCACTGAGACTCACCTCCATTGAGTCAGTGATGCCATCCAGCCATTTCATCCTCTGTCGTCCCCTTCTCCTCCTGCCCCCAATCCCTCCCAGCATCAGAGTCTTTTCAAATGAGTCAACTCTTCGCATGAGGTGGCCAAAGTACTGGAGTTTCAGCTTTAGCATCATTCCTTCCAAAGAAATCCCAGGGCTGATCTCCTTCAGAATGGACTGGTTGGATCTCCTTGCAGTCCAAGGGACTCTCAAGAGTCTTCTCCAACACCACGGTTCAAAAGCATCAATTCTTCGGCACTCAGCTTTTCTTCACAGTCCAACTCTCACATCCATACATGACCACAGGAAAAACCATAGCCTTGACTAGACGGACCTTTGTTGGCAAAGTAATGCCTCTGCTTTTGAATATGCTATCTAGGTTGGTCATAGCTTTCCTTCCAAGGAGTAAGCGTCTTTTAATTTCACGGCTGCAGTCACCATCTGGAGTTTACAACTCCACAACAAGATGGTGTATGTGTATAGGTATAGTTGAACCACTCTGCCACACAATAGAAACTAACACTACATTGTAAAGCAACTATACCTCAATCAAGTTTTTTTTAAAAAAGATGATAAAAGATGTTGGTGAGGATGTGAAGAAAATGGAAGACTCCTATATTGCTGGTGGGAACATAAAATGGTGCAGCCACTTTGGAATATAATTCAGTGGTTTCTTAAAGTTATCATAAGTTAATTTCAGTTGCTCAGTCATGTCTGGCTTTTTGCTTCCGCATGGACTGCAGCACTCCAGGCTTTCCTGTTCTTTACCAACTCCCAGAGCTTGCCCAAACTCATGTCCATTGAGTCTGTGATGCCATCCAACCATCTCGTCCTCTGTCATCCCCTTCTCTTCCTGCCTTCAGTCTTTCCCAGCATCAGGGTCTTTTCCAATACTTTGGCCACCTGATGCATACTGACTCATTGGAAACGTTACCATAGGACACAGATTTTACTTTCCAGTATATATTTAAGAGAAGTGGAAGCAAGTCTTCAAAACAGCATTACTGTTTTATTATTTATTTATGCCTAAAGATGTCCATCAATTGATGAATAAAGTGTTGAATATCCCATATAGTGAAATACTATTTGTCATTAAAAAGGAGCAAAATACTGATATGGTTGTATGTGGGTGAAACTTAAAAATATTATGCTAAGTGAAAGAAGTCATCTATAAAAGATAAAGGTAGTATTATACATATTATCTTATTCTTTTCATATGAAATGTCAGAAAAGGCCAATGTACAAAGACAGAAGGCTTCCCTGATGGTTCAGTGGTGAAGAATCTGCCTGCAATGCAGGAGACCCATGTTCATTCCCTGGGCTGGGAAGATCCCCTGGAGAAGGAAATGGCAACCGCTCCAGTAACCTTGCCTGGGAAGTCCCATGGACAGAGGAGCTTGGCAGGCTAGTCTGTGGGGTCCCCAAAGAATCAGACACGACTTAGCGACTACAGAAAAACAATAAAGACAGACAATGGATTATTGGTTGCCAGGTCCTTTGCATAATTATTACTGTTACAACCCTAGGTGTACTCTGCTGCTGGAGCTCACCAGCCTGCAGGATTCAATTGCATGCGTGCTCATCACTTCCGGTGTGTATGACTCTCTGTGACCCCCTGGACTGTAGCCTGCCAGGCTCCTCTGTCCATGGGATCCTCCAGGCAAGAATAATGGAATGGGTTGCCATGCCCTCATCCAGCGGATCTTCCTGACTCAGGTTGAACCCACATCTCTTCAAGTCTCCTGCATTGCAGGGTGGATTCTCTATGACTAGAGCCACCTGGATTTGATTATTTGGTCGGTAACATGCTGAGAATTTCTGGGTTTCCATGTTTTTGACAACTTTGGTGAGGCAACCGTTAGTTACCTGATTTACTTTGCATACCTAGAGTGTAATGAGACTTGCAAAGTCAAAAGAAGAAAATGGCACTTCAGTGTACAGTTCTGTGAATAATCAGATCTTACTGTGATCTGAATCGTTTTTAGTCTTTCTCCGACAGACAGGTTCTTTGGGTGATGTGGTGGTCTGTCCACAGATCAGCCTGCTAGGAGCGGGAACTGGCAGGTTTCTCTGGGGCTGTCAGGCAGTGCCTACACGAGCAGCTCCTGGTATTTGGCCAGGGGAGATTCAGATTTTTTTCCCATTGGAATATGTTTGTAAAAAATTGAGCTTATTAGAACAAATTTGCTTAAACAATGCAAGACACGTTACCTAGGAATTTGTGAAAAAAGGAGTCACTTTCCCTCTTCGTTTTTCCTATGTAAACCTGCCCTATGCTTTCAGTAGCAACTTCCTGGTCAGTGTGTGTTTTCATGTCACGCCTGGTAAGATTGCTGAGGAGTGACATAGTGTGACCCAGGCAGCTATGTTTGCTTTCCTGACGTGCTTTCATCATCACAGCGTCTGGTGGGTGTTTACTGCTGTCAGCGTGGGACCTCTGCATGAATGGTCTGAGTGTCTTGGCTTCAGGAGGTGGGGGACCCTGGGAGCACCAGAGAACCCCGTCCCTAGTCCTGGCTCCTCGCAGAAATGGTACAACCTGATCGTTGTACCGTGCCGAGTGCTCCTGGCTCTCTGTCCAACACAAGCACCCCCCGAAAGAGTCGGTGGAGCTTCCAGGACCTGAGGGAAGGCTTTGAAACAGAAGGCAATTTTATGGAGATGCTTGAGCTCCCCAGCCTTCACAGTTCAGCCTTGTCACTTCATCTGCCCTTTCTTCTCACAGATGAAGCTCCTGAAACCCAAGAATGATCTGTGAGTTACGCCAATTAACACAGCAAATGCCAGCTACAAACCGTGAGATAACTTCAGCTTCCTCGCCTAATTCAGTCCTTTTATCCCCCCCCCGAAAACACTGCCTCCTGTTCTTAAAAGTCATTACAAGGATTATTTTGTTTAATTTTGGAGATTTTGAGTATCCTTATCTCTTAATGACATTATTCTTTAAGCATAAATTTCCAACTGATGTTGTTTTTAACCAATATCTAGTTTTGTGTCCCTCAGTCTTACGGACAGAATGTGTGTTTTTTTCAGTAACAGGAAACCAGGGGGTCGGAGTTTTGTCCATAAATGCTAATGGAAGAATTCAATTAAGGACTGCTTTTCTACATAGAAGGTCTTTAACCTGTGCTGTGAAGATCAGCCATCTTCTGCAAGATTAACAGTTCATTGTGTTTCCAGGCTCGCAGCAGTTTTCACTGTCAGTCTCCTAAGACACGTTTCTAGAGTTCTCTCAACTAATGGTTTCTCAAGTTGGAATCCTGTGTTAGCTAAGAGCATTTTCATATTTTGACTGATATACACCATTCTTGTGGTTTGGAAAGAGTTTTTTAATTCTTCAGTTGAAGTAGAGGTTGTCAAGGATATTGTGTACTTCCAAATCAACAAGCCTGAATACAAAATAGGCAGATGCTGACGTAGATACTTAGAACACTGTTCAGATAGAAAGTCTCCTTAGGTTTTGATCATACCTTACTTATTACAATGTTAGACTGTTTATGCAGGATTTCTCCTCACGGAAAGTTATAGGGGCTTCCCTGGGGGTCCAGTGGATAGAAATCTGCCTGCCAATGCAGGGGACAGGGGTTCGATTCCTGGTCTGGGAAGATCCCACAGGCCACAGAGCAAGTAAGCCCGTGCACTGCAACTCCTGAAGCTCATGAGCCCGAGAGCCTGGGCTCTGCATGAGAGGAGCCCCGCAGTGAGACGCCCGCGCTGCGGTGGAAAGCCGCTCCCTCTCACCTCAGCTAGAGAATGCCCGCACACAGCGATGGAGACCCAGTGCAGTTCAGTCGCCCAGTTGTGTCCGACTCTTTGCGACCCCATGCACCGCAGCACCCCAGGCCTCCCTGTCCATCACCAACTCCCAGAGCTTGCTCAAACTCACGTCCATCGAGTTGGTGATGCCATCCAACCATCTCATCCTCTGTCGACCCCTTCTCCTCCTGCCTTCAATCTTTCCCAGCATCAGGGTCTTTTCCAATGAGTCAGTTCTTCTCATCAGGTGGCTAAAGTATTGGAGTTTCAGCTTCTTGATCTCCTTGCAGTTCAAGGGACTCTCAAGAGTCTTCTTCAAAGACCCAGTGCAACCAAAATAAAAAAACAAAAAGACGGCCTTCCAATGCAGGGCATGTAGGTTTGATCCCTGCTCCAGGAACTAAGATATCCCACATGTCTCATGGCCAAAAAACAGAAACAGTATTATAACAAATTCAATAAAGACTTTAAAAATGGTCCAGATCCCCCCCCCAAAAAAATCTTAAAAAGTCATAAAGATGCTCATTTATTGATAAACAGAATGAAGACTTAGTTTATTCTCATTAAGTGTTGGTCACTCAGTCCTGTCTGACTCTTTACAACCCCATGGACTGTAGCCCAGCAGGCTCCTCTGTCCATGGGATTCTCCAGGCAAGAATACTGGAGCAGGTTGCCATTTCCTCCTCCAGGGGATCTTCCTGACCCAGGGATCAAACCCAGGTCTCCTGCATTGCAGGCAGATTCTTTACTGTCTGAGCCACCAGGGAAGCCTTTATTTTCATTTGCAAAGAGCAGTTGAAGAAGCAAATCATTCCTCATCTGGGAAATGAGCTTCAAGAGAGCAAACCTGGGGAGAAAGAAAAGGGATAAGGCAGAAAGTTGAGAAAAATTCCAGGGGATCGTGTTGATTTGACAGTTGATCCAAAGAGCAGGGAAAGACTCAAAACCATCTTTATCAGAGACTCTGCTTTCTGTGAGACTGTGCTTGGACATGTGCTATACCCAGTGATTTTCAAGAGCCAGTTAACAGTCTGAAACTATGCTAGGTTGCTTGGGAGTTACAAAAATGGATGAGACCAAGTGCCTGTCCTGAAGAAATTCATGGCTCATAGCCTGGAGCAGGTTGGGGGAGCTTGAGGTACACACCTGCTGTGGGCTGAATTTGAGAGTCCCCTCCAAATTCATACGTGGAAGCCTAACCTCCAGTACCTCAGAAAAGGACTGTGTTTGGCAATAGGGTCTTTTTTTTAATTCTCAGAAGACAGATCTTACTCTGTTTTTTGTTTTAAAATTATTTATTTATATGGCCGTTGTGGGTCTTAGTTGAGACATGTAGGATGTTTTATGATAGTTGGGGCACATGGGGTCTTTTAATCATGGCAGGCAAACTCTTAGAGTGCGTGTGGCATGTGGGATCTTGTTCCCAACCAGGAATGAAACCCGGGTCCTCCGCATTGGGAATGGGAAGTCTTAGCCATTGGACCACCTGGGAAGTTCCTGTGATAGGGTGTTTAAACACGTAATTAAGTTAAAATGAAGTCATGACAATGAAGCCTAGGATGACTGCCATCCATATAATGGCGTTTGGACACAGACATAGAGAAGAACGGTGAGCACACAGTGAGAAGGCGGTGGTCTGCAAGCCGAGGAGGGAGGCCTCTGAGGAGACCGACCTTGCCAGCACCTGACCTCAGACTTCTAACCTCCAGAATTGTGAGAAAATAAATTTCTGTTGTTTAAGTCACCTGGTCTGTGGTGGCAGCTCTGGCGAATGAGACAGCGCCCCAAACCAATAGAAGGCAAGGTCAAGGTAGAGACCTTAGTAGAGGCCTAAGTCACATGCTGAGTACAGAGAAGGGACAGCGTATGTCCTTGCCTGAAAATCAGGAAGGGCCTCATAGAACTGGAAAGATAAGGAGGACTTGAAATGAGAACACTTGGAGAGTGGGCTTTCTAAGCAAAAGAAGCAGAATAAAGACACTTTATACAATTCTGTAGGATGTTGGGAGCAATGAAAGACAATCCATGTTAGCTGAGTGTGTTTATCAAAGGGGAAAACCAAAAAAAGGGAAGAGGGAGATTATACTGAAAAGGTAGGTTAGGTTGTGTTTGACTTTGGACTCTAGGCTAAAGAACCGAGAACACAGGCAATGGATGGCCACACATTTATTTTCAGTGAATTGCTTCACTGAACAAATATTTTTTAAATGTTTACTTTATGTCAAGTGCTATCTTAAATAAGCTTGGGATATTTTAATACGCAAAACAGATATTTCACCTTGTGAAACAGAGACAGACAATAGATCATAAACATAATGAGTGGTGTATTTATGACGTCAGTTTAATGCATTACTTCAATCAAAATTATCTTAAGCATAATGGACTTTATAGTGTGTTGGAGGAAATAAACTATAGTAAAATGTGTAGCAGAGGTCATGGAGCATCAGGAATGCTGAGGGCGGAGGGGGCGGGTTGTAATTTGAATAGAAGAGTCAGAGCACGCCTCATTGGAAGATGGCATTTGAACACGTTTTTTTTTTTTTTAACTTTTTACTTCGTATTGGGGTATAGCTTCCCAGGTGGCCCAGTGGTAAAGGATCCACCTGCCAAGCAGGAGACGCAGGTCCGATTCCTGGGTAGAGAAATCCCACAGACAGGAGCCTGGCAGGCTACAGTCCCTGGGGTCACAAGAGTCAGAAACAACTGAGCAACTAAACCACCTCCACCACCACCACAGCTGATAAACAATACTGGGACAGTTCCAGGTGGACAGCAGAGGGGCTCAGCCGTACACATGCACGTATCTGTTCTCCCCCAAACTCCCTTCCCATCCAGGCTGCCACATAACATTGAGCAGAGATCCATGTGCTGTAGGGAGGTCCTTGTTGGTTATGCATTTTAAATATCGCAGTGTGTACCTGTCCATCCCAAGCTCACTAACTAGTTTTTCCCCGCATCCTTCCCCCCATCAACCACAAGGACATCTGAACAAACTTTAAAGGAGGAGAGGAAGCTGACTACAAGGCTCTGGGGCCAAGGAGCTTTCCAGGCAGAGGGTACAGTCAATGCAAAGGTGGGATATTATCTGCTGTCTATGGAACAGGGTGTGCAAGGGGGGAACTTCATAACATGCACTGATGACAATAAGGGGCCGGTGCTATCAGAATGATGACAACAGTTATCGTATAAATACCTCTACTGCATTAATTTTTTACCTCTAAGTGCTTTTAGGTGGATGACCTTAACATGTTGCCCTTAAAACAACCCTATGAAGGAGGGAGGGGCACTGAGGGTTATTGCTGTTTTATAGATGGTGAAATGGAGTCCCAGGACTTTATGCAATTTGCCCAAGGTCAAGATGCAAGGCCTGAAAGTTTCTACACCCAGCACAGAACAACAGGTCTCTGTTGGTCTGCACCTCTGTAGCAGGGGGGACAATGAAGTTCTCAGACAAAGAGTGGGAGGACTCCCATAAAAAAGAGTCCTGGGGCTTCAGGGCTTCAGGAAATACCACCCCACCCCATACCACTCTTTGCATGAGGTTCAGGAAACTCATGACTCTCCCCTTAAAAACCTGATGTTCCAGAGCTGCTGTCCTAGTGAGGACTGTTGATCCTTATACAGAACAACTGCTTTCCCAGTGTTGATAGGTGAGTGGTGGGAGGTATGACTGTGATTCTCTGATCTTTGAACCTTGGTGTGTTCTTAGTCTTAGAACGGAAAAGTGTTTTCAGATACAAGAGCTGGTGAACCCTGTTCTTACTTGAGGAAGGGACTTGCTCGTATCTTACCATCCTCCTTGCTGTCCCTGAGGAGCAGAGAGGGACCTGTGAGGATGTGTAACGACAAAGGCAGACCGGCTGGAAACACCGAGTGTCGTGCCCACAGACACACGCTCCCCTGGGGTAAAGCCTTGTTGTCATTGTTTAGCTTCTCAGCTGTGTCCAACTCTTGTGTGACCCCATGGGCTGTAACCTGCCAGGCTCCTCTGTCCATGGGGTTCTCCAGACAGGAATACTGAAGTGGGTTGCCCTTCCTTCTTCGGGGAATCTTTCTGATCCAGGGATCGAACCCGCATCTCCTGTCTCCTGCATTGGCAGGCAGATCTTTACCATTTGTGCCAACTGGGAAACACTATTGACATTTTACCGTAAATTTATTATTGCTTATGAGGGCTCTTTGCAGGGACTTCCCTGGTGGTCCAGTGGTTAGGACTCTGGGCTTCCACTGCAGAGGATTTGGGTTCAATCTCTGGTCGAGGAACTTTGACCCCACATACTGTGCCCTGTGGGCCGCCCTTCCCCCCAGAAAATGCTCTTCACTTAAGGGAAACAACTGATTTTACTGTTTTTGCTAACTCCTTTAAGCAAAGTTGGTTAGTGATGAAGACAAGAAAAAAAATGCATTGTATATTTACTAGCTGGCTTCCCCAATGGCTCAGTAGTAAAGAATCCGCTTGCCAGTGCAGTAGCCACGGGAGATGCGGGTTTGATTCTTGGGTCGGGAAGATCCCCTGAAGGAGGGCATGGCAACCCACTCCAGTACTCTTGCCTGGAGAATCCCATGGACAGAGGAGCCTGGTGGGCTTCAGTCCACGGGGTTGCAAAGAGTCAGACACGGCTGAGCAACTAAATAGCCCATCCCAATAACGCTAACATTTTGGTTTAAGCAGTTGGCAACCCACTCCAGCTTTCTTTCCTGAAGAATCCCATGGACAGAGGAGCCTGGTGGGCCGCGGTCCATGAGGTTGCAAAGAGTCGGACCCGACTGAGTGACTGAGCACGCGTGCATACTCGCTAGCAACTTGGTGAGAAAAGGTCTTTTACTGTCTCTCTTTTGTTGTTTTTTCCGTGTCTAGCTTGCCACTGGAACTCAGAGCGTTGCCAAGTGTCTGCAGTGCAGTTTTGTTGTGTGGGATGTGTAAAAGGAGAAACGGAGCAAATTCCTCCAACTTTTTTTTTTTTTTTTTATCTTCACAAAGACAGGTCCAAATCTCTTAGTTCTGCTTAAATCATCTGCCTCATGACAAGTCTGTGGATTCCCCAAATAACTGTGTCAAATCAGATTAAAAGTTTAATTCTGCGTTGAAAGACTGAGCTAGAAGGCCCCCATGAGCCCAGGACCCTTCTCCCTCTTCCTGAAGACAGCTCCTGTGACCCTCGCTCGAGGACCCGTGGCGGGGTTAGGGAAAAGATGGAAAACAGTCATTGTAAAGGTGTCAACCGCTTGGAACGCTGCAGGCGGCGACACCCTGGAGCTGGTAACTGGTGCTTCGGGCGCTGGTGAGGTATGCCCTGCTTGCCCTGAGCTGAAAGGCTCCCCCGGAGCCTCCCAGTCTGGGCTGTCATTGAGCTGCACCTCAGACAATGGGCTTCTCGGTGAGCTTTCTTCTGGGGGCCCTCGATAGGCCCGAGCGGGGATGGCCTCTGAGAAGTGCGAGGACACAGCCCTCCTTTGTGTTAGAGCAGCAGGTCTTGTTGGGTGTTGCCAGCAGGCTGCCGACTTGGTTGACAGCCTCCCCACCTGCTCTCTCCCACTCAGCCTCCAGATTCCCAGGGCTCCCTGTGCACCCACCCACCGTCCTCCGTCCTCCTCAGCCTGCTCCCAGGGTGTCTGGGAG
This sequence comes from Bos indicus, assembly GCF_029378745.1. NCBI lineage: Eukaryota > Metazoa > Chordata > Mammalia > Artiodactyla > Bovidae > Bos > Bos indicus. The sequence continues at coordinate 60,349,688 of NC_091778.1, forward strand.
GGAGCCCCAAGGAGAGCCAGCGGGGTGCAAATAAGGTGAGACATCAGGGTGCACACGGGCCACAGACGGGACAGGAAGCGGCACGTGGGACAGGAAGTCCCGTGAGCTCAGCACGCCCTCCAGGCTCCCCAAGAGCCCTGAGCGTCTGGGTGCACGCCGCGGGGTCGGGGGCGCTCCGGGAGCCCCCAGCTGTGCAGGCCGGGGCTGCCAGACGGAGCGAGAGAAAACGAGGGGCTCCAGGAAGCTCTGAGCTTCAGATGAGCACCACCAACAATGAATCTTTTCAGTGTAAGTGTGTCCCGTGTGATTTGGGGGGACGTGTATGTATATATTTTTCCTAGGATATGTTCCATGTAGCATGTGGGACAAACTCATATTTTAAATAATTTGAAATTTAACTGGGCATCTTGTGTTTTATCTGGCACTCTTGATCCAGACCTTGTACTAAAAAAAAATTCCTTGTTTGTGATCTATTACCAATGGACATGGTATATTATTAATTTATATAGTATAATTTATTATATATAATATATAATTTATATATGATTATATAAATTATAATTTGTTATATATTTGTACATAAATATATATTTGTATTTATAAAAGTATATAATATATATATGATATATATAGTGTATGGGTTTATGCTTATAAAATATATGTGGACTGTATATATTGTGTATAAATAATATGCTATATAGTACATAGTTTATGTAAATATAAATAATATATAATATAAACAGTTATAAATGATATATAATGTAATATATAAATATATTAATGTGGATAATATATAAAATATAACTTTAAACAGAAATAATATGCAGATATACTAATCAAATATAAAATATACTGATGAAATATATATGTTACACATGATCTATTATAGAATTGTATATATTATACAATGTAATTATATATATGTTTATATTTATGAAATACACAAATTATTAATTTTCGTGTATTATATAACTAGTTAACTACATGTGGATGGGGTTACTTTTGAAAGTCGCCCGAATCTCTCGCCGTTCTGTGCAGGGCCTGCCCTTGGCCTCTGCAGCAGTGCTGACCTGCGGCCCCTTCAGGCGGGGCTCATTTTCATGCCTCTACTCTATTTCAGGGACAGTTTGCTCTCTTGAGGTCCCTTCCCCGGTCTGCATGGCTAACGTACCATCAGGGTTCAACCAGCCTGAGAGCCACTTCTCAGGTGCCTTGTGAACTCAGCCAGTTTCCTCAGAGGTCACTGTCACCAGCAGTGATGACTCAGATGCTGCTGATTGCGTAGGGTGGGGAGTGTGGCAAACTGCATATTCGTGCTCTGTGTCCCTAGGTGCCTCGGTCGTGTCTGACTCTTTGCGACCCCGTGGACTGTAGCCCACCAGGCTCCTCTGTCCAGGGGATTCTCCAGGCAAGAATACTGGAGTGGGTTGCCATGTCCTCCTCCAGGGGATCTTCTGGACCCAGGGACCGATCCCGAGTCTCTGTGTCTTCTGCACTGGCAGGTGGGTTCCGTCTGGGAAGCCCTAAGTATGTTCGTTCAAATTCAAAGACCTCTATTCTTAGAGTGTTCCAGCTGGACCTCCGGTTCTAAGCGTCTCAGTCTCCACCTAGGCTCATTGCCTTTTGCTTTGTGCCCCTACACCCCCATGTTTGCTTTTATCTCAGCCCCTAACCACACGATCAGAATTCCGACCTGGGCTGTGACATTTCACTGTCAAGTGCTGAGTGCAAAGCCCTGCCTAAGGGTTTGCACCTTAGGAGCGTGGGGTGTTGTTGCCGTTTAGTTGCTCAGTTGTGTCCGACTCTTAGCGACCCCCTGGACTGTACCCACCAGGCTCCTCTGTCTATGGGTTTTTCCAGGCAAGAGTACTGGAGTGGGTTGCCATTTCCTTCTCCAGGGGATCTTCCCCACCCAGGGATCAGACTCATGTTTCCTGAATTGGCATGTGGATTCTTGACCACTGAGCCATCTGGGAAGCCCTGTGGGCTGTACTTGGCTGTATCTAATGGGGGCTCATGGGTATTTGCTGAATGGTTGATGGCTGGATGTGTAGATCATGGAATGAACTCCACCTTTCCTTCTGCTGTTATTCCCATGAGCACCCCAACTCTGAGATTGGGGATGGAATCAAGGAACCAAAGGTAGTCTCCACACTTAATATCCCAACCTCCATGTATGCTTGTTTGCAGACTCACACAGAGCCTTCCTTACCCTGAATAAGGACTGAGAAATTCTCTGATTGTAATATTTCCTCCTCTTGTGGATAAAGGAGTATGAGAGGATGATTACGATTGTGCAAAGTTTGGCTCCCTCTCCTTCATGCATGTACCTGGAGGTGAGAGTAAATCCAGCCTGTACGAGCTCTGGCTTTCAATGAAAATGTCTCAAAAACTTCATCCCTCTTTTCATTAACTGCTGCTGCTGAGGCTCCTCCCTAGGGCCCCTGTCAAAAGAAAATGCTCTTCACCCTGTTTTGTCTAATGCTGATTTTGTTTTCTTCTTCTGAAACTGTTGTAAGTGGTTGGAATCATTATCCATAAACGTGTTAATGTGTTTAAAACATCCTCATTTAAATTGGTGGAAACAGGTCACAGGCGGTTGTGCGATCTCTCACCCCGGTTGGTTTCTCCTTCCCTCTGCACAGTGGTGGCTTTTGGTGCTCATTAGGGCCAAGGCATGGGCTCAGTCCTCGTTTGGGCCTTTTGGACTTCATGGGGAGCCACAAAGCAAAACCTGAATCCTGCTCAGTCTTCTTGGACTTGCATCAGAGGGAGACTGTACAGGAGTCAGTGCATCAGGTCTGCGGGAAACCAGGGACCAGGCCCACAGGAAGGAATGGGCCACTTTCTTGACCCAGCGGGCTTTGTGCCATATGTTCCCCACCAAGCAGGTCAGAAGAGGTGTGATCGTCAGGGTCCCGCCCAAGGCCCGCCTGGGGGTGTCCTCAGGCTTGGCCCCCATCCCTTATGCTGTGTCTACCTTTGATTAGGAACTTACTGTTTCTTTCTTCTTTTCTGTTCATTGTACCATGCAGTATATGAGATCTTAGTTCCCTGACGAGGGTTTGAACTCACGTACCCTGAGTTGGAAGTTTGAAGTCTTAACTACCTGACTGCCAAGGAAATGCCTAGGAATTTACTCTTAATTTAATGACTTGCTGCTTTGACTTTCCTTGCCCCTTAATATAGGGTAAGGTACATCAGTCATTCATTCATTCAAACAGTAATTTGTCACAACAGTTACTTAAAAGAAATTACTGATTGATTTAATTTTTATTTTTTCCTATGCCGGTCTTCGTTGCAGTTCCCAGGCCCTAGAGCAGAGGCTCAGAAGTCATGGCGCACAGCCTTAGTTGCTCCTTGGCATTCGGGAAATTCCTGGACCAGGGATCAAACCTGTGTCTCCTGCTTTGGCAAGCAGATTCGTAACCACTGAGCCACAGGGAAGCTCAAAACTATTTATTTAGTATCTCCTAAGCCTCAGCAGATGAAGCAGATGCAGTTGATACAGTCATCAGTCTTGCATTTAGAGGGAAGACACACACACAAAAGTACATGAGCCTGTGCAAATTTGCTCATGATTGATGCCATAAGGAAACATGCATCAGAGTAAGGAGGGTCTCAAGGAAGGACAGGATGATGTTTGGGGAGGAGTATGATGCTGGGGTTACATGACAAAAGGGATCCTGTCTCAGCTTCCACAAACGTGTGACCTGAGCAGGGTTACTGAACTAGCCTGTGCCTTTGTTATCACATCTGTTCAGTTCAGTTGCTCAGTCGTATCCGACTGATACGACCTTTTGCCACCCCCTAGACTGCAGCACGCCAGGCTTCCCTGTCCATCACCAACTCCCAGAGTTTACTCAAACTCATGTCCATTGAGTCGGTGATGCTATCCAACCATCTCATCCTCCGTCATTCCCTTCTCCTCCGGCCTTCAATCTTTCCCAGCATTAGGGTCTTTTCAGAGTCAGTTCTTCGATTCAGGTGGCCCTGTTGGAGTTTCAGCTTCAGCATCAGTCCTTCCAATGAATATTCAGGACTGATTTCCTTTAGGATGGACTTGTTGGATCTCCTTGCTGTCCAAGGGGGCTGCCTCGATGGCTGCTTCTGAGACAATGAATGTGGAGCCAACTCTGAGTCTTTCTTGCTGTGGTTCCCTTTCTTCTGATCCCACACTTTTGTCTGGTTACAGCTGGAGAGTCCCAGCCTCTGTGTGTGTGTGCGTGCGCATGCGCACGCTCAATCGTGTCTGACTCTGGGTGCCTCCGTGGACTGTAACTGCCAGGCTCCTCTGTCCATGGGATTTCCCAGGCAAGAATACTGGCGTGGGTAAACCATTTCCTCCTCAAGGGATCTTCCTGACCCAGGGATCAAACCGACGTCTCCTGCATCTCCTGCATTGACTGGCGGATTCTTCACCTCTGAACAACCTGGGAAGCCCCATCCCAGCCCTGCTTCCCATGTAATCCCAACATATCCAGAAATGACTACTTCTTTCTTGAAGTGAAAGTTATTCTAGATGCCTATGGAGTACTTCCCTGGTAGCTCAGTTGGTAAAGAATCCACCTGCAATGCAGGAGACCCCAGTTCAATTCCTGGGTTGGGAAGATCCACTGGAGAAGGGATAGGCTACCCACTCCAGTATCCTTGGGCTTCCCTGGTGGCTCAGCTGGTAAAGAATCTGCCTGCAATGAAGGAGCCCTGGGTTTGATCTCTAGGTTGGGAACATCCCCTGGAGAAGGGAAAGTCTACCCACTCCAGTATTCTGGCCTGGAGAATTCCATGGACTATGTAGTCCATGGGGTTGCAAAATTGTCAGACATGACTGAGGAACTTTCACTCACTTCACAGGGAGGGAGAAAATATTTCTAAGACGTCATCCCACACCAGTGAAAGGGGAAGACAGGATATAACTTTCATGCTTCTCTTTCACATATAATTTGGGAGGTAAGGGGAAAGATTTAAGTTGTTCCATTAAGTAGTTTTGTGTGTGTGCATATGATGCTATTAAACTAAGCCATGTAAAACTGTTAACATTTATTGTTGACCTATAAACTCAGCAATTTCATGGGGTTGAATTTATTAAACATGCAGATATTAGGTTGGATTTCTGTTTTTTTTTTTTTTTTTTTCCTTAACAGCTCCCAGCATCAATTTGATTTCTTCATTTTAATAAATAAGCACCCACTGAACCTTTTCCATGCTCCAGACCATGGCTCACAAGTGAAATTAGGTTCAGGTTTGTTTCTGAAACCACTTTTGAAAAATTCTCAAGTTGACATGATGCATTTTTCTCAATACAGTTATTTTTCATCTTTAAATTATACTTAACTTTCATCATGCACTTATTAACTTATTTCCAGGCACAGATTGGGCTGCCAGAAATAAAATATGACTAATATCATCGACCATGGGAAGAAATGCTAGCAAAATGTTTTTCTGTCTCATAAAGAATACACACACTCACCCACACATATGTGTACATGGAGAGAGGGGAAGGGAGAAGGTGGAGAAGAAGGGAGAGAGAGGAATTTTGCTTTGTTACACATCTTTAAGTTCTGTTTGCAACCTTATCATCTTCATATCTAGTCAGCCAAAAAGTTCATTCGGGTTTTTCTGTACCATCTTATGGTGAAACCTGAGCAAACTTTTTGGCCAACCCAATGTTTACTTTTTCTCTTATTTATTAATAATCTGTAAAAATTCTTTCTAATAATAGAAAGTAGTTATGGTAGTCTAGAATCAGTAATTTAAACAAATGACCAAGAAATTGTGAAAGATGGTTTCTACATATACTTGTATACGTCTTGAAAGATTCCTTCATATTCTTTGTTTAGCAACATTTCACTCTTCGTGTTTATGAGTGAGAGAAGCACTTCGGTGAAAGTCAAACTGTCTCTACACGTGGGCCCTCTGATTCTGGGTCTCTCAGGAGCTCTTTCTTGCTGTCTGTGTTTTTCTGGCTTCCCTGCCTTCCTCCAAATTCCCAAGCAGAAAACTCAAAAGGTTAGAGGTTGTGGATGGACGGTTGATTGTGAGCATCTCTGAGAGGCAGGCAGTGTGACCAAACAATTTATTAACCATGTGTTTCCCATCCCAGGGGTTAGCTGGGTTACCTGCCAGCCCCTAATTAGCGAGTGTGAAACATCTTTGTTACCTCGGGCTAGTGAGCTGAAGTTAAATGGATCCCGAGGAACAGCATAGCCTGGAAGAGGAGATAACTGCAGTAGCGTGTCCCTCTTACAGAAGGGCGTATGCGTATTTCTGTAGCTGGAAGTTGTCAGCGCATCTCACCAACACAGAGCCAGAGCTGAGACTAAAAATGCCCCCAAATGGTCTACTATTTCAATGAAGTCTGAAATAATTAAAAAAAAAAAATCTTTAAATTAGGGAAAGGTGAGAATTTTGTTTCTTTAGGAAAGAATTTTTCTCCTGTTGGGCATTTTAAACCTTTATTAAAAAGGAGTTCCATAAATTCTTAAAAACCTCCTTCAATATTTTATTTTTGTTTAAAAAATTTTTTTATTGGAGTAAAGTTGATTTACAGTGTTGTATTAATTTCAAGTGTATAGCACAGTGAATTAGCTATACATACACATATGCATGCTTGGGTACTCAGATACTCAGTCGTGTCCCATTCTTTGTGATCCCCTGGACTGTAGCCCGCCGGGCGCCTCTGTCCATGGGATTCTCCAGGCAAGAATACTGGAATGGGTTGCTCTCCTCCAGGGGCTCTTCCCGACCCCAGGGATCGAACTCCTGTCTCTTGCTGCTTGCATCGGCAGTGGGTTCTTTACCACGGGACACCTGGGAAGCCCAGTGGTCTACACACTGAGTAGGTGAAGCTGTCCCTTGAGCAGGGTTATCACTGGCACTGCTGATACTTTGGATTGACTAATTCTTGGCTGGGGGACGGTACTTTGCATTCTAGAATGTTTAATAGCATCCCAGCCCTCAATCACCTAAATGCTAGTAGCAACCTCCTGCCCCAGATATGACAATCAAAAATGTCTCCAGACACTGCAAAATGTTCCCTTCGGGGCAAAACCACCCCTTGGTGAGAACCACAACTATAGGATAAAGTGTATGAGTTAAAAAAAAAAAAAAGAATTAGGTGGGAAATATTCTTGTATGGTCTCAATTAGAAAAACAACTGTCAATGAACAGAATAGCTCTTCACTGAATTTAAATAAGTTTGTATACATATTACCTCAATAGCCAACTTTCATGAGAATGAAAGTGATCTTTACTGTGATTTGACAGCATCACCTTTCAATTTCAAAGATTTTGAGTAGCTGTTCTAACAAATTACAGCAATCAGTCTGGAATGTTTGATTGGCCAACAAAAATAAAAAGTCTCTACATATGTCATCAATTTTATCACTCATGTAGTCACAGCCCTACTCTAAGAAAGAAATAATTTTTTAGTTCTTCATCTTGCAACGTTCTGAGCCACTTGGAAGGTGGACTTAAAATGGAAGGAGAGCTGGTGGCAAGAACACTGTGCATAATTTTATTCCCTCCCACGCCTTCCAGCATTTGACCTTTCACAACAAGGACTTCCTGGTCCCTAACTCTTATGAAAATAAAATTCCTTCCTAGGATTTATTGGGAATTCACTTGATGAGTCAGAAAACCCAACAAGATACACTTTTATGGCCACAGAAAACATGGAAGTAGAAATCTGTACAAGCTAACCAAAACCTAGTAATTGCGTGTATTTTAAACAGTATTTAATTGTTGGAGAACTATCACAAAATTCTCTCCTAAACGAATACTGCATTATTATAAGACACCTGGTAATGAAGGCTTTAATATGTTTACTAGAGTCAGTCAACGGTGAAGTTCACTCAGGAGTACCCAGTCTGATGGAGCTAATGTCAGAAGACCAGTTAATAAAACCAACACATTCCAATTGTTTGATATAAGAGCTTGTTGGGAGTGTGACTTTTTTTTTAAGGCCATTTAATTACATACCCTGATGTCTTCACTCAGCCATTCTCTAAAATATATTTTCCCAATTTCGGCATATACCCCTTCTCCACTCTCAATTAGCTCTTGCACTGGGCCTTGGCTTCCAAGCCCCATAAGTAATAGTAACTTAATTTTCCAAGCCATAAATCAGGTAGGCTTAGGCTCCATAGCTCATGTTCCATTTGTTTTTAATCAAGGGCAGCCTGGTACTCAGAGGTCGGAAGCTTTAATTCAGAGGGGCTCCCACCACTTTTGGAGGGAGACATCTTTTTGGTTTTCTAGAATTCCCTTTGTGAATGTTTTAAGTATCCTTTTGGAAAACATTGGAATATGTACAGCATCTCATACAGAATTTACTGACCTGCACACGACCACAGCTCTCAGACTAAAAGGAGCTTTTAACAACATTCCTTCACTTATGTGTTCTGATTTTTGATGTTGTCCTTTCAAAAGAAATGCAGTCGCAGGGAAAAGGGACGTGAGGAAGGGAGTTAGAAGGTATTACATTTCTAGAAGTCATTTTAATGAAATAGTTCTAATAAGAAGTAGTATCACTGGGATGGTTTAGGTTCATCACCTTGAGAAAGAAGAACGTTAATTAACCTCTTTTGAAGTTTATAAAGATTGAGAGTTCCAGTGCAGTATTTTAGGGCTTCCCTGGTGGCTCAGTGGTGAAGAATCTGCCTGCCAGGGCAGGAGATGTGGGTTCAATCCCTGGGTTGGGAAGATCCCCTGGAGAAGGAAATGGCAACCCATTCCAGTATTTTTCCCTGCAAAATCCTGTGGACAAAGGAGCCTGGTGGGCTACAGTCCATGGGGTTGCCATGGACACAACTGAGCCACTAAACAACAAGAACAACAACAAAACATCTTTCAGCCGGGGAAGACGGCTAAAAAATATGGGATATATCTGATCTATGCAATTTAAGGTAGTAATTAGAAAAGCAAAAAGAAAGCAAAAATGGGCAAGTAAATACAGGAAAACCTGACTCAATAAAGTCTTTAGGACATAGTTTTCAGTTAAAGAAAAAAAATGCATGTGACATGTGTATACTCACAGTATTGGATTTTATTTGTATTTATATGGATTGTGTCATGCTACATATGTATATACATGCACAGAACTGTGTGCAGATTAGCCACTGTTTTACATTATCTGTGTGACATGCACTCTCCATTAGTGATGCTGAACGAGTCATTTGTTCATTTATTTATTCATTTATCAGACGTTTATCAAATATTTGTTGAACATCTTCTATGTGTCATGTCTTATACTAAGACCTAAAAATGTTGTCTGTGCTTCTCCTGGAGAGTATTTTATATCACAGGAGCCACACTATTGACTTAAGATATCAATAGCATACAACAGGACACATGTTAAAAAAGAGGTAAGTGTAAAGAAAGGTAAAACCAGAATAGAGGGAGAAGTGGCTCCATCTGAGGGGCTTTGGAAGGCTCTACAGAGCAGCTGAGCAAATGGGTTGGCCTTTGAAGGATTAGCCAATACAAGAAATGGAATAACATTCCAGAAGGAGTAATGGAACATACAGTGGATTATCATCATGGATGTACACAGTATGGGTGGGAAAATGTAAATATTTTGCATGTTATGCTATAGAGGAGAGTGCCATTGAAGACCAGAAGCATCATTAGATGGTTCCTTTCACAAAGCTGGTCAACCATAAGGACCTATTGTAGAGTGCAGGGAACTCTGCTCAATACCGTGTAACAACCTAAATCCCAAAGAGTTTGAAAAAGAATAGATACATCTGTATGTTTAACTGAATCACTTTGCTATATACCTGAATCTAATACAGAATTGTTAATCATCTTTACTCCAATATAAAATAAATTTTTAAAAAATATTGCTGGATAATTTGGAAGACAAAGATATTAGGGGAAAGTAAAACACTGGCAAATGTTTTACAGGAATCCAAGTGGGAGATGATGAAAGGAAGGACTATGGAATTGGAAAAGAGAAAATGGACATGATAGATCCTTCAGAATTTTTAGGATGAACTTGAAAAAGGTCACTGTGTAATTTGGGAGCATTTTTCAAGCTATTTGTCAAGTTTTTTTTTTTTTAATTTCTACTCAGTCATTTTTTTTTTTTTTTTTTGTCCCTGTTTCGCTGGAAGCCCTGGTATCCAGTCAATTAAAGAAATGATGGATAGTGGGTGGCCCAGAAGCCTCTTCGTGGTGACTAATGGTTTCAGTGACCTTCATGTGAAAGAGCAGTTGTAGATACTGGCAGGAGGGGAGGGTGTCCCTCCCCAGGGTGAGTGCCAGCTCTAGGACGCTGTTCCAGATGTCCTGGGGAGTCCAGTGGTCTTTATCCCCATCTCCAACAGCATCCAGGGAATACATTCCACAAGCAGATGCCTTTAGCCACAGGATGGGGACTCCTGTAATTGCTTACATTTGGCATCCAAGGTCTCACCACAAGGTTGGCAGAGATCAGTCACACACAGAGAAGGACGTGTCTGTGGGCATGACCCCCTCCAAAGCCGTGGTCTCATGGGTGGAGGTGACTCAGGGTGGAAGGACCACGTGAGAGCTCTGCAGTCAGCAGGAGGGCCTGAGGTTGGGTTTGTATTAACACCCTCAGCTTTGGCTACTTTGCTAAACCTCAGAAGGGTGGCTTGGAGGCTGGAAACGTTACAGGGAAAGACCTGCTGGGGAGTGGCCTGGTCCAGCAGACCTTGATCTTTGTGCTCGGAATCTCCTCTGAGCAGGCCCTCTGTGCGGTCCTCATGGCACCAGGGGAGGAAGAGCACAAGAGTGAAGCTCCTCTGTATTAGTGCATAGAGTCCACCTCACCTCTTACAAAGCCTTCATACACGGGAAGCTCATGTCTAGAAGAAAGGTCAGTTGTTGGTGGGATGAGTGTTTTTTAAATATTTGTGTTTGGCAGCATCAAGTCTTAGTTGGGGCAGGAGGGATCGTGTTGTACCAGAGACTGAACCTTGGCCCCTGCATTGGAAGGTGGATTTTTCACCACTGGGCCACCAGGAAAGTCCCACTTTTTTTTTTTTTTTTTTTAATCCTAATAAGCTTACTCCCCTCCGGCTGCCATCTTTTGCGGGAGGAAAGTGGAGGAGGCAGCTCCCATCTGATGGGGGCTTCCCTGGTGGATCAGACGGTAAAGAATCTGTCTGCAGTGCGGGAGACTGGGATTCACTCCCTGGGTCAGGAAGATCTCTTGGAGAAGGGAAGGGCAACCCACTCCAGTATTCTTGCCTGGAGAGCCCCATGGACAGAGGAGCCTGGTGGGCTGCAGTCCGTGGGGTCACAAAGAGTTGGACACGACTCTGCACAACTAACACTTTCATACTTTCCCACCCAAAGGAAAACCCACCTGTGTGTCTGTGTGATGTCTCTAAGCATACAGGTTCACTGTGTGTGTGTCTCAGTATTTTATCCCCATGATCACCGAAAGGCAGGAGACAGCTCACAGGACAGGACTCCTCCTCCCTTTGATTCATACACCCTCCACTTCCTTGAGCCTCTGCTCACACGCCAATGGCGCACTACCTACGCCACTTTTCCTTTTCCTTCTCCTCCTCACTGCTTCCGCTTTTTGACCTCCTGTGTCTTGCTTTCTTTGACTTTTCCTCTTTTTCCTCTTTCATGTTTTTTTCCATGTCTCAGGGAAGAGTCAAGATTAACTGACCAGTTCATTTGTTTCTGTGTTTACTGCTGTGTGGATTTAAAGGAGAATATGTGGAGAGTGGTGTGTGTGGGTGTGTGTGAGAGAGAGAACATCAAAGTGTGAGAACTCATGAGAGTTTTGGTAGGTGGCAAACAAAATATACTATTAGAAATAAACATATATAGCACAGGAAATTCTACTCAATATTCTGTAATAACCTACATGGGAAAAGAATCTGAAAAATAACGAATATATGTATAGGTGTAACTGAATCGCTTTACTGTACACCTGAAACTAACACAACACTATAAATCAAATACACGCCAATATTAAGTAAATATTAAAAAAGAATAAACGTACACAAATTTAATCATCCTGAAAGTTGTATTCTGAAAGTCTTAAAAGCATGCTTTGTTAACCAGGTTTGGAATACTATTTTTGATACGATGAATGAATGTAGTGACCCAAGAGTATTAAGTTGAAATGCAATTATAAGTAAAATGGAGTAAATTAAAAAAAAGAAATTAGAACAAAATACCCTAGCTGGGGATAATTCTGCTTCTTGAAGATGCTTATAGAATTTGTATGGGGAAATGACATTCCCTGTCTTCTTTACTTGCAGAGATTGGTGGGGAAGCATGATATGTCTTAAGAGTTAGTTCTTGTTGTTCAGTCACTCAGTCTTGTCTGACTCTCTGCTAACCCCATGGACTGCAGCACTCCACGCTTCCCTGTCCTTCACTATCTCCCGAGTTAGTGATGTCATCCAACTGTCTCATCCTCTGTCATCCCCTTCTCCTGCCTTCAATCTTTTGCAGCATCAGGGTCTTTTCCAATGAGTCAGCTCTTCCCATCAGGTAACCAAAGTATGGGAGTTTCAGCATCAGTCATTCCAGTGAATATTCAGAGTTGATTCCCTTTAGGATGGACTGGTTTGATCTCCTTTGCAGTCCAAGGGACTCTTAAGAGTCTTCTCCAGCACCACAATTTGAAAACATTAATTTTTTGGTGCTCAGCCTTCTTTATGGTCCAACTGTCACATCTGTAAATGAGCAAATAAAACCAATTTTATTTCCTAGAACATCCTAGATGAGTTTGGGGCCAGGCTAAGGTGGACCAGAGCCTCTGAAGCAGGGCTGGACGGCTGCATCATTTAGCATAAGAAACATATTCACAGGAGGAGGAGGAAATTGAGGCTAGACCCAGAGGAGGAGGAAGTGAGAAACAGGGGAGTGGCTGCAGCACAAAACAGAGACAGCCAATGAGAGGCGTCCTGAGGCGGCGTCAGCCAGTGAGAGGCGTCCTGAGGCGGCATCAGCCAGTGAGAGGCGTCCTGAGGCGGCGTCAGCCAGTGAGAGGCGTCCTGAGGCGGCGTCAGCCAGTGAGAGGCGTCCTGAGGCGGCGTCAGCCAGTGAGAGGCGTCCTGAGGTGACGTCAGCCAGTGGAATGTTCATGCAAGCACATGCTCCATTGGCCACCATGATATCTGGTAATGAAACTATCTTGTTTCATTCTTTAACCTCCAGCCTGTTTAACCTCAAACTTCCTTTTGCAATCAATCCATCTTACTGATTCTATAGAACCGACTTTGGATGACACTGTCTGGAGAAAGGCGAGGCAAGTGGGAGGAGAAAACCCTGACGTGAGACGTAAATACTTCAGCAAGAGCAGGAACTTCCTTTAGAACATCCATTCCTTTACAACACCCACTGATCTTAGGAGAGAGGTCCACAAGTTACGGAATGGAGGCAATTTGTATACTCACCGAAATGTCCTCATGAAGTTGAATGATCTTGAAGATCTTGGAGTGTAAGGCGTTACACACACACACACACACACACACACACACACACACACACACACACACACACACACTCTCTCTCTCTCTCTCTCTCTCTCTCTCTCTCTCTCTCTCTCTCTCTCTCTCTCTCTCTCTCTCTCTTTCTCTCACTAGCCAGCCTACATGATCTTGCTGGACAGTCTTGTTCAGATCAGATCAGATTAGTCACTCAGTCGTGTCTGACTCTTTGCGACCCCATGAATCGCAGCACACCAGGCCTCCCTGTCCATCACCAACTCCCGGAGTTCCCTGAGACTCACGTCCATCGAGTCAGTGATGCCATCCAGCCATCTCATCCTCTGTCGTCCCCTTCTCCCCCTGCCCCCAATCCCTCCCAGCATCAGAGTCTTTTCCAATGAGTCAACTCTTTGCATGAGGTGGCCAAAGTACTGGAGTTTCAGCTTTAGTATCATTCCTTCCAAAGAAATCCCAGGGCTGATCTCCTTCAGAATGGACTGGTTGGATCTCCTTGCAGTCCAAGGGACTCTCAAGAGTCTTCTCCAACACCACAGTTCAAAAGCATCAATTCTTTGGTGCTCAGCCTTCTTCACAGTCCAACTCTCACATCCATACATGACCATAGGAAAAACCATAGCCTTGACTAGACGGACCTTTGTTGGCAAAGTAATGCCTCTGCTTTTGAATATGCTATCTAGGTTGGTCATAACTTTCCTTCCAAGGAGTAAGTGTCTTTTAATTTCATGGCTGCAGTCACCATCTGCACTGATTTTGGAGCCCAAAAAAATAAAGTCTGACACTGTTTCCACTGTTTACCCGTCTATTTCCCATGAAGTGATGGGACCAGATGCCATGATCTTCGTTTTCTGAATATTGAGCTTTAAGCCCACTTTTTCACTCTCCACTTTGACTTTCATCAAGAGGCTTTTGAGTTCCTCTTCACTTTCTGCCATAAGGGTAGTGTCATCTGCATATCTGAGGTTATTGATATTTCTCCCAGCAATCTTGATTCCAGCTTGTGTTTCTTCCAGCCCAGCGTTTCTCATGATGTACTCTGCATATAAGTTAAATAAGCAGGGTGACAATATACAGCCTTGACGAACTCCTTTTCCTATTTGGAACCAGTCTGTTGTTCCATGTCCAGTTCTAACTGGTGCTTCCTGACCTGCATATAGGTTTCTCAAGAGGCAGGTCAGGTGTTCTGGTATTCCCATCTCTTGAAGAATTTTCCACAGTTTATTGTGATCCACACAGTCAAAGGCTTTGGCATAGTCAATAAAGCAGAAATAGATGTTTCTCTGGAACTCTCTTGCTTTTTTGATGATCCAGCGGATGTTGGCAATTTGATCTCTGGTTCCTCTGCCTTTTCTAAAACCAGCTTGAACATCTGGAAGTTCACGGTTCACATATTGCTGAAGCCTGACTTGGAGAATTTTGGCATTACTTTACTAGCGTGTGAGATGGGTGCAATTGTTTGAGCATTCTTTGGCATTGCCTTTGTTTGGGATTGGAATGAAAACTGACCTTTTCCAGTCCTGTGGCCACTGCTGAGTTTTCAAATTTGCTGGCATATTGAGTGCAGCACTTTCACAGCATCATCTTTCAGGATTTGGAATAGCTCAACTGGAATTCCATCACCTCCACTAGCTTTGTTCGTAGTCATGCTTTCTAAGGCCCACTTGACTTCACATTCCAGGATGTCTGGCTCTAGGTCAGTGATCACACCATCGTGATTATCTGGGTCGTGAAGATCTTTTTTGTACAGTTCTTCTGTGTATTCTTGCCATCTCTTCTTAATATCTTCTGCTTCTGTTAGGTCCATACCATTTCTGTCCTTTATCGAGCTCATCTTTGGTATCTCTGATTATCTTGAAGAGATCCCTAGTCTTTCCCATTCTGTTGTTCTCCTCTATTTCTTTGCATTGATTGCTGAAGAAGGCTTTCTTATCTCTTCTTGCTATTCTTTGGAACTCTGCATTCAGATGCTTATATCTTTCCTTTTCTCCTTTGCTTTTCACTTCTCTTCTTTTCACAGCTATTTGTAAGGCCTCCCCAGACAGCCATTTTGCTTTTTTGCATTTCTTTTCCCTGGAGATGGTCTTGATCCCTGTCTCCTGTACAATGTCATGAACCTCATTCCATAGTTCATCAGGCACTCTATCTATCAGATCTAGGCCCTTAAATCTATTTCTCACTTCCACTGTATAATCATAAGGGATTTGATTTAGGTCATACCTGAGTGGTCTAGTGGTTTTCCCTACTTCCTTCAATTTAAGTCTGAATTTGGCAATAAGGAGCTCATGGTCTGAGCCACAGTCAGCTCCTGGTCTTGTTTTTGCTGACTGTATAGAGCTTCTCCATTTTTGGCTGCAAAGAATATAATCAGTCTGATTTCGGTGTTGACCATCTGGTGATGTCCGTGTGTAGAGCCTTCTTTTGTGTTGTTGGAAGAGGGTGTTTGTTATGACCAGTGCATTTTCTTGGCAAAACTCCATCAGTCTTTGCCCTGCTTCATTTCGTATTCCAAGGCCAGATTTTCCTGTTACTCCAGGTGTTTCTTGACTTCCTACTTTTGCATTCCAGTCCCCTATAATAAAAAGGACATCTTTTTTGGGTGTCAGTTCTAAAAGGTCTTGTAGGTCTTCATAGAACCGTTCAACTTCAGCTTCTTCAGCATTACTTGTTGGGGCATAGACTTGGATTACTGTGATATTGAATGGTTTGCCTTGGAAACGAATAGAGATCATTCTGTCGTTTTTGAGATTGCCTCCGTGTACTGCATTTCGGACTCTTTTGTTGACCATGATCGCCACTCCATTTTTTCTGAGGGATTCCTGCCCGCAGTAGTAGATATAATGGTCATCTGAGTTAAATGCACCCATTCCAGTCCATTTTAGTTTGGTGATTCCTAGAATGTCGACATTCACTCTTGCCATCTCGTGTTTGACCACTTCCAATTTGCCTTGATTCATGGACCTGACATTCCAGGTTCCTATGCAATATTGCTCTTTACAGCATCAGACCTTGCTTCTATCACCAGTCACATCCACGGCTGGGTATTGTTTTTGCTTTGGCTCCATCCCTTAATTCTTTCTGGAGTTATTTCTCCATTGATCTCTAGTAGCATATTGGGCACCTACTGACCTGGGGAGTTTCTCTTTCAGTATCCTATCATTTTGCCTTTTTATACTGTTCATGGGGTTCTCAAGGCAAGAATACTGAAATGGTTTGCCATTCCCTTTCCAGTGGACCACATTCTGTGAGATCTCTCCACCATGATCCACCTGTCTTGGGTTGCCCCCCAGGCATGGCTTAGTTTCATTGAGTTAGACAAGGCTGTGGTCCTAGTATGATTAGATTGACTAGTTTTCTATGAGTATGGTTTCAGTGTGTTTGCCCTCTGATGCCCTCTTGCAACACCTACCATCTTACTTGGGTTTCTCTTACCTTGGGCGTGGGGTATCTCTTCACCGCTGTTCCAGCAAAGCGCAGCCATTGCTCCTTACCTTGGACGAGGGGTATCTCCTCACCGCCGCCCTTCTGGCATTCAATGTGGGATAGCTCCTCTAGGCCCTCCTGCGCCCACGCAGCCATGGCTCCTTGGATGTGGGGTTGGTCCTCCCGGCCACCGCCCCTGGCCTCGGGCGTGGGGTTGCTCCTCCTGGCTGCCGCCCCTGGCCTCAGGCTTAGGGGCGTGGGGTAGCTCCTCCCGCCCGCTGCCCCTGGCCGCAGCTGCGGCGGGCGCCCCAAAGCGCAGCCGAGAGGAGCCACCCCACGTCCGAGGTCAGGGGCAGAAGCCGGGAGGACCCCATGCCCGAAGGGCGGCGGCCAAGAGGAGTTACCCCACGTCCGAGGTCGGGCGGCAGCCGAGAGTACCAGACTGCGACGGCACAGGAACGGCCAAGAGGAGCTACCCCGAGTCCGAGGTCAGGGGCAGCGGCCGGGAGAGTCTTGTTAACTCTTGTCAAATAAGTTAATTCCCGCTAGTACTCAACAGAAATGCTGTTCTACCTGAGGTCGCAGATTTGAGAGGCAGCTCAGTAGAACATTAGGGGCCACTAACAGAGGCTGCCCCCAGTGACTGCAGATTCAGGCTTGTATTTATCTGTACAGAATGTTTTCTTCGTCCCTGGCATCTTTGGAGGGTGTGTCTCTTTCCATTTGATTCTTGTGGCAGTTGTCACTGCTTTGGACTCCATGTCTTGACTTGCAGCTGGGTGTCCCCAAAGTCAATTTAATCACAATATCCCTCAAATGCTCTCCAAACCTGGTCAAGTTACTCTCATTCCTGTCAACAAACAAGAGCCAAGAGGTTAAATTGTTTAGATTTCCTTATATAATTTTCTCCTATTATAGGGGAAAAGGTACAGATAAGCCACTCTCAGGGGCTTCCCAGGTTACGTAGTAGTAAAGAATCCACCTGCCAATGCAGGAGACACAAGAGACGTGGGTTCGATATCTGCGTCAGGAAGATCCCCTGGTGGAGGGCATGGCAACCCATCCCATGGACAGAGGAGCCTGGAGGGCTGCAGTCCATGGGATCGCAGAGTCGGACGTGACTGAAGTGACTGAGCACACACTTAAGCCACTCTCAGAGCCCTCTGCCAGCTCTCCGGTTCCTCAGTGGGCACGTCCCTGTATCTCACAGGGGAGGGAAATGCTGCATTCACTTCATGGACCCCTCTTGAGCGTCTTTGCCTTCACTCTGTCCCACACGGTTCGCTCACCTCTTCTTCGAGAGTACTCATGTTTCTACCACCTTTGAAACTGAAAAGTGAAAACAGCAAAATTCTCTTGTTCGTCATGACCCAATAGGAGATAGGGGTGAGCTGAGCTCTCTGCGAGGTGCTGAATGGATGAAAAGGACCCCAAACATATGGAAAATATGGAGAATGGGGTCTAAGTCATAAAAATAAAAATAAAATAAATAAAATAAATTGGGAATGCCAGTTTCTGGTAATGATTTGTTTTCACAGTAACTGAGAACTCCCTTAAACCTGCGATTAATCACACATTTATGGTGAGGGTAAGCTGGCAGAATTAGGGGGCTTGGGTTATTAGTGCAGCTGCTTTCCATTGATGAGATCTGAGTTCAAATCTCAACCCCGTGTTACAAATGAAAATGTCATTTTGAAAGTTAATTAGCTCCATGCAATAAATACTGGCTACTTGATTGATGTACCTGAAAAATCACTACCCGGAAAAAAAAAAGTTATATATATGGCCCGTTAGGAGAGTCAAGCCAGTCAAAAAGTCAGACATTATTTAAACAATTTGCTTTTCTTAATAGTCCAACCACCTGCAAGTAAATAGAATTTATTAAAAGAAGGTGGGGTTTCTAGGAGTCAGAGTATGTGAAAGAAAGTCTGCAGGTATTAAGAACTGTAGAATTTTAGAACTAGGAAAAAAATCTTTAAAAGCTATCTAATCTAATCCTTGTTTTTTGTTTTTTGTTTTTTTAAATAGAGGAGGGAATAGAAACTTGGGAGGTTAAGGGACTTGCTTAAGCCGAGCAGTTAACTGGTGGAGAGAGTGGGACTGGATGCCAGGTGTCTTGTTCATCACACATGTTCTCTGAATTATTCCCAGGGACTCAGCCCCGTTCTCCTTTCACTTAGCTTTTCCCCATGATTTGGGCATGGGTCTTATTTTTTAGTATATTTTCTGCTTCAGAAGATTCTTCTTCTATGAAGACAACTCAAACCTTATTAATACTTTTAAAAAGAATTTTTATTGGAGTACAATTGTTTGGGGCTTCCCAGGTGGCTCAGTCATAAGGAATTCACTTGCCAGTGCAGGAGATGCAAGAGACGTGTGTTCGATCCCTGAGTCAGAGGAATCTGCTCGAGAAGGAAATGGCAACCTGCTCCAGTATTCTTGCCTGGAAAATTCCATGGACAGAGTAGCCTGGTGGGCTACAGTCTGTGGGATTGCAATCAGGTGGACATGACTGAGTGACTGAGCACACACGTACACACACACACACACACACACACACACACACACACACAGCTGCTTTACCATGTCGTGTTATTTTCTGCTGCAGAGAGACGTGAATCAGCCGTATGTATGCCTATATGCCTTCTTTTTCAGCTTTTCTTCCCATTTAGGTCAACACAGAGCCTTGAGAGTTGAGCTCCCTGTGCTATCCAATAGGTTCTCATACTTTTTTAAAAAATGAAAATGCTTTTATCAATGTAGTCATCCCTCTCCTTACAGGTAGAGAAAAACCAGCTGTCCACCAACTGTGATCCCTTTACGTGAGACATCCTGGAATTGAATCCAGAGTGAATTGGACCCAAAGTAGATAAGTGTGAGGTATTATACTTACTAAGAGTGCAGACAGCAGTTCTGTCTGAACCAGTATGACGTAAAGTTTTGTCTGAGCCAGTGACATGCAAATAAGTCATGAAGTCTTAGTTACTTTGTGTACATGTTTATAATTTAAGCTGCTCCTAATTCTTGAAATAATGACGTTCATGGGGCATTTCATTCGGTGGCAGTATGACTTGACTAAGCCTGTTACAGACCATTCTGGTGAGAACTCAGGGAGAAAAGAGGAGAGGCACAGAGGCAGCCTCTGCCGTCTCGGAGAATACATACATTACGACGAACAAGGAGAGGGCAGAGGCGTGGACACTGACGGCTACTCTGCAGACTCCCTCGGTGGTCCGGTGGCTCAGACTCTGCGCTCCCAGTGCAGATCCGGTTGCGGGGCAGGGAACTGGATCCTGCAGGGTTCAGCCAAGATCGAAGATCCCACGTGCATAACTATGATGCAGCACAGCAGATAAATAAATATAATTTACAAAAGGCCGTTCTGGTGAAATCTGAAATTCAGATGAGGAACATGTCGGAAACTGGAGGAGAGACATGACGCCAAGCAGTAGTCACACTCAGTAATATTTGTCATATGAATGAGTCCAGAATTAAATAAGTGAATGACTTCTAAACTCAACAGGATGTGTCTTTCATATATTGATTCAGAAGAGAGAAAACTAGGTGACGAAAAGACAGATTACCAGTGATGTCACCTTTCTCCCAGTTGTTACTGTCAGTGTATCTAGAACAATTATTAACCCTGTGTATTTATTTAAAACTCTGTTTTCTTTGAACCTGTTATTTATTTTTTCTTTTTTTGATTGTGAGTCATTTTTATGTAGATCATCATGTTAATTATCATGTTATCCAGAAAAAAAAAAACATACTTTTCTTTCTTTTTAACTAATACATTCTCACCTGTCCTTCACCCTAATTTATTTCCTTATAGGCCAGATTCTACTGAGTTAGTTTAAAAAGTTCCTTCGGGTTTTTCCATAACATATTATGGGAAAACTCAAATGAACTTTTTAGCCAACCCAAGGTTATAGAGAACTTTAGGAGATTTGGTATTCATCAGTTCTTTAAATTGATCATTTTTAAGATTCTTCTTAAAAAGTGATTTCAGTTCCAGTGAATACTGACTGAGAACCATATTCCAGGTTCTATGCTGGACATTTTCACTCACAATGTATAATTTAAGTTATCGGGTTGTTAACTTTTTGTGTGAGGTGTTTGTTTTAACTGCGCAGAACTTTTTTCTTATATAAAAAACAAACAAAAAAAACCCCAAACACCTCCCCCAGTTTCTGCCTGTGGGAACTAGACATGACAGTGAGATAAATTTTTCTTCCTTCAGGGGCTGCTAGCAACAGCAGCAACTTTGAAAAATGCACCAAAAAAGTCGTTTCAGGCGCAGTTAGGAGATTTGGGCAATACCAGACGTCTGTCTTTTGAAAGAAATAAGGCTCTGCTTAAAAGAAACTGGGCAGATGGTTCCAATGGAAATTCAAAGTAAACTCGAAGTACTTGGAACTGTCTGTTTCTACACCATTAATGCTTTCTCATATCAGACAAATTGTCTTGATAACTTGTTTCCCTGATTCAAATTCTTTATCAAGACATATTTCCTGAGCAATTTCTTTCTGCCCAGTTTGGTCCCAGAGTGTTAAGCATCATCAGGCCCACGAGCTTAGAAATTATCCTGCCCAGACTTGAGTGCATCTCAGAAGTACTCAGTCCTCGCCATTCTGGGGCCACTGTGTTTCTTGAGACCTTAGTTATTCACCCCCACCCCCCACTCCGGGATTATTATAATTGTCTCTATTGTTCCTTAACTGCCTGAAGTCCTACCCCTTTTCCTGTTACCCCTTTCAATTTGTTTTCTGTGTTGCCTGAGTAATGTTTCTTAAATGCATGCCTAAGCATGTCATTCGCTGCTTAAAATCCTTCAATTACACTCAATTGCGTTGATAATATAACCCAAAGTTTTGAGCAACAGCCTCTTTAAACCCTTTCTGGAATAAGGTGGGGGATATACATACAAATACTTCCCAGGTGGCTCAGTGGTAAAGAACCTGCCTGCAATGAAGGAGACCCGAGTTCAGTGCCTGGGTCAGGAAGGTCCCCCTGGGGTGGAAATGGCAACCCACTCCAGTCTTCTTGTCTGGAGAATGCCATGGACAGAGGAGCCTGTGGGGCTACAGTCCATGGGGTCGCAAGGAGTCCGACACAACTGAAGCGACTTAGCAGGCACGCACATCAGCATGGATGTCTGTTTCCGTGAATTCCTTAGTGTGGCGTGTAAGGAGGACCCTGGGGCCTGGCCGCTGCCTCTCTGGCCTTCGTCCCTGCCCGTCTCACCCTCTACGCACTCCAGGCTCTGCTCAGCTACCCACGCCTTGCCTGCACTTTACTCTTGCCCCCTCTGCAGAGAATCCCCTCTCCCCTGGACCTACCCAACCCCTCCTCTTCCAAGCCTTTGCCCAGATGTAACCTGCCCTGGGAAGCCTTCCCTGGAGTAGGTGTGGGACCCTCTTCCAGATTCATCTAGCATTCTATCTTGGTTCTTGTTCAGTTGGTAAGTTGTTTCTGACTCTTTGCGACCCCATGGACTGCAGCACACCAGGCCTCCCTGTCCACTATCTTCCAAAGCTTGATCTAACTCATGTCCATTGAGTTGGTGATGCCATCCAACCATCTCATCCTATGTCATCCCCTTCTCCTCCCACCCTCAATCTTTCCCAGCATCAGGATCTTTTCAAATGAGTCAGCTCTTCACATCAGGTGGCCAAAGTACTTGAGTTTCAGCTTCAACATCAGTCCTTCCAATGAACACCCAGGACTGATCTCCTTTAGGATGGACTGGTTGGATCTCCTTGCAGTCCAAGGGACTCTCAAGAGTCTTCTCCAACACCAGTTTGAAAGCATCAGTTCATCAGCGCTGATCCTTCTTCATGAGCATTTCTGAATCACTTCTTCCACGTTATTCTTGCCAGACTGGGAATTCATTGAGAGTAAAACCAAGCATCTGTAGTCATCCCAGTTCAGGTGTAGAGCTGTCTCATTTATTGGTTTGGAAATGACACATCACTTTTTCCACCCTGAGGCTCTTCTGCCATAGATCATGCATTGTTTATCATAGACTCCTAGATGAAACCAGGGAGATCTGTCAAGCCCAATCCAGACTTCCCGGATGGGAACACTTTCTCTAACCACTGGGCTGGTAATCATCCAGTATCTGCCTGACACCATGGGCCAAAGCCATGTGTTTTCCTGTTCTTCAGGGACTATGACTATTTACTGACTTTACTCAGTAATTTCCTGAAAATATCAATGGTTAAGGGAAGGGTCATTTTGGGCTTTTGTTCCTCTAGAACAGGGATCCTCAAACCCCCATCCCCCCCCCCCCCCCCCGGATCTAATGCCTGAGGATCTGAGCTGTAGTTGATATGATAATAATAGAAATAAACTACAGTGAGTGTAGTGTGCTTGATCATTCTGAAACCTCCCGCCACTCAGTCTGTGGAAAAATTATCTTCCACGAAACTGGCCCCTGGTGCCAAAAAGTTTGGGGACTGCTGCTCTAGAAGGACAGGAGATGGGACCATCCCGTGCGGCAGGGTAATTTGCATCACTGTAGGATAGGTAAGCTAGGCCTTGTGGTGTGTGGATGCTCAGTCCTTTCAGTCAGGTCTGACTCTTTTCGACTCTATGGGCTGCAGCCTGCCAGGCTCCTCTGTCCATCGGATTCTCCAGGCAAGAACACTGGAGTGGGTGCCGTGCCCTCCTCCAGGGCGTCTTCCTGACCCAGAGAAAGAACTCCAGTCTCTGTCTCTTGCACCCCTCTAGTGCCACCTGGGAAGCCCAAACCAGGCCTTGGACAACTGCTTGTTCCCCATTTAGTTTTCTTTATGAGCGTCTCTTCCCAAGGTCTTCAGAGCCTGACCTCCCCGTTTCCTTATTCCTGCTTGTCTTCCTTCCACTTGGTTGGTGCATTGGTTTATATTTTCACCTTGTCATGTATAAAGCCTTAGGACCTCTGTTGCCTTGGAAACATTTAGAACGGGAAAGTTCACTATAAGTGGTTGATGACTAATGATGATTTAATTATCTGTCGACATACTCTTTGCATGGCAGTATATTCTGCTTTGACCCATAGAAGTAAACCTGCACTGATGGAATTTCTGAATCAGAAATAGACTTGTGGGGATTTTTATGGGTGTTGAGGCTGAAGTTGTTCTCAGCATCCTTCTAAAAACGCCATCTATTTTTTTTTTTTTCATCTATTCTCCATTACATTGATTTTATAACACAGTAGAAACAATTCAGATTAGAGTATCGGGTAGAGCAAGTGCAGGCCTGATTCGAACTGGTGGCCACAGTCAGGGGATCTAATCGGCTGGAGGAAGTGGGACAGAAGCAATTTGGGTCCTGGGCAGTTGGGGAAGTGCTCCCGGAGGGCCCTCCCAGGATCCAGCGGCGCCTTCAGCGCTCAGGACTTGCTCAGGGAAAAGGAGCTGCGGACAGTTGGGAAGCCAGTGAAGGTCTCCGAGGAGGTTCTGCGTTTCAGAGACCTGTTGATTCAGACGATAAAACGCATCCTCAGGACAATTTAAAATTTTTGCTTTTATCAGATGTTTTGCTGTCTGCTCCTTCCATTCTCAAGAATTCCTCGCTACAGCTAGCTGTGGTGTGATTTTCCACACTGATATGAGCTCTGGCAGAGTCTCCCCTCTGCTTCTTTCTTGGCTGCCAAGACCCTGGAGGCTCAGCTCCATCCATTGTCTTTCTTCCCTGCAATGCTTGAGGGAGAGGCTTCGTAGAAGTTTTATGATGAGGTTAGGACAGCAAGACTCATTCCTGGGCCTTTGTTTCAGCTTGAAATATACCACAAATTAATTGGGCTGATGCAGCTAATTAAGATAGTCCCTTGGGTTGTGTGCCTGCCTTCTGAAAAATTTCTTGAAGTTGCCAGATCTAGGCTTCGTGTATTGAAATGTTAATGATCCATGGCCTTAAGAAAAAAACCTTTCCTTTAAATGGAATTCATAGCTAAAGAAAATGTTTAGACTGATTAGCACTCAGGCTGCAGCTTCACATACCATTTTCAAAAATAGCACATCATTTCCTATAACAGATGTCTCAAGTAATTTGATACCAAACTTTCTGCAGACTCCTACTGTTATAATGACAATGATTTTTGCTCTCCGTCCTTAAGTGATCTTGCAGCAGAGAGAGATATTCTGGGATATTTTCTCTATCTGCAATCAAAAAAGAGTCAACTTTGAGTAGAAACAAATGGTTTCAGCAAACAGCAGTAACTTGCAATCAGAGTCTTTTAGAAAAGAAGATGCCAATAAATAGAGTAATCAGAGGCCTTTGGCATTCTGTGCTGGTGGTTAAGATTCTTTAGCATGACCATGTTTGTGCTTTGTTATTCAGTAGCTAAGTCGTGTCCAATTCTTTGCGACCCCATAAACTGAAGCACGCCAGGCTTCCCTGTCCTTCACTATCTCCTGGAGTTTGCTCAAACTCATGTCCAATGAGTCAGTGATGCCATCCAACCATCTCATCCTCTGTTACCCACTTCTCCTCCTACTCTCAATCTTTCCTATCATCAGGATCTTTTCCAGTGAGTTGGGTCTTCGCATCAGATGGCCAAAGTATTGGAGCCTTCAGCATCAGTCCTTCCAATGAATATTCAAAGTTGATTTCCTTTAGGATTGACTGGTTTGATCTCCTTGCTCCAAGGGACTCCAAGGGACTCTCGAGAGTCTTCTCCAGAACCAGAGCTCAAAAGGGACAATTCTTCAGCAGTCAGCCTTCTTTATGATCCATCTCTCACATCCGTACACGACTACTGGAAAGCCATAGCTTTGATTATATGGACCTTTGTCGTCAAAGTGACGTCTCTCATTTTTAATACACTGTCTAGGTTTGTCATAGCTTTTCTTCCAAGGAGCAAGCATGTTCTAATTTCATGGCTGCAGTCACCATCCATAGTGATTTTGGAGCCCAAGAAAATGGTCTCTGAACCCTGATCTCTGTCTTTTCAGATCACGGAGGCCACTGTGTTCCTGTGTTTCCCCCTCCCCAAACCATAATCAGAAACTGCGTGTAGGCAGAAAGCCAGAGTGAGCCAAGTCTCACCTCATTTGTTTCTCTTCCTGTAGGGATGAAGTTCTGTAACATGTGTTTCCCAGTGTCTGAAGACCATCATTTCACACATTTTGCCCAGTTTTCTAGTTGTTTATTGTAGAAGTCTAGTCTGGTACTAGTGAATCCTCCCTTGATGACCTCAGGCAGAAACTTTACCAGTTACTTGGAAATAAACAAGACCACCACCACCAAAAAAAGATAGAAAAATAAAAGATTAAGGGATTTTTTAAAATATAGTAAAATACACATTGTTATTGTGTTGTTGTTTAGTCACTAAGTCATGTCTGATTCTTTAAGAGCCCGTGGACTGCAGGACACCAGGCTCCCCTGTTCATGGGATTCTCCAGGCAGGAATACTGGAGTGGGTTGCCATTTCCTTCTCCAGGGGATTTTCCCAACCCAGGGATTGAACTTGTGTCTCCTGTTTGGCAGACAGATTCTTTACCACCTGGGCCACCTGTAGCCCAAATGTAGCATTGCTGCTGCTGCTGCTGCCGCTAAGTCGCTTCAGTCGTGTCCGACTCTGTGCAACCCCATGCACTGCAGCCCAACAGGCTCCCCCGTCCCTGGGATTCTCCAGGCAGGAACACTGGAGTGGGTTGCCATTTCCTTCTCCAATGCAGGAAAGTGAAAAGTGAAAGTGAAGTCGCTCAGTCGTTCCCGACTCTTAGCGACCCCATGGACTGCAGCCCACCAGGCTCCTCCATCCATGGGATTTTCCAGGCAAGAGTACTGGAGTGGGGTGCCACTGCCTTCTCCGAATGTAGCATTATGATACTCTAAAGATATTCTGAAGATATTTGGCCAAAGAATGACTGAAAGTTTTATACTTATTTTTCTCACATTAGAAGAAATTATTCCTATCCTACTGAAAGAATGACTGGTTCATCATTGATCTCCCAATGTATTTTAGTTTCACGGCTACTTACAAATATTAACAACAACAACACAGGAATCAGACAAATGTCATGATTCCCTGGTTGCGCATGGTGCGTCTCCTTCCTTCAAGTGTCTTTTCGTCTTTTTCACTTTCCCTGCAGGCTTGCCTCTACTGAATGCAGAAGTTGCAGAATCAATAAGAACCAGGTGTTTCATCATGAGAAAACTTTTTTTGTTACTTGATCATAAGATAATAACTATGATAAGTGATTTATCTTATTTAATACTCATAAAACCACTGAGATGTAAGTATAATCTTGTGACCTTGAAAAACTTATTTAATCATTTTAAGTCTTAGGCTCCAGATCAGTAGAATGAGATAATAAACAGATAAACAGTGGTATGAGCCTAGGCCAGCAGATTTCAGAATGCAGTTAGTGTGCAGTTTAGGAAGAATTCACTTGAACTTCTGGCTAAACACTGTTTGAACATGGTTTGAATAGTGTAATACAGCATAGATGTACTTCTTTTAAAATACCTCATGTGGCAGTAAAATAATTTCAATGAAAGTTTGAGGTTAAAAAGGTAGGAAAGAGAACACAATGCTATGCTATGCTAAGTCACTTCAGTCGTGTCCGACTCTGTGCGACCCCATAGACGGCAGCCCACCAGGCTCCCCCGTCCCTGGGATTCTCCAGGCAAGAGCACTGGAGTGGGTTGCCATTTCCTTCTCCAATGCAGGAAAGTGAAAAGTGAAAGTGAAGTTGCTCAGTCGTGTCCGACTCTTCGCGACCCCATGGACTGCAGCCCACCAGGCTCCTCCATCCATGGGATTTTCCAGGCAACAGTACTGGAGCGGGGTGCCATTGCCTTCTCCTAGAGAACACAATGTACTGGAAATAATTAGGGATTGTTAGAGGTTAGATAATGAGACTTGAATGCTAGTTTGGTGAATGACTTGAGTTGGTAGGGATTTGAAAATCACATCCCTGTGGATGAAGATATTAATTAAAACTAAGTGAATTTAAAGACTTCCTTGGTGGTCCCTTGGCTAAGACTGTGGGCTCACAGTGTAGGGGTCCTTGGTTCCATCCCTTGGTCAGGGAACTAGATCCTGCCAGCTGAAACTAAAAGCTCAAAGATCCCACACGCTGCAACTATGAACTATGACCCAACTCAGCCGAGGAAATAATTAAAAAAAAATAAGTTCATTTATACTAATGAAACATAGTAAGTTTCAGGTACTCAGCCCTAAGGAAGGCAGCAGGGAGCACGGGAGGGAAGGATAAGGTGTGAAAAGTAAAAATTTGCTCCCGACCTTCTATCACCTTATTCCTACCTCTCCCCTAATTGGAAGCAGGGGGTTACTTTCTGGAGAAGACCAAACAGAACTGGGTGCCAAGGGTAGTGGTTACGCTCTGCATGGGAACGTGGGGTAAGGAGTTGCTGGGCCTCTGTTGTGGTGACTGATTCTCAGCAGGTACATCCAGGCAGTAGATTCAGTCTCAGAAAACTGTTGTGATCCGGAGATATTCTGAGGAAAAGAAGTTATCCAATACATATGGTATCACTTACATCTGGAATCTAAACATGGTACAGATGAACCCGTCTATGAAGCAGAAGCAGACTCCTGACGTAGGGAGCACACTGGTGGTGGCCAGGCTGGCTGGGGTAGGGAGGGGTGGAATGAGGGCTTGGGGTTAGCAGACACAGCCTGTCATATGGGATGGATAAACAACAAGGCCCTACTGTGCGGCACAGGGAAGTATATCCTGTGATGACCATATGGAAAGGAAGAGGTAAAGGAAGGCATATTTACGTATAACTGACTCACTTTGCTGTACAGCAGAAACTAATGTAACATTATAAGAAAAAGAAATCACCCAAGAGATAATACAAGAAAAACATTCTCAGACGCAGGCTTTTGGAGACAGTTTGATCCTCTGGGATCATGCTTAGGCAAGACCAGAGTAGCATTTAGCTCAGGGTCGACTTCACCCTTTCTACTCAACCTGATGACTTGAGAACTATGAGGTTTTCCTTCTGGCTGGTGGGACCTGGGTGAGCTCTAGACAGTGTTCCCTTGCAGGCGTTTTTTCCCTCAGCCTCAGGTAGTGTTCTCAAACGTATGCACCGCACACGTCCCATCTCTGCAGCTCTCAGCTCTGTGCATCTCTGTTCCTGCTAAGACTCTGTCCTGCAAGCTCCAGTTGCCTTGGCCTTTTCAGACAACCATTTCTATCTCCTCCATTCAAGGGGATGGCACCCCACTCCAGTACTCTTGCCTGGAAAATCCCATGGACGGAGGAGCCTGGTAGGCTGCAGTCCATGGGGTCTCGAAGAGTCAGACACGACTGAGTGACTTCACTTTCACTTTTCACTTTGCTGCATTGGAGGAGGAAATGGCAACCCACTCCAGTGTTCTTGCCTGGAGAATCCCAGGGATGGTGGAGCCTGATGGGCTGCCGTCTATGGGGTCGCACAGAGTTGCACACGACTGAAGCGACTTAGCAGCAGCAGCAGCAGCAGCAGCCATTCAAGGGGATGTCTGAGCTCCACCTGGTTTCCCTAAATTCCCTCCGAACAGTCAGTGAGGTAAGCGGTAGGACTCAGCTTGTCAATTCTCTCCTCTCAGGGTTCCTTGTCCCTCATTGGCTGACGTCCAGTGTCTCCAGAACCACCCTCTCTGGGATCTTTGTCCCAATTAAAAAACAAATCCGTTTCTGGTGAGAGGATCAATAGGGTTCCTTTTACTTCCATCTTGGCCAGAGGTAGAACTCACGCATGTACAGCTGTGATAAAAATGAAAACTTCATTAAAAAGTCATGACCTCAGCCACCGTTAACAAACTCTAATCTTATCCTGTACGGCTGAAGTTATGACGACAGAGCCGGCACAGTTTTCAAGAGTAACAACTTGGGTCTCTCCCAATCGTTTTAGCTAAAGAACAGTCTCCTCTTTGCTGTTTACAGGCTGCTATTTCTGAGTGACTTGTCATTCTACTTTGAGCGGCTCATATAATGTTGAGGATGTAGGAGACAGGTGTATTCCTCAAGTGGATACAGTACCTGGGGCGCTTTTCGGTAAGGGATTTCACACCTCGGACCCGTAGCCTCTTCTCCTATAAAAACTGATGCTGTGTATTTGTTCTCACATTGTGAGGATTAACTAAAAT
This sequence comes from Bos indicus, assembly GCF_029378745.1. Classification (NCBI taxonomy): domain Eukaryota; kingdom Metazoa; phylum Chordata; class Mammalia; order Artiodactyla; family Bovidae; genus Bos; species Bos indicus. The sequence continues at coordinate 60,379,649 of NC_091778.1, forward strand.
GTTTATAAGAAGACTACTAAAAGCAAAGAGCCTGACTCACAGTAACGCTTGGAAATACTAGTTCACTTATTCTTGTTTTTAAAAAGACTTTTTTCTTAATGTAGACCACTTTTAAAGTCTTTATTGAATTTGTTACAGTATTGCTTCTGTCTCACATTTTGGTTTTTTGTCCAGCGAGGCCTGGGGAATCTTAGTTCCCCAACCAAGGATCAAACCTGCGCCCCCTGCATTGGAAGGTGGCGTCTCAACTGCCGGACTGCCAGGGAAGCCCCTAATTAATTCATTCTCTAGTTCTCCAAGTAATTCTAGTGATAGGTCTATTATTGTCTTTTTCCTGGTCTTGTCAAAACCTACTGTCTGTCTGTCTGGCTGACATGTCTTACAATTTCTCAGTGATTTTAGCTGGCTCCTGAAGCGCAGTATACTGCAGAGCTCCGCTGTCTGGTAGCACCCGAGACACATAGCTTGGCACTCGGGTGGGCAGGCCTGCGGCGAGTCTCAGATCCGGGCCAGGGGTGAGGAAGTGGACAGCTTCCTGCCTCTCTCCAGCCGTGGGCCAGCAGCTGGAGACACACATCCGCGGCAGAAGACTGGCTGCTTTAGCAGCTAGTTAACGAGGGGGCTGAGCATGGCATTTGGACAGTTCTGAGAGCGCCCCCCTGCCGCGCGAGGCTGGGTGACATCCTGGCCTCGCTGTCACGTCGTTTACATGCACTTCTCTTGGCTCAGCCTCGGCACGCCGCGTAAATCTACAGCTGCAGAGGCCGAAATAGCATATAAAATTGAAGGATTTATTTTGAGGTATTGAAAGGTTTACAGCCGAAGAAGTTAAAATTCGCCGAATCGGCATTTGGAAGACTCTCCTGTGAGCCTCAGCCCTCTTGGCTCTCGAGGTCCGTTCTCCAAATTCCCGTCTCCACAGGGAGATGAGGAAGCCAGGGGGAAACAGTGACGTGGATGGAATTGTCCAGATTTTACCTACTCTTGGCCTTTGTGGCTTCATATTTCAAGCTAAGTAGCCCCTGAAAGCCGTTATTACGATGCTGGGACCCACATGCAAGAAAAATAAAACAGTAGCTTCATTCTGCTCTGCACATAACTTCAATCCGCACCAGTGATCTGGGGCCCGATTGCATTTTGGACTCCAGAAACTTCTGTCAGTTTTCAGGACACGTTTTTCGGTTCAGTGTTCAGGTTTCAGTGCCGGCGCCCCTGCATCTGTGCAGCCTTGGTGGGCATCATTTGGAAGTGGCCTTAGAGCTTTTCCCATACAATAAATACCTATGTTATCCCTCCGATATTTAACCCAATGTACAACACTTCCTCATATGGAGTCCCTAGATCATCTCTAGGGGCTTCCTAGATTTCTCGCTTATGGTCTGTTTCATTTATTGAGCTATGTGTGCTTTGCTTAGTCGCTCAGTCATGTCCAACTGCGACCCCATGGACTGTAGCCTGCCAGGCTCTTCTATCCATGGGATTCTCCAGGCAAGAATACTGGAGTGGGTTGCCATTCCCTCCTCCAGGGAATCTTCCCAACCCTGGGATCAAACCCAGGTCTCTTGCATTACAGGCGGATTCTTTACCAACTGAGCCATCAGGGAAGCTCATTGAGCTAGGAAGGATAACTCTTCAAATCTTAAAACACTTGCGTTGACTTACCTTTCGAGATTCCCCTGGTGGTCCAGCGGTTAAGACTTCGCCTTCCAATGCATGGGGTGTGCATTTGATCCCTGATTGGGGAAATAAGATCCTGCGAGCTGTGTGGCATGGCCAAAACAACAAACAAACCTGGAGGCTGGCAGATAGACCATCTCAATTAAAAATAATAATAATGAAAATAATGCTTCCTAGGTGGTGCAGTGGTAAAGAATCCACCTGCTGGTGCAGGAGATGCAAGAGATGTGGGTTCAGTCCCTGGACTGGGAAGAGCCCCTGGAGGAGGAAATGGCAACCCACTCCAGTATCCTCGCCTGGAGAATCCCATGGACAGAGGAGCCTGGCTGGCTATAATCTATAGGGTTGCAAAGAGTCAGACATGACTGAGCATGCACAGAACAGACCCAGTGAAAATAAATGTGTATGTGAAATGCCATTAAGAGAGAAGGCTGAAAGGCGGTGTGGCATATTGGTAAGACTAGTAAAGAGAAACCGGAAGTTTTCAAGTCTGGTACTGGTCCACTGAGTTTTCCTTCCATCTGAAGCAGGGGTGTGGTGGGCAGGAAGGGAAATACAGTACTTGTTTTAATCATTTCATCTGTGATGGGAGAAATATCCACTGTGTTTATGGATGACACATACTTTATCTTCCAGGGGTTTTGTGGGAAATGAGTGAGGTGCTACACATAGCCATGGAAGCTGTAATGACTTAAAAAAATATCCGGAATAATGCCTAATTGGAATGTCAGTTCAATTAATTGGCCGTTGCTGCTCTTTTGAGTTTCTATGTGCCTCCCCCCATCACTCTATCATCCCCTTTTCCTTTTCTCCAACCCTCTCTCAATCCAGAAGGCAAGATGGTGTCCTTCCATGAAGGCTATTAGAGTTCCATTAGCTGGAACAGTCAGGTATCTGTATCTGCAGATTCAGGACCTGTGATGGGGGCACTGACCATGTTATGTGATGGACTTGAGCATCCCTGGACTTTGCTATCTGCAGCTGGGAGGTGGCAAGGTGGTCCCAGAAGCAATCCCTGCCCACCCCAAGGGACGAAGGTGCCATCTTTCTTATATGTTTCTGTAGCCATTGCAGTGCTTCTTGTACTCAGAATTACAGAAATAATTCTGTATTTCTGAGTAAAGAAGTGGCAGCAGGACTTAACAAGTGGATACAGTCTTTAATCTAAAATAAGACTAAAACTGGGCCCTGACTTCCCCCTCTTCTGGTGGTCTCTTCTGGGAAGTATGTTAGTTGCTGTATCATATTCCACTCTTTGTCACTCAATGGACTATAGCCTGCCAGGCTTCTCTGTCCGTGGGATTTCCCAGGCAAGAATACTGGGGTGGGTTGCCATTCCCTGCTCCAGGGGATCTTTCTGACCCAGGGATTGAACCTGCGTCCCCTGCACTGCAGGCGGATTCTTTGCCCTCTGAGTCAGAGGAATTGGCTCCCTTTTTAGCTGAAATGCAACTCTTTGTGCTCCTCTGCAGAGCCTGCCGTCCTTTAGCTGTGTCATCGTGAATAAGTCAGGGGATCCCTCTCAACATTTTGTAAGCACACCTGTGTCTGAACTCTACAAGGGCCTGGTGTTTTGTGAAATCGCCTTTATCCTGGGAGCAGAGAAATCTTTTTTACTTCTCTCTGCCCGATGCCAGTTCCAACAGCTGTAACTATTTCATTTTTAATTTGCTCTTTGCAGCCTTGTCTCTGCTTAATCCATTAAGACAACTTTGAATGTTCCCGGCTCATATATTTATAAAGGAGAGGGAGGAAAAAATGAAGGGAAAAGACTTTGAATAATGGTATCTAAATTGTAGCCAAATGTACTCAGAACCCTCCTAGGTTAAATTGCAAATAATTTTCTTTCAAACATCACAAACACTCTCCCTAACTTAACTCAACACATTGGACCGAGAGGTCTCATTGCGATCGGAAACAGGACTCATTCTCTTTTTACTCTCAGTCGGTCCCTCTTTCTCTCTCTCCTCCCTCTTGCTTTCCTTCTGTAAAGGTTCTTCTGGTTCTGTTTTAGCTGCATTATCTCTAAGTTTCCTCCCTGGAGTTCCCATGAATAATTTGCCTGTCTCTTGAGAGAGCGCGGTTGGAGACCAACCCTATCCTCCTGGTGCAGGGAGATGGGAGGAAGGCTGCTTTAAATCAATCAGTTGACACTAATCTAAGGTCTAATTAGCTCTGGGTGGGCGTGTGCTTTGATTATAGGAAGTGCCTCAGGCAGTGGCTGGCATCTCAAGGGCTGCTCCCCATGTATCAATCATCCTTTGACAAGGAGATCTAGAAGGAAAAAAAAAAAATGAGGAAGGGGGTGCGGTGGGGGCACTTTTCTCTCCATCATCTGTTGATTATCTGTTTCCAATGATCCAAACCAATGCGCTTTGAAGCTCATGGTTTGCTCTTAGCAATGAGCACCCTCACCACAGAGACAAACTTTCTAAAATCATCTAAAACTGCCAGTTGTGTCAAATAATGACTTCCTGTGTCACAGAGGAGCTAATTACATCTAATAGCCCTTATGTGCTTTCTTTTTTTTTTTTTAATCTAACCTAAATGCTGCAGCTCTACTTTTCAATATTCCCCCAACCCTCCAAAAGGAACAATTGGTTATGATGGAGTCCTTCCTGTTTACAGTTTACATGAAATGATGGATGGCTGAACACAAAGGGGCAGTATCTTTAGTTGAAATGAGAAATTGTTTTTATTGAAAATGGCAGGCCTGTAATGGTTTTCTGATTGTCCTATTTCTTCCTGTACCTCAATTCACTCTTTTTGGAAGTGGGGGTGGGGGGCGGCGGTTTAGAAATGTCCCCAGAGGTGGCTCTGGCATGCTTAACTGCTGCTGCTCCTGTGCCTGTTTCTGGTAGAAGGGTAGGTGGCTGGTGTCATTCTTTCCTCTTCTGTGTGACCTACAGATCCTCGGGATGATGATTAGATCAGAAGTAGTAAGGCAATTTGAGTGCCTTCCAGTTTTTAAACAAAGAAAAACAAATCTAACCAAGCAGGTTAATGTCCCTCTCATGGATCATGAGACTGAGAGAGGTGTTTAAAAACACCGTCTTTATTTCAGATCTGATTTGCCTTTCTGGGTGCTTCACGTGTCTGATGATTCCAAGCTGCCGCCTTGGCTGGACACAGGGCACAGGGCCGCCAAGTGGCAGTGAAAGCAGTCTCGCAGAGACGCCCGCGCAGAGCCTGGTGCCGGGCGCAGCCTGGGGTTCAATCCTGGCCGCACCACTTCCCAGCTGTGCGACCCTGGGCAGCATACTTAACCCTGGTGAACCTCACCTGCAGAGTGGAAATCACGACAGTGCCTGCTTCACAGGCTGATTATGAAAATCAAATCACATGATGCCTGTGGCGTGTTTAGCACATGGCAAGCACTCAATAAAGCGTGAACTGGTGGTGATGGTGCAGGTAAGTCAGTGTTTGCACAACAGCTCTGGCTGAGATCAGAAATCCACGGACGTCTGTCTTTCTTTGGGGGCAGAGACTTGAAAATGAAGTTCTCCCAAAATGTTATGTGAGGCTCAAGCAGCATCCTAATAGTGGTCTCATACACAGGACTGTAGGCTTATAGGAGCCTTGTGTCAAGGACGTAACATAAAATGCTTGGAAGATTTCAGACCTACTTCGAGTGAAGTCATCTCTATCTTAAAAATTTTCAGAAGGCTAAACTTTCTTATCATGATATGTGAAGAAAGTCTGGCTTGACAACTGTATTAGAAAATTAACATTGGAATGTTCATTGGAAAACTCCTATCCTTGCGAACTTGAAGAAAACCCCCCCCCAACACAATGCAGAATAAGGGTGACGATGATACCTGTGTTGTAAAAGGCCTAGCTCACATTTTCACCCTTTAGAACGTAATGCTTCTGGGGTGGCGCAGTGGTAAAGAATCTGCCTGCCTGATGCATGAGGTATGAGACACTCGTTCGATCCCTGGCTTGGGAAAATTTCCTGGAGGAGGAAATGGCAACCCACTCCAGTATTCTTGCCTGGGAAATCCCATGGACAGAGGAGCCTGGTGGGCCATGGTGGTTGGAAAAGAGTCAGAGATGACTGAGCACATAGAATTTAATGCTTTCAAATTTTGTTTCCAATCTGAAATAAACATGAAGTACAAATGACTCCATCACAAAACTTATTTTATGTTGTTTCATTTTTATCAATGTGATACCTTTTAGAAACTTTTCCAAATGTTAATATGAAAACATACATTTTAGCATAAACTTATTCCTGTTTTTCAGATTGGAGAAAATAACAATATCATGAAAGTAATCAATTCTGATTTCTTTCCTCAAAGGATCTTGTTGATAAGCCTATTTTCACCCGTTGGTTGAAAGGCAGATAATAAAGTTGTCAAAAGCATAAACTCAGATTCTACATTTCCAGGTTCCTTACTAAAAGACGACCAAGGCTTCATTATAATTTTGAAAAGAGCAGTTAAAGATGTAATATGCAGAGATGCTATTTCATTACTTTCAATTACTTCTGGTAACTCAGATTGTCAGTAAGGTTCTCTCCTCTTATCTATTTTAAGTAATGGAAGTGATGCACAGTTAGCATGCTGCATGGTGAACATTTCAATATTTGAAGATTTTTACAGACTCACAGAAACAGGACAGACCTGTAGTTGCTGGGGGGAAGGTGCCGGGGGAGGATGGAGCGGGGGTTCGGGAGTGGCAGATGCCAACTGTTACACAGGGTGGACAAGCAACAAGGCCCTCCTGTGCAGCCCAGGGGGACAGAGTCAACATCCTGTGATGAACTGCGATGGAAAAGAATGTAAAAATATGTATAAAGTGTGTTAGTTGCTCCGTCGTGTCCGACTCTTTGCAGCCCCATGGGCTGTAGCTCACTAGGCTCCTCTGTCCATGGGATTCTCCAGGCAAGAATACTGGAGTGGGTAGCCATGCCCTTCTCCAGGGGATCTTCCCGATCCAAGGATCAAATCTTGCTCTCCTGCATCGCAGGCAGATTCTTTACAGTCTGAACCACCAGGGAAGCCCCAACATACGTATATATGTACGTAAAACTGAATCACTTTGCTGTACGACAGAAATTAACACAACATTATGAACCAACTATACTTCAGTAAGATTTAAAAAATACTTGTAGGTTTTTAGATTCCAGATTTTACACACTTAATTGGTTTAGTACATCTCTTTTTGATTCTTTCAATAAAAGGAAAATGATTAAAACATTAAATGGATTTGCATCACACTTAACATCTGAATTAACTGTCTCAGTCAGGAGAGTGCTATTCTAATTTCAATGTTATTTTCATAGCTAATCAAAATAAAAAGCAATGCCCATAAGTAGCAACAAGGAAAACAACCCTTGCATTCTAAAAGCCTACATCACCTTTTGTTTTGATAAACGTGGGTAGGAGAATCCTAGCTCAAATCAAGATTAGGCTACAAAAGCTATAATACAGAGGCAGCACTATTAAATTATCACTCTCTGCAGGTACATGCGATGCATTGGGGGTGATAAATAGTCCTTGGCTACTGCGGGAACACGTTTTTAAACTATGGTTGGAGGGATTTTGTCTAGACTGTAGAAAGTGCTTTCTACACGAGGGTTATGTGTCATGGGAAAGCACTATTACAACAGGGGTTACAGAACTTCCTGCTCTGGGAATTTTTATAATAAGAGCCAGGCTGGTGTCATTTCACACGAGACCTGCCCGGAGGTAGGGGAATGGATAAAATGACCTTTCCTGCCTCCTCCAAGGGTTATGACTGGTCCTTAATGAAAACCTGGTACCATGGACTCATTGGGTATGGGACAGTGCTTCTGAGGCCAAAGTTTAATTTCATAACAGCAATCGGATACTGAAGATAGATGGATTGCGCTCTTCAGGAGGTGGATAAAATGACTTGGTCTTTGGAGTACATCTCAGGGGGCGTTTTAAGGAATATTCTCTGGGAAGTGCATTCAGTGCTGGCAGAGGCATTCCTTGATGATTTAATGGTCTTTTCCATTTCCAGGTCTTATGACGTGTTATTACCACCATTGAGCAGTTAGAATCTGACTTTTAGTGTCCACATGGTAACAGACACCGGCTAAACAGCTGGGCCATCCAGCTTCTCAGTCGGCCTTGCTTCCTTGCTGCGCGGTTACTCAGGCTGTGGCTGCATGGCTTCTTTTTAGCTCCTTTGGATTTGAGTGTGTTCTATGTTGTTAAGACCTGTATGTCGAGTCACTTGGTTTTGGCCGACATTCCAAGGAGGTGGCTGGGAAATGGTATGGATCCAGCAGCCCGCTCTCTTGGAAATTAAAACTCCCTGTTGCCTTTGATCTCACGTCTATTCACTTTCACTAAAGCAACAGATAGGATTGACTTGAGGATGCCAAATAGGAACAACGTTGAATTAGGGTACCAAATGTGAATAGTGAGTGTGTGTGTGTGTGTGTGTGTGTGAACCAAATGTGAATATTGAGTGAGTGTGTGTGTGTGTGTGTGTGTGTGTGTAGGGGATTCACACCAGTCTTGTTCAATGGACGGCCCAAATAAATGCCTGGGTTGTTACCTTTTGCTGGTTCTTACAAGCTGCAGCTCTGAAAAGAGATAGGATTGTTATACTTACTATTGAAATAGGCCGCTGGGCAGGCTTCGGGAGACACTGAGCTGCAGGGACACTTTCTGGCCCCCTCTTTGTACCTGTTCATGTTGAATGCTGGCGACTTTGGGCTTCTGCCGCTCCCGAAACAGAACCAGTCGGTGAACAATGGGGCCGCGGGAAGGGAGGGCGGATGGGCGTCCTCCGCGACAGGTGCGGTGATATGGTGCCCCTTTCCCACATGTATCAGTCGGTCTCCAGCGGCCTGTGCACTCTGAGAACAAAGCGCTTGTGCAGATCAAGTGTCTGCCATTTAGAAGCAAAAGAGCAGCACGGAGGTGCATGTGGGGGGCGAGGAGGGGTGGAGCGCGGGGAGAGGGCTTGTTTCTGTGCTGGCATCTCTGTTCCTGCTGTATCCAGAGCTCAGATGTGAAATCCTATCTGGGTTATTTTGCTCCCAATAATCGTGGTGCACTGAGGTTCCGAGATGGTATCTGGGTGATGAACACAGAGAGAAGGTCCATTGTTCCTCCCTCATCTGTGTGGAGGAGCTGCCAGCAAGTGTCTTCAGGTGGGACAGGAACGATCCCGGCGAGGCAGACGCCCTCCGGGACCCGGGCCGGGCTCCCAGCTGCAGACTCTCTTGCCATGCCAACGCCTGCAGCCTCTCCCTCATATATCATTCATGTTTAATGGACTGATAGCGCCTGTCATATCCTTAAAGTTGACCTGAAATTGTGATACTCCCTTGGAACAATTTGAGATCAGACAAGTAGAAGACATGTTTGTGGTTAAGGAATTATTTTCAGGGGCCTGTCCAAGTGTTTCCATATGAGGCTAATGCTGTTTTTGTAAGGAGCAAACGCAAGAGACACAATAAATATTACTTCGTTTCCTCTGGTCCATTAAAAAGAGAAAGATTCTGATTGTGGAGAGAAGGCATTCAAGGAGAGATTTTTTTTTTCTCCAGAAGAAAGTAAAATGTCCCGTTATCTAAGCAAGTATCATTTTTCTCTCTTTTTTGTGCTATGTTTGGGTCTCTCTTTTTTTTTTTTTAGGCTTGAGGTTTGCGTAGGCATCTGTGGTCTATGTTTTAAGTCATTTTCGCTTTCTGCATAGTTGGGGAGGGAAGAGCTCTGTTCCCATAATTCCTGCTTGAAAGTTTCTTGGTTGATGTCTGTGTCTACCCTTGGTATCTGCTATTCTATATGTAGAGTCCTTTTCCCCCCATTTTCCTGTTTGTTGACTTCCTCTCATCTTCCAAAACGTGGCCGGCGTGTCCCTTCTTGTGTCCAGCCTTCCGCAGCCCCTTAGGCGTAGTGTAAGCACGCCCCCCTTGGCCACCCTGCTGGTTTCCAGTGCCAGCGCAGATGCGTTCATGCACGGTATTTATTTGAGAATATGGCTGTCTCCTCTCTGCCCCATGCATCTGTCGGGTGCGAGGCGGTTTTCCTCCTTCTTTAGTCCCACCGCTGCCCAGGGTGGCGCTTCATAAATGCTGATCCGGGGAGTCCAGGGATTAACAGTGCTTTCAGAGGCCAGGACGGGCCTGACTGACAGGGTGCTCGGTTCCCTTTAATGATTTGCCGCGGCTGAGCATCAGAGCCCAGAGTATTAATGGTGGTTCTCCATAGGAGGAATCCTCCAATTAGGGATTCTCTAAGAATTCCTTTCTTAGCAATAAGCGTTTTACATGATATGTAAGGTCGATGTCAGATTTACGACAGTCAGACTTCTTTGTATGTGTTTGGTTGCAAATGACTAATGATGATGATGACATAAGAAAGAACAATTCAGCAGCTAACATTTCAAACCCAGCAGTGTTTGAAGCGTTCCAGGCACTATGGTAAGCAGATTTGTATGTACAATCATATTTCCTGCTAACAAGAATGCAGTGAGTTATATGCTATTATCCTCATGTTCTACGTGAGGAAACTGAGGTAAGGCATGATTATGTGGCTTATCCGGGATCCTTAGCAGGCGTGAGTAGTGAAGTCCGGATGTGAGCCTGGGGAGCACCACGGGCTGCTTGTGTGAGCAAGGACCACGGGACGCAGCCACAGAGGCCCTCTTGGTCCTGGGCGGTGGGAGGCAGCCCACCTCGATTTCTTACTCCACTAGGATTTGAAAGGCATCCTGTGCTTCCTGGATGGTGTGTGCGTGCTCAGTCGTGTCTGACTCTTTGCGACCTGATGGACCATAATCCACCAGGCTCCTCTGTCCATGGGATTCTCCAGGCAAGGATACTGGAGGGGGTTTCCATTTCCTCCTCCAGGGGATCTTCGTGACCCTGGGACTGAGCCCACGTCTCCTGTGCCTCCTTCATTGGCAGGCAGATTCTTTACCCCTGAGCCACTTGGGAAGCCCCCTGAGTGCTTCCTAGTCCCATATTATCTGTAAACCTCCTCTGATCTTCCAAGAGGATCAGGAAAATGTGGAGTGTACAACCTGGACAAGTCTGCATCTCCAGACTCAGTGAGACCCATCAGCTGGGATTCTGCCTATGTCTCCAGTCTCAGAAGAAATTTGTGGGTCTAGGTGGTTTTCTAGAAAATGTTGGCCAAAACCACATTCACCCCAATTGCTGTATGAATGAAACACATGGGTTTTCTTTGTGTTTTTTGAATAATTCCAATGGTGACCTCAAGCTTCTATTTCCCTATATTTGTGTGGAGTCAACCAAAATAGCTTTGTATAAACAACAAAAAGTATGAAAAGGCATATGCACCTTGTCAGTGCTGTGCCAACTGGAAAGACTCTTAGGAACACATCTGCATCCACAGAAGAACTGTGGCTTTGGTACAGACCAGCTTTTAAAACGCTAAAGAAATCACTTCTTCGGGTGTCTCTGTCTTATATTTAGCTACTTTTCAGTTTTTATATTTGCACATTAGCTAGTATTTCAAGCAGTACATTTTTCTTCTCAAATTGAAAAGACTCAGTTATATTCTTCGAAGATATTTTAAATTGTATCTAATGCTGAAAAGTGCCAAATTCTAACAAGGAGGGGAATAATGTTGGTTTTAAGTTGGTAATATTATATTTTTATAGTTCATTATTGGGAAATTTCTAATGTGTTTTCTTCACCTTGTGTCTTTAAATGGTTTGAAGTTTTTAAAAGGTTTAAGGACATGTTGAGCATAAAAGTAAGTCTCATTCTCACAAATATCACTAGAACTCGTTCTAAAAAGGAAAGTAGTGGTCTACATCTATATGTCCATTATATTTTTCTATGGCACAGTGTTTATGAACTATAATAATTATTTTGTTATTTTTTTAAATTTACCAGCTATTTTTGGTATAACACAGAAAATGAGACAAGAAGTAACAAGTTTCACTACCATGTTTGGTCTCAAATATTTCTCTCCTTTCAGTCATATTAATCTACCAGGATGTAAAGTGGCTGTTATAATAAGGCAAGATTTGAACATGACTGGTGGAGAGCAGTTACAGTATTAGAAAACATTTGTATGAAAGAGCATTTTTAATGTTTTCCACAGGCATATTGCAAGAAAAGTACTGATAAAGTTTACCAGAATGAAATTGTTTGTTACTGGTGTCATTTAGTCACTAAATCGCATCTGACTCTTTGTGACCCTATGCACTATAGCCCACCAGGCTCCTCTGTCCATGGGATTTTCCAGGCAAGAATACTGGAGTGGGTTGCCATTCTCTTTTCCAGAGGCTCTTTCTGACCCAGGGATCAAACCAGCATTTCCTGCACTGGTAGGCAGGTTCTTTACCGCTGAGCCACCGGGGAAGCCCCAGTAGAATGAAATTAGTCTTTATCTGCTGCAGCTCAAGATTTGTCCCTGGCTAAGTTTCTTCAAAGCCATTTACTGACATCAATCTATACCATATAATTTGAGTACTTTTACTTATTTAGATACTATGAGTACTCAAAATATTAAAATATATATATATATATGTTCTATGACTTCAGTAAGCTCTAGGTGCTGCAGGACCAGTTAGGAGTGTTGATAAACTGAGCCCACTTAGAGTGATAGAACACAGCATTAGAAGACACTTTGAATAAGTACATTTGGGGGATTTTTCCTGAAGAAAAGCTAATTGAGACTCAGAAGATTAAATCATCAACTAAGAATAGCAGAAAGATAGTATATGATCTCACATCTTCCGTATCTCTAGATTTTAATTGTGACTAATATTTTAGATTCCAGGCTGCACAAGAATTATATCTATCCTTTTCTGTATAATACCTAGATTAGGACCAATTTCAGATTCATGTTTATATATTTTTAATTGTGATGAAACTTTCCTCACCATTAACCCAAAAGTAGATAGATAGTCAATGGTATAATAATTCATTCAGGATTAATTAGCTCCAAATTATGGTTTGACCAGATATGATGTTGAATGGTGGTAAGTAGAATGGATTATGGGCTTCCCAGATGGCTCTGTGGTAAAGAGTCCGCCTGCCAAGCAGAAGACGTGGCTTAGATCCTTGGGTCGGAAAGATCCCCTGGAGAGGGAAATGGCAGCCCACTCCAGTATTCTTGCCTGGAGAATCCCATGGACAGAGGAGCCTGGTGTGGAGCCTGGTGGGCTACAGCCCATGGGGCAGCAAAATAGTCAGATATGACTTAGCAACTAAATGACACAGGAAAAAGTGTCACAGTGGATTACACAGAAAAAAAAATCACTGGAAGACAATAAGTCCAAGGTAAGAGAAACCCAAGTAAGGTGGTAGATGTTGCAAGAGGGCATCAGAGGGCAGATACACTGAAACCATAACCACAGAAAACTAGTCAATCTAATCACACTAGGACCACAGCCTTGTCTAACTCAATGAAACTAAGCCATGCCTGTGGGGCCACCCAAGACGGGCGGGTCATGGTGGAGAGATCTGACAGAATGTGGTCCACCGGAGAAGGGAATGGCAAACCACTTCAGTATTCTTGCCTTGAGAACCCCATGAACAGTATGAAAAGGCAAAGTGATAGGATACTGAAGGAGGAACTCCCCAGGTCAATAGGTGCCCAATATGCTACTGGAGATCAGTGGAGAAATAACTCCAGAAAGAATGAAGGGATGGAGCCAAAGCAAAAACAATACCCAGTTGTGGATGTGACTGGTGATAGAAGCAAGGTCTGATGCTGTAAAGAGCAATATTGCGTAGGAACCTGGAATGTTAGGTCCGTGAATCAAGGCAAATTGGAAGTGGTCAAACATGAGATGGCAAGAGTGAACGTCGACATTCTAGGATCAGCTAACTAAAATGGACTGGAATGGGTGAATTTAACTCAGATGACCATTATATCTACTAATACAGGCAGGAATCCCTTAGAAGAAATGGAGTAGCCATCATGGTCAACAAAAGAGTCCAAAATGCAGTACTTGGATGCAATCTCAAAAACGACAGAATGATCTCTGTTCATTTCCAAGGCAAACCATTCAGTATCACAGTAATCCAAGTCTATGCCTCAACCAGTAATGCTGAAGAAGCTGAAGTTGAACGGTTCTATGAAGACCTACAAGACCTTTTAGAATTAACACCCAAAAAAGATGTCCTTTTCATTATAGGGGACTGGAATGCAAAAGTAGGAAGTCAAGAAACACCTGGAGTAACAGGAAAATTTGGCCTTTGAATACAGAATGAAGCAGGGCAAAAGCTAATAGAGTTTTGCCAAGAGAACGCACTGATCATAGCAAACACCCTCTTCCAACAACACAAGAGAAGACTCTACAAATGGACATCACCAGATGGTCAACACAGAAATCAGATTGATTATATTCTTTGCAGCCAAAAATGGAGAAGCTCTATACAGTCAGCAAAAACAAGACCAGGAGCTGACTGTGGCTCAGATCATGAGCTCCTTATTGCCAAATTCAGATGTAAATTGAAGAAAGTAGGGAAAACCACTAGACCACTCAGGTATGACCTAAATCAAATCCCTTATGCTTATACAGTGGAAGTGAGGAATAGATTTAAGGGCCTAGATCTGATAGATAGAGTGCCTGATGAATTACGGACTGAGGTTCTTGACATTGTACGGGAGACAGGGATCAAGACCATCCCCATGGAAAAGAAATACAAAAAAGCAAAATGGCTGTCTGGGGAGGCCTTACAAATAGCTGTGAAAAGAAGAGAAGTGAAAAGCAAAGGAGAAAAGGAAAGATATAAGCATCTGAATGCGGAGTTCCAAAGAATAGCAAGAAGAGATAAGAAAGCCTTCCTCAGTGATCAATGCAACGAGATAGAGGAAAACAACAGAATGGGAAAGACTAGAGATCTCTTCAAGAAAATTAAAGATACCATAAGACTGTTCTATACATCAGAGTCTCTTTTGCTGTCTCGTATACAGGGTTATTGTTACCATCTTTCTAAATTCCATATATATGTGTTAGTATACTGTATTGGTGTTTTTCTTTCTGGCTTACTTCACGACTCTGTGGGAGAGGGAGAGGGTGGGAAGATTTGTGAGAATGGCATTGAAACATGTATACTATCATGTATGAAATGAGTTGCCAGTCCAGGTTTGATGCACGATACTGGATGCTTGGGGCTGGTGCACTGGGACGACCCAAAGGGATGGTATGGGGAGGGAGGAAAGAGGAGGGTTCAGGATGGGAAACACGTGTATACCTGTGGCGGATTCATTTCGATATTTGGCAAAACCAATACAATATTATAAAGTTTAAAAATAAAATTAAAAAAAAAAAGAAAAAATTAAAGATACCAAGGGAACATTTCATGCAAAGATGGGCTCGATAAAGGACAGAAATGGTATGGACCTAACAGAAGCAGAAGAAATTAAGAAGAGGTGGCAAGAATACACAGAAGAACTGTACAAAAAAGATCTTCACGACCCAGATAATCACGATGGTGTGATCACTGACCTAGAGCCAGACATCCTGGAATGCGAAGTCAAGTGGGCCTTAGAAAGCATCACTACGAACAAAGCAGGTGGAGGTGATGGAATTCCAGTGGAGCTATTTCAAATCCTGAAAGATGATGCTGTGAAAGTGCTGCACTCAATATGCCAGCAAATTTGAAAACTCATCAGTGGCCACAGGACTGGAAAAGGTCAGTTTTCATTCCAATCCCAAAGAAAGGCAATGCCAAAGAATGCTCAAACTACCGCACAATTGCATTCATCTCACACACTAGTAAAGTAATGCCAAAATTCTCCAAGCCAGGCTTCAGCAATACGTGAACCGTGAACTTCCTGATGTTCAAGCTGGTTTTAGAAAAGGCAGAGGAACCAGAGATCAAATTGCCAACATCCGCTGGATCATGGAAAAAGCAAGAGAGTTCCAGAAAAACATCTATTTCTGCTTTATTGACTATGCCAAAGCCTTTGACTGTGTGGATCACAATAATCTGTGGAAAATTCTGAAAGAGATGGGAATACCAGACCACCTGACCTGCCTCTTGAGAAACTTATATGCAGGTCAGGAAGCACCAGTTAGAACTGGACATGGAACAACAGACTGGTTCCAAATAGGAAAAGGAGTTTGTCAAGGCTGTATATTGTCACCCTGCTTATTTAACTTATATGCAGAGTGAATCATGAGAAACGCTGGGCTGGGAGAAGCACAAGCTGGAATCAAGATTGCTGGGAGAAATATCAATAACCTCAGATATGCAGATGACACCACCCTTATGGCAGAAAGTGAAGAGGAACTCAAAAGCCTCTTGATGAAAGTGAAAGAGGAGAGTGAAAAAGTGGGCTTAAAGCTCAACATTCAGAAAACGAAGATCATGGCATCTGGTCCCATTACTTCATGGGAAATAGATGGGAAACAGTGGAAACAGTGTCAGACTTAATTTTTCTGGGCTCCAAAATCACTGCAGATCATGACTGCAGCCATGAAATTAAAAGACGCTTGCTCCTTGGAAAAAAAGTTATGACCAACCTAGAAAGCATATTCAAAAGCAGAGACATTACTTTGCCAAGAAAGGTCCGTCTAGTCAAGGCTATGGTTTTTCCAGTAGTCATGTATGGATGTGAGAGTTGGACTATAAAGAAAGCTGAGTGCTGAAGAATTGATGCTTTTGAACTGTGGTGTTGGAGAAGACTCTTGAGAGTCCCTTGGATTGCAAGGAGATCCAACCAGTCCATTCTGAAGGAGATCAGCCCTGGGATTTCTTTGGAAGGAATGATGCTAAAGCTGAAACTGCAGTACTTTGGCCACCTCATGCGAAGAGTTGACTCATTGGAAAAGACTCTGATGCTGGGAGGGATTGGGGGCAGGAGGAGAAGGGGACGACAGAGGATGAGATGGCTGGATGGCTTCACCGACTCAATGGAGGTGAGTCTGAGTGAACTTCGGGAGTTGGTGATGGACAGGGAGGCCTGGCGTGCTGCAATTTATGAGTCACAAAGAGTCGGCCATGACTGAACGACCAAACTGAACTGAAGCTAATAAGTAGAGAGACCCTTTAAAAATTTTTTTTATATTCTATATCATCAACTAACAATGTTGTGATAGTTTCAAATGCACACAGAACAACTCAACCTTATGTATACATGTATCCATTCTCCACCAGACTCCCTTCCCATCCAGGAGGCCCCATAATGTTGAGCAGAGTTCCCTGTACCACTGGCAGGACCTTGTTGGTTATCCATTTTAAATATGTCAGTGTGTACATGTCCATCCCCAACTCTCTAATTGCCCGTTACCCACTTCCTTCCCCCTGGTAGGGACCTATTTTTTATCATTAGAAAATAAAAAAGATCACACTTTCAGCCATACCAGTGTCTGCTGCTGCTGCTGCTGCTGCTGTGTCGTTTCAGTCGTGTCTGACTCTGTGCGACCCCATAGACGGCAGCCAACCAGGCTTCCCGTCCCTGGGATTCTCCAGGCAAGAACACTGGAGTGGGTTGCCATTTCCTTCTCCAGTGCAGGAAAGTGAAAAGTGAAAGTGAAGTCGCTCAGTCGTGTCGGACTCTAGCGACCCCATGAACTGCAGCCCACCAGGCTCCTCCGTCTGTGAGATTCTCCAGGCAAAAGTACTGGAATCTGGTGTCATTTCTTTCTCCGATACCAGTGTCTAGGTATAGTCTATTGCCACACCTCCCAAATCTGCACATATTACAATGTGACTTCCCAGCGGCTCTCCTGAAGATACAGTCTCTATCTCCCCATCCCTAGAACCTGGACTGCCTTGCAACTTGCTTTTACCAGTCACACATCGTGAGTATGACAGGGTGCCGGTTCTGAGCACGTGCTTTAAGTGGCCTTGTTTGTCTTCTCTAGCCCAGGACACATCCCATGCTCCATGAGCACAAACTTGTGCTACTTTCCTTAATGATGAGAAACACTTGGCTGTATGACCTCTGTCACTCCAGTCGCCAGGCAGTGAATCACAAGACATGTAAGTGAGGCTGTCCTGTTGCAAGCATCCCCTAGCTGGTCCACCAGTGAATGTCATGAACAGTTAATTATAAGCAAACCCCAAACCCAGTGGAGGGCACCTGTACCTGCACCAGATCAAAAGAACTGCCCAGCTGACCCATAGACCCTGGAGCAGTAATAGATGCGCACCGCTTTAGGCCACTGAGTTTCGGAGTGACCTCTTAGCATCATTATGGCAATAGCTAAGAGATATACGTAGTCAAACATTAAATATATGACTACAGCAATCATGGGACTCAGACATTCCACACAGGTCATGTTCATTTTCACTCAGGTTTAGTCAAAGTCATTGTTTTCAGTTACTTGGCTATTTGTTACTTGGTTCAAAGCTCCATTGACTTGATAATTATCCTTTTTTAAAATTCCCATAGAATTTTAATTGTTGTTGTTGAGTCACTATGTCCAAGTCTTTGCAACCCCATGGACTCCGTACTGCACGCTAGGCTTCCCTGTCTTTCACTGTCTCCCAGAGTTGGCTCAGATTCATGTCCGTTGAGTGGGTGATGCTGTCTAACCATCTTATCCTCTGCTTCCCCCTTCTCCTTGTTAAATATCATATATTAATGCATGTATGTAGAATCTCGGAAAATGGTACAGATGTACCTATTTGCAGAGCAGGAATAGCCATGCAGACATAGGAATGGAAATGTGGACACAGAGGGGAAAGGAGAGGGTGGCATCAGCTGGAAGAGCAGCGCTGACACGTGAACAGATGCGGCAGTCAGCAGGCGCCTCGAGCTGTCGTGTCTGACTCTGTGGCTCCAGGGACTGTCACCTGCCAGGCTCCTCTGTCAATGGGAGTTTGCAGGTAGGAATACTGGAGTGGGGTGCCGTTTCCTTCTCTGATACATACACTACCGTGTGTCAATAGATAGCTAGTGGGAGGCTGCTGTGGAGCACAGGGAGCTCAGTGCTCTGTGCTGACCATGAGCGGTAGCACAGGGAGCAGGGTGGGAGTTTACATGCAGCTGATTGGCTTCATTCTATAGCAGAAACTAACACAACACTGTAAAGCAACTATATCCCAGTTTTAAACTTGACCTTAGAAGTCGCTTAGTCCAACCATTAACTTTACAGAAAAATAATCCAGGCTGGATGAGTTAAAGGACAAACCAACAGCTTTTCCTCCAGTTCCTTACAGGCCCAGAGCTTGTATTCTTGCTGCTCAACATCAGATGCCCTAATTTTGCTTTTAGATAGGCATCAGAAAGAGACAAATATTATATGAATATTGTATTTTACAGAGATCACAGGTAGTGCCATCTAAAAAAAAAATAGTTCAGTGTTTGCCAGTCTGAAAAAAAAAGAGCAAAACGTCATCAGTCCTGCCTGGGCGTCTACACACAGGTGTGTGTCTGTCTGCGTCTGTCTCTCACGCTGACGTGCGATTCTGTGCTGTTTACTGCCGCTTAGTTATTTCAGCAGAAAGCACAGCTTTTCCTTTTAGATCAAGGCCTTACTACTTTTTCACTTAGATGTTTTGCCTTGCGACACCCTCTTGCAGCACGCAGGTTTCTTGCAGTGTTCCAGGACTGCAAATGTGCACGGCCGTCTCCACACTCTGCCCGTGAAACACAGCTCCGAGCCGTTTCCTACGGGGAATAAACTGTCATTTTTCACCACATTAAATTTTATAAGTTTCAAGCGAATGGAAAATGGATTTTATTATTTTTTCTCTTTCTCTCTCTCTCTCTTTTTTTGCCACGAATGTTTTATGGCTGCAAAAACAGAATTTGTGGTTTCAACTGTTCAAGTCTGATGCAGAAAGCTGCAGTACCTCTTATGTAACCTGATGGCCTGAATAATTATCAAAATATTTTGCTTTCCACCCTTTCTAAGCTTTAGCAGGAGAAAAAAAAAATTAGTGTATGCAACCTTTTGACCACAAAATAATAATAATGAGAAAGCCCCTTTTACCAGGGCTGCTTCTACACCCACACACTAAAGACGCTGTAACTGGGGAAAGTCAGTGCTCAAGCTGCACCTGTGTTCCTGCTCTTATTGGGAACTACCTTTTGCAAAGAAGAAAACAGAGCCCGCGAGAAGAACAGTCAGGGTTGAGAGTAAGGGGAAGAAAAGGAATGGAGATCTGGAGCCATATGCTACTGTATCCTTTCTGAATCCAGAAGTCATGTTATGCTGGTCTAAAGAGTGATGGGACATAAGATGGTGTCTACCAAGAATAGAATGTCCTCTTAGCTGATTCTGTATAGTATCATCTCAAACGTCATTTCATTAAAAATTTTTTTTATTTAATTTCTTTTATTTTGGGGTATACCGGGTCTTGGTTGTTGCTCCCCGGCTCTCTCTAGCTGCAGCAAATGGGGGCTGTTCCTCACCGCGCTCGGGCTTCTCTCTGTGGCGGTGGCTCACTGCAGGAGTCGTGGTGCGTGGGCTTAGTTGCCCTGAGGCACGTGGAGTCTTCCCCAGCCAGGAATCAACCATGTCCCTTGCACTGGCAGGTGGATTCTTAACCACTGGACCCCCAGGGAAGTCCCAGACACCATTTCAGTTCAGGTGAGCTTCACTTTGTGACATCTGGGATCCAGAATATTATGCTGGAGAAAAAATTCTTACAATGAATTCTATAATTTATATATGAACTCTAAAGAGTCCTGCTCTAATATAAACACCACCCCCACTCCCCAAAATGAAAGAAAACTGATCTGTTTTATCTATTTCGGTTTTGATTGTTTTCAAACAATCAGATGGTGACGGCATCCATGAAATTAAAAGACGCTTGCTCCTTGAAAGAAAAGCTATGACCAACCTAGACAGCATATTAAAAAGCAGAGACATTGCTTTGCCAACAAAGGTCCGTCTAGTCAAGGCTGTGGTTTTTCCAGTGGTCATGTATGGATGTGAGAGTTGGACTATAAAGAAAGCTGAGCACTGAAGAATTGATGCTTTTTAACTGTGGTGTTGGAGAAGACTCTTGAGAGTCCCCTGGACTTCGAGGAGATCCAACCAGTCCATCCTAAAGGAAATCAGTCTTGAGTATTCATTGGAAGGACTGATGCTGAAGCCAATACTTTGGCCACCTAATGAGAAGAACTGACTCATTTGAAAAGAACTTGATGCTGGGAAAGATTGAAGGCGGGAGGAGAAGGGGCCGACAGAGGATGAGATGGTTGGATGGCATCACCGACTCAATGGACATGAATTTGAGTAAACTCAGGGAATTGGTGATGGACAGGGAGGCCTGACATGCTGTAGTCCATGGGGTCACAAACAGTCGGACACGACTGAGTGACAACTGAACTGAACAGAACTGATTGTTTTCCTCTTGGTCACATTCTTATCTCATAAATGCCTTTATTAGAATCATATACTCCTTAGGGGAAGAAAGGGCTTCCCTGGTGGCTCAGATGGTAAACAGTCCACCTGCAATGCGGGAGACCTAGGTTCAATCCCTGGGTTGAGAAGATCCCCAGGAAGATCCCCTGGAGGAGGGGCTGGTAGCCCACTCCAGTATTCTTGCCTGGAGAATCCCATGGACAGAGGAGCCTGGTGGGCTGCAGTTCATGGGGTTGCAGAGAGGCAGACATGACTGAGTGACTAAACCAGCAAACCATGCTAGTATGCAATAGAAACTCAAGAAATGTTGCCTAAGGGTGTCATGAACCCACCGAGTTCTACTTCTCACGTTGTTGTTGTGTAGTTTCTCAGTCGTGTCTGACTCTTTGTGACCCCATAGCCTGCCAGAGGCTCCTCTGTCTATGGGATTCTCCAGGCAAGAATACTGGAGTGGGTTGCCATTCTCTTCTCCAGGGGATCTTCCCAACCTAGTGATTGAACCCACTTCTCCTGCTTTGGCAGGTGGATTTTTCACCACTGAGCCACCTGGAAAGCCCCTACTTCTAATGAATGGTGTACAATTAGCAGATACCCGAGGCTGGTTTTTTTCTGACCCAGAGACTGAAGGGCAATAAGAAATACCTGCCTTTAAACTTATCAGATATTATAAGGATATGGAGTTTCAGTAGCAGATACGACATCAATTTTTAATTCCAAAGACTGTATTACAAGCTATTTGAACTCTCGATGTCTACTTCCTGTTGAGGTGTGTACTTATTTATGGGAGTGTCTTCATAAGAAAGATGGGTGAAAGAATCGTCTATATAGGATAAAATGTAAGAATATAATATTATCATAGGAGTTATATAAATCCACTAAATTTGAGCTAGCCGTAGCCTTAAAGAGGATTAATGGAAGAACATAAAATATATTAGATTTGATAATTGCTACCAATGCTTTGGGCTTCCCAGGTGGCACAGTGGTAAAGAATCTGCCAGCTAATTTAGGAGACGTGGGTTCGATCCCTGAGTAGGGAAGATCTCCTGGAATAGGAAATGGCAACCCACTCCAGTATTCTTGCTTGGAAAATCCCATGGACAGAGGAGCCTGGCAGGCTATAGTCCAGGGGGTTGCAAAGAGTTGGACATGATAGTGCACACACACCCCAATGATTTAGCTATCATTCAAGATCTTACAAAAGTGGCTCTTTGCAGAGGCTCTGTAGAGTTTTTAATGGATAAGCTCAGGCTTTTGAGTCTGATGGACGTGGTGTGGAATAGCAACTTCATTCACTTATAGAATAAGTGAATGAATATCTCTGTGCTTCAAACCCCCCACCTAGAAAGTGTTGAGAGAATCTCTCATTTTGGAATTTATGAGCATATGGAGTGATTCAGTTTACAAGGTGGTGAGATTTTAAATCACAGACTCTGGAGTCAGGTCACCGGGGTTCATCTTCTGGCCCCTTGCTTACCAGTCAGGTGAACCTGAGCGAGTTTCCCAACTTCTCAGTGGCTCTGCTTAGGACAGTTTTGAGAGAATTGAGTTCAGGAAAATAAAAAAAATCATACCATTTCCTGAAACATGGCATAGGTTGAATACATTTTGGTCACTGTTGTTATCATTATTCTTGTTATATTGTTTATGTTCTATTAAATGGAAGCTACTTTTACACTAAACCATCCAGAAGAGACAAATCCATTTGGAGGAGATGAACACTGGTTGTTTTATTTGTTTTTAAAGAGATGCTTTATCATACTTAGAAAGTTATTCTAATGAAGGAATTGGTTTATGTTCATGGTAGTTTCCAAAAAGGAAGGCTCCGCCCATACTGGGTCTTGCTACATTATAGCCAGGGGAACTTCAGAAAGGGAACTGTAGTTATTGTTTAGTTGCTAAGTTGCCTCCTTGTGACCCCATGAACTGCAGCACACCAGGCTCCTCTGTCCTCCACCATCTCCTGAAATTTGTTCAAACTCATGTCCATTGAGTCAGTGATGCCATCCAACTATCTCATCCTCTGTCACCGCCTTCCCCTCCTGCCCTGTATCTTTCCCAGCACCAGGGTCTTTTCCAGTGAGTCACCTCTTCGCCTCAGGTGGCCAAAGTACTGGCGCTTCAGCTTCAGCATCAGTCCTTGCAGTGAATGATGCTGTGTTGGGAAAGTGTCTCTCTTCCTATTGGGTTAACCTCATGCCCATCCACTGTGAATCCGGGTGATTATCCGCCCATGCTGCTTGGTTAACAACAGCCTGCTCTTCAGTGGGTATTGAGTTTGAGGGCTGATGGAGTTTCCTTTTCAAATCAACTCTTTTGGAAATCCTCCCTAATGGAACTTGGTTCCTATGGCCAGAGAACAATGCGACCGAATAAGCCACCAGCTGGAGTGGAAGAGATGGCAAAGCTAAAAGGCATATCTCATTCTGGGGAAAATTAACCTCCCAATTTTGCCCAGTAATTGATTCCATCTGACCAAGGAGTTTCAGTCTCGAGTGTGACTGTCATTTGGATAGCTGGGAAGCGAAAGCCTGTAATTACAGTCAGGCAACCCTGTTATCAGAGCCTGGGGAGGGCTTTCGTCTCTTCCTACCCTCGGTGATCACAGGTGAGCCTGGGCAGGGATGGGGGAAGGACCAGGGAAAGGAAGCTGGTGGCTCCTTCTCAACAGCAAAAGGCCCCTAAGGCAACCACGACCCTGGAGAAAGGGTCAGAGGTCTTTGGGAGTCCCCTTGCGTTTTTCCTGATAGGAACAGGAAGAGGCTAGAGCTTCCTGCCGGATGCAAATTCTTCTTTCAAGGGAGATGCTTTGCCTGGACATGGCTAATAAAATCCTGGGACTTATGATTAACAGGTAGTGGGGAGAATGATATCCATGCCATCTCTAATATGCCATTAGCAGCTGCAGAAATAATTTTATTTTGTTCAGATAAGATTTGAGAGCTGACAGTGTGAGCACTGAATTGTACAGAACACGATAAATTAGGTAAAATAAAAATTTACATAGACACACTACTGGGGGCTTCCCTGGTGGCTCATTCGTAAAAAATCTGCCTGCAATGCAGGAGATGCAGGAGACACAGGTTTGATCCCTGGATTGGGAAGATCCCCTGGAGGAAGGCATGACAACCCACTCTAGTATTCTTGCCTGGAAAATCCCAGGGACAGAGGAGTCTAGCTGACTGCAGTTCATTAGAGTCTCAGAGTCGGACATGACTGAAGCGACTGAATGCACAGACACACACACACACACACAATTTTACCATAAGTAAAGTAGAAATACCTAGTGGGAAGCTGCTCTAAAGCACAGGGAGCTTAGCTCAGTGCCCGGTTGATGACCTAGAGGAGTGGGGTGGATGGGGGAGAGAGGCTTAATAGGAAGGGGACATATGTTCACTTATAGCTGATTCACACTGTTGTATAGCAGAGACTAGCACAACAGTGTAAAACAATTATACTCCAGTTAAAAATTATTGGATTTGTCCTCACCTTCCTTTATGTGTAAAGCAAATACTGTTGAAACTTCTTAGCACTGTTTGACTGTCGTGATTAGACTAAGTGCAAAATCCCCATGGTTGTCTGCATAACTGATTGTCTTATACAAGATTGAGATGAATCTAGTAAAAGCAGAATTACTTGTTTGGAAAATATGTCTAGTGAGATGAAGAGGCATGCCTGTAAGCTTTTTTTTTTTCCTGAGCCAGGACTCCTTTGTAAGGCAAGTAAGGTCTTTGAGTAATATAACGTGCTGTGCTTAGTTGCTCAGTCATGTCCGACTCTGCAACGCTGTGCACTGTAGCCCGCCACGCGCCTCTGTCCATGGGATTCTCCAGGCAAGAATACTGGAGTGGGTTGCCGTGCCCTCCTCCAGGGGATCTTCCCAACCCAGGGATTGAACCCAGGTCCTCCGAATTGCAGGCGGATTCTTTACCGTCTAAGCCACCAGGGAAAACCCTTGAGTAATATAATGGCTCCATTGTGAAGATTCAAGAACACATAAAATGTAAAGATTTTCGGAACATATACAACTGGTACACTACCTTATTTATTTGCTTTTTTGATAAATATTTTTGAAAGAGAATTGGCACTGTTCTTTATACACCTATAAATAATTCCAGTAAATTAAAGTGATGGCCTTCATTATTCCATGCAACTATAAGGAATAGGTTTCATCAAAGCTACATTTACTACCGTGAAGAGATTGGTTGCCTTGGCAGAATAAATCCTAGTGGCTAGAGAAGAACAACTCTTTGGATACTATTAACTTAATCTCAAATACAGACATAGGTTTCTAATTATTAATATTTATACCTAATGTGTGCATATTGTTTTAGAGTTGAGAAAACATATAGATCACTGGTGTCATTTAAAATAGCTCTTGGTGTGAGATGCAAGGGTGTGGTTAGATCAACTCAATTACAGTTAATTTCTTACTTACCTACAAGGTGCCAGGTATGTTTTTGGATCACAGAAACTTTGAAGAATGGCAGAAGTCTGCAAGAAGCTCTAAATTCATAGTTTGAGTGTATTCAGAGAGAACAACATATGATGAAGATGCATTCTTTACTGTTTCATTCTATGGAAGAAAGAGAACTCAAGCTTTGTCTTCTGAGTAATGATTCTATACATAAGGAATAATCTTCCATTTGGGTAAATATCACCCCAAATCCTTCAAAGCATTTTTTTTTCCCATTTCTAGTGTATGATGGATGAACATATGTGAAGAACATAGTGAAAACATTTGATTAGTTTTTCCCAAGGTAGCAACTTAAGAAAAAATAAGATGCATAGACTCTTTCATACCGTCTCTTTAGGAAAGCACAAGACTCCTGCCAAGGCTCAACAAATGAAATAATAAAATATAAGCCTTCACCGTCTTTCATTACAGAAACCAAAAGATTGCTGTTAATCTTGAATTTGAGAAGAGTAAACAAAACATATTTCTTATAGAGTCAGTATAAAGGTAGTGTGTGTGTTAGCTACTCTGTGCCAACACACAAATACTTCTGTTATTAACCGAATTTCTTTTACTCCATAGATTTATTTGTATGAGAGAGAATATGATACTTTGCAGAGTTGCTCTGGGTGTTAAATGAGGATGTCCATGGTTTGATGTGAAAACATTCTGTAGTTGTAAACATGACAGTTCTTGTATCTTTGTATTGCTCCTGCTGTATGCACAGGCTGCATGGTGAATGAATAGACCATGCTTTCTGTAACCAATCCAGGACTGCCATTATGTCGAAACCGACTTTTGCTATTCCAGACTACGCTGTCTATAGTAACCTGCCCCATTGTTTTCAGTATATCCTTATGACGGCCCTTTAGCTTCTGAAAATAAAGGCTGTTGGTCATTGGAGAAGACCCAGGCAAATAGCCTACATGGCTATTTTCCATCTTACTAAAGGGTGTTGGAAGGGAAAGTGAGCCAGAAAGCCGCAGAGTGGGCACCAGGGCAATCTCATTATTGAGGTCAGGTAGCATGTTGTGGGACCCCTGGAAGGCTGAGTGGCTGGAGAATGGAAAAATCCCAATTAGATGATTAATTTAGGTTCTGGGTGTGCTTTTAGCCTATGGCCATGGAGTCAGAAAAAGAAACAATTACCTCTCAAATTGCCGCGCTGGGCCGATTAATTTTTAATTGAGTCTTGTTAAAAGCATGGAAAATTGTGACATATATAACCTGGAGAAAGAGTCCTGACTCAGTGGGAGTCCCTCTTCTCTGGGCAGGAACCTATAGATTTCACCAGAAAGGAAAGTGATTCAGATGGAGCCTGGAGGCAGGGGTTGGCTGTGATGTGGAGGAGATGCTGCTACCTCGGAGAGGAAGCTGGGTCTCACAAGCGTGAGGGGGACAGCCGGTCTTATTTCTTGCCCGTTATAGCTAGGCCGGCCCTGCAGGGGCCTTGCAGACCGGGGAAATCTTCTTTCATGTCCTGAAGTCTCATCGCTCATCTAAAGTGACTGCAGCTTCTTTAAATTTCATCACAGTCTAGAAAATTCAGACTAGACTGGAGCCCAAGTCCTTTTTTTTTGGCTTTGCATAGTGTGAGGAGAAAGAGAGAGAGAAACAGAAAGAGGAAGGGAGGGAGGGAGAGGGAGAAGGAGAGGGAGAGAGACAAAGAAAATGTCTAATTCTCAGTGAACATAGATCAAACCAGTGGATCCTATAGGAAATCTACCTTGAATATCCCGATGCTAAAGCTGAAGCTTCAATACTTTGGCCACCTGATGTGAAGAGCCTACTCGATAAAAAAGACCCCGAAACTGGGAAAGATTGAGGGCAGGAGGATAAGGGCAGGAGGAGAAGGGGGGTGACAGAGGATGAGATGGTTAGATGGCATCACCAACTCAATGGACATGGATTTGAGCAACCTCCAGGAGAGAGTGGAGGACAGAGGAGCCTGGCGTGCTGCAGTCCTTGGGATCACAAAGAGTCGGATATAACTTAGCGACTGAACAACAACAATGTGTATTAAAGCTGGAAATTTTGGTCTAGGCTGAGAAGCAACCTAGGATTGGAGGCGGGGAGTGGAGGTAGCAGGGAATGACTTTGGAAGATGCAGATTCATAACAGGACGCAAGGAACAAGGGAGAATCCCCCCATGGCATCCTGGACTTCTTGAGTTTTCTGAGGCTTTGGGGAGGTAGAACCGTAGCGAACGAGATCTCCTCTGCAGCAAGCATCCATTTGCTGAAAACATTTCATGGCACCTTTTATAGATCTCAAGCATTTCTGGCTCCTTGGAAATCCCAGGCATGAAAGAGCATCTGTAAATATACCACATGCTGAAGTTATTCACATGGATCTACTATATGCAATTTCATCCAAATTTATGGGCATTATTTCCTTATTAGCTGATTTCTTCTTAAATCTCTACTTAGCATTTTAAATTTGGTATCAAGGAGATACTAATAAATGACAAGAGGTATTTGCTATCTTATGTAAACTGCACCCTTCCAGGCCAGGGATCAAGCCACTGGTCCAGGAGAAATTACAGAAGCATGTGAATTGGCCCCAGTCTAGCACATATGAAGAGTCTGAAATATTAATGAGAAAGAGCTGATGGCGGTAAATCAGATGGTTTTTCAGGAGCATTCACTCCCTTCTCTTCCTTTCATGGGCGTGGAGTGCTTCCAAGGAAATTGATCTGAGGCATGGCCATGTGGCTTTTCAGCTTCGCATTGGGGAGGGCCTATTTCTCCATCTTTCTGTTACAGTTCAGTCATTGACTTGCTATAGCACATAGGATTAGGAGAAAAAGCATGATTTACTTGTATGGTTGGGATTCGTTTTCTTGTTCCTCTGCCATTGCCATGAGACAGTCTTGCCCTGGCTAGACCCCTGCTCCATGTGGAATGAGAGACATGGGGAGAAGATACAGACTAGCCTGTTGCATGGCTGAACTCAGCCTTGAGCTTGGCCTAGACACTCTCAGCCCCACTGCAGAGGCATAAGAAAGAATCAACATTTACTGATATAAACCACAAAGCTTTGAGAGTAGGTGCTTTTGAGGAATCAGACAACTGGTATACCAACAAAATTAGTATTAGTTGTCTAACAGTTGTATGGCCCATGTCAGAATGCATCTCTGGCTTTATAGTCAAATAATATGGATTTGGGGCTTCCCTGGTGGCTCAGTGGTAAAGAATCCACCTGCCAAGCAGGAGCCTCAGGTTTGATCTCTATGTCTGGAAGATCCCTTGGAGAAGGAAATGGCAACCACTGCAGTATTCTTGCTTGGGAAATTGCATGGAGAGAGGAGCCTGGTGGGCTACAGTCCATGGGGTGGAAAAAGAAGAGTAGGGCATGACTTAGTGATTGAACAACAACAAGTGTGGGCCTTAATCACTCGCAGAGAATGTCTCTGCATTTTCCTCTTATGAGCTGGTCTGGTTTGCTTGAAGCTGGGCACTGCCTTGTGCCCTTGGACAAGTCACTCGGGCCTCTCTCTGTCTGTTTCTCCATTTGAGGAAGAAAGGTATTACTTGCCACCTACTTTTCCCCAGAGGTCATAAATTAACAGTTGAAAGACTCTTTGAGATCTCCCATGAAAGGTGCAATTTAAGCAGAAGCATGCCTATTATTTATTTTTATTATCCATTTGAAAATTGAATACTTAGAGCAAATAGATTTTCCAGCCACCAGAAAGGAAGTCTCTTCTTTGCCACAACATATTATGTATTGGGCACCCTCCAACTATAGACTTTATTCCCCATTTATAGCACTAATTTAGATGTTTATGGGTCTGTAAATGTATTCCATTTCTCCTGGGGCTTCTGAATACCTATAAGAGTCTAATATTTTGGAACGTGAAATGATGCCTTGAGTAAAGTATAAAATAGGGGAACGAGAAAGACTGGGGAAGAATCGGGTAACAAGGGAGGCACTTTTTAAAAAAGAAAATCATTTTAAATTCCCAGAATTACTCTGCATTGTAGTCCAATTTGTGATTATCGTCTCCCTCATGTAACAAATTATCACATTTATATTGCGCTTCTCCTGAGTGTTCAGCACAAAATTATTTGTGGAAGAGGATATGCTCGTAGAAACAACTCACACTTATAAACCTTCACTCTGTGCCGGGCACTGTGCTGAGCGCTTTTTTTCCCCAATTATTTATGTGTTTATTTATTTTGGCTACACCCCGTCTTTGTTGCTGCATGGGCTTTCTCTGAAAGCGGGGGCTGTTCTTCTCGTGGCGGTGGCTTCTCTGCTGTGGAGCACAGGCTCTAGGGCACGTGGGCTTCAGCACTTGTGACCCAGGGGCTCCATGTTTGTGGCTCCCGGGCTCAGGAGCACAGGCTCACTGGTTAAGGTGTGCTTGTGTTTGTTGCCCAGTGGCGTGTGGGATCTTCCTGGACCAGGGATCAAACCCACGGCCCCTGCCTTGGTGGGCAGATTCTTAACCACTGGACCACCAGGGAAGTCCTGGGGACTTTTTGAGAAGTACTCATCTATTTCTCTCACCAGTCTGATGAGATATGCAATATTTTTATCCTTCTTTTAGATGCTCAGAGTGGAGAAGGCAGTGGAACCCCACTCCAGCTCTCTTGCCTGGAAAATCCCATAGATGGAGGAGCCTGGTGGGCTTCAGTCCATGGGATCGCTGAGTTGGACACAACTGAGCAACTTCACTTTTACTTCTCACTTTTATGCATTGGAGAAGGAAGTGGCAACCTACTCCAGTGTTCTTGCCTGGAGAATCCAGGGACAAGGGAGCCTGGTGGGCTGCTGTCTATGGGGTCACACAGAGTCGGACACGACTGAAGCGACTTAGCAGCAGCAGCAGCAGCAGCAGCAGCAGATGCTCAGAGAGGCTAAGTGGCTTGCCCAAGATCACACAGAAGAGAGTAGAATCAATGTCCAAACCTAGGTTCTTCTTTCATAAAGTAAATCCAGGCTCTTTACCATCATGTGGTTCTTCACAGTGATGTGGTCTTGCTTATGACGTTTGGGGATGATGAGACCGACATAAATTAGATATTTAGCATCTACAATGAAAATCACTGTGATGTCCTCCACATGACTGTAGGGAGAGAATGTTGTGAGGGTATATGGAAATTAAAGCCTTGTGCGACATTTCCAGTTAATCTGCAGCTGTTGTTTAC
This sequence comes from Bos indicus, assembly GCF_029378745.1. NCBI lineage: Eukaryota > Metazoa > Chordata > Mammalia > Artiodactyla > Bovidae > Bos > Bos indicus. The sequence continues at coordinate 60,410,180 of NC_091778.1, forward strand.
TTTTGCAATCTCCTTTCCAACACTGATGTAGATAATCAAGGTTTTAGTCTAAACACAACTAAAATAGCCATTTCTTGATAGACTCAATGGAATTTTTTACGTGGTAATGTACAATAGCATGATTACTTAATTATTGTTCTCACTCATAAGGACTTGTTTATAATGTGAAAGGTGGTTAGTGTTCTTAAGGCTAGTTGAATGAACAAACCTATATACTAACTTAAGGGCTTCCCGGGTGGCCAAGCAGTAAAGAATCCGCCTGTCAATGCAGGCAGCACGGGAGACTCCAGTTTGATCCCTGGGTTGGGAAGATGCCCTGGGGAAGGAAATGGCAACCCACTCCAATATTCTTGCTTGGGAAATCTCATGGACAGAGGAGCCTGGCAGGTTACAATTCTTGGGGTTGCAAAAGACTCAGACATGACTTAGCAACTAAACAGCAACATCAAATACTAACATAAAGTTTGGAATCAAAAGAAGAAAAACAGACGAGGGACTCTTTCTAATTTGGATTCCTGCAGGAAGTCCTAGTCTGTGTGTGTGTGTGAGTTGCTGAATCATGTCCGACTCTGTGACCCTATTTCCTGTAGCCCGCCAGGCTCCTCTGTCCATGGGATTACCCAGGCAAGAATACTGGGGTAGGTAGCCATTCCCTTCTCCTGGGGAGCTTTCCGATTCAGGGACTGAACCCCGTTCTCCTGCATGGCAGACAGGTTCTTTATGGTCTGAACTACCAGAGAAGCCCTAGTCTATATCAAGCTGTAAAAGTCTCTTTTTAGGAACTGGAAAATTCCGATGGCGTTTTCAAAAACATCTCCACGTTATTGAAATCTCCAAGTGGAGGAGTAATATTTTCATCACTCTCATCTATCCAGTAAAATTTTAGGCTTGAAGGGAGAAAAGGTTGCTTCTAGGCCTGGAGCTTCCAACATACTAGGGAATAATTTGAATAATTCTGAACTTGGCTTCCTTAACCATGTGCCCTGGGGGCTCATGACACTGTTAACTACTCTTCTAGTTTTCAGGGACTGGGCTGAGGCCAACTGGCTCGGGCTTCCTAGGGGGTGTGAAATTCCAACTTGGTCAGTGCATTCGATCGGTATGCACCACGTCTCCTTAAACAATGGAAAAATCGTTTTGAGGAGACATATGAAGCTCTCCTGTCAATCAGCCACTTATTAGTTACCATCTCTACACTGTGGTGTATAAAGTAATAGGGGCCTCGATCCCGCCTTGACATTGGGCTTAACATCCAAGTTATTTAGAGCCAGTGAAACCGTGGCCTGATGTGGGCTTGCAGAGGCCATATAAGAGGGTGGGTGAAGCTAGGGGTCTCTTCCTTCCCAGCTTAATTCTGTCCCTGCCACTTGCTAGCTTGTGTAATTTTGGAAAAGTTACTCAACTTCTCTGGGACAGTTTCTTCAGTTATACAACCTGGGTATAATACCTAAGTGTGTTTTAGGGATATAATAAATCAATGACCACCAAGGAAGTAGACAATATATTCTATCTATCTATCCATCCACCCATCCATCTGTCTATCCATCCATCTTTCTGCCTGTTGTGTTCATCATTAACCTTTTATCAAAATAACTGCCTGAAGAAGGTTATGCTTAGACTGGGAGATAAATATACCACCGAGAGAATTGTTCAGCCCATCACAGAGCAGAGCAGATCAAGTTTTATCAATTCTTCCAAACATTAAGGGATATATATCATGTTAACACAGCTCTATTTATGGGCTTCTTAGGTGGTGCAAGTGGTGAAGAATCTGCCTGCTAATGTAGGAGACACGAGATGCGCCTTGATCCCTGGGTGGGAAAGATCCTCTGGAGTAGGAGATGCAACCCACTCCACTATTCTTGCCTAGAAAAATCCCATGGACAGAGGAGCCTGGCGGGCTACAGTCTAAAGGGTTGCAAAGAGTCCCACGACTGAGCAAGTAACTCTATACATGAGAGAAGATCTTTGCAGAGTCTAGAAATTTACTTTGTGGCTCTATACGGAAGAGAGCCAAGGAGTATGCGTGCGGCAACATGGTGGAAAAGGAAAACCATATACTTGGTCTCAATTCCTTCTGCTAATGAAATCTTAAGTTGATGTTTAGATCACTCAGTGCAAGAATGGAATGCAGGGGCCTCCCTGTTCTATGCCGGGCAAGCGTGACGCAGCCATCACTGAACACCCCACGGGGAGCTTCGTACCCATGGTCCATGGGAGGCTTGTGGTCAGTGTCAAGCATCACAGAGGCCCTGTGTGTGAAGACCATCCGTCTCACAGCTTCATCCTTCCAGCCTCAATTCTGTGCTCCATTGCCACAAAGAACCAGTAATTCCTTAAAGAAAATCCAACATCCCGTAACAAATGGCAAATGTGGCTCTTGAGAAAGAGGACTTATTTATGTTTCTGTAGAAAATAATAATGGTGCCGAGACAGAGTTCTTTCCCAGACGCCTTAGTAAATTGTGCCTTCCAAGGGCAGACAGCTAAATCTTGTGGTGGAGGCCAGGTGGCATTGGTGCCACCGTGGAAACCATGTGTTTCTGTAAAGGGGGCTGATCTCACGAGTTTATTTCTCTGCCCAGGGTCCAGCGACAGGGCTCTCAAGTGACTTCACTGCAATCAGTATTGCTGACTAATGCCTGTATCAACACCTACGCCGCCACCACCAGAGCTTTGGCGATTTTACGTTTAGTTTGATTTCTCCAGACAGAACTTTTCCACATCATTGGAACTAATTGAGGTAATGGAGAAATTATTCTGGTGCCAGAACACTCCGACTTTCTTTTGCCCACTTCCCCCACCTTGGTATTGAAAGACAACAATGCTCCAGTCTCTCCATGTTTCTTTACAGCAAAAAAAAAAAAAAAAAGGGAGGGGGGAGTTGGTGAGGTCGCTCTTGCACCCAGCCGGCTCTTGGACAATTAGGGCTGAAAAATACACTCTGAGCTCCATCTTTCTTGGCTTCCCAAGTCTGCACACTCTGGCACTGTGGCTGTGCCATTCTCCTGAGATGCTTCTCAGGGGAGATTTGGGAATCCCTCTTCTAATTCTCCAGACTGACCACAAGAAATGTCCCCACCTTTGCTAAAGCAACTAGCAGATGGAGACAAACATTTATGAGAACATACTCCACCTTAATTACAAGCATTGTCTGCCAATGTTTATAGCGTCTCAGGGAGTTTGGAGGTAAGCCCGAGCTGGCTGAAGATGGTTTTGATTATGGGGGTTTGTATCAAAGATGGGACGGGGCTCTTTGCCCACTCCTCGCCCCTCCTCCATGGTCTTTACTCGAGAAGGTTGACCCAGCCATTTTTTAAGATGGCATGACGTACTGAGAAGCCCCTGGGTTTGCCCCATGTCAACAGTTAGGGGCTCAGCGAGCATTTGGGGGTTTTAATTTTGGTGGACCACAGTGAACCTCTCCACTGAGGGCCCTGACGGATTTGGATTTAGGGGGTCCCTGGCAGCGTGGGAGTGTAGGGTGGGCTTCCAACAGTTCGCAGAGGCCTCCGCTTGGCCCTTGAAATGGTAGTTCATATGCAGGAGTGGCAGGGCAGTTACAGATGAGTGGGAAGTGTGCACATTCATTTGAGGTCGGAGGAAAGACTCTAGCAAATTCTGAATAATGATAACCCTACAAATAATGTTTAGCTTGCCTATTACCCCTATGTTCCTTTATTTCTGCTTTTTCCTACTCTCTCCAGTTACTAGTCTTCCACACTATCCCTTATTGATCTGCCCACTGAGGAGGGTCACAGAAATAATGCGATTTGAGCAACAGATTGCAAATGTGTCCGAGTTACTCCTGGCCAGCACTCCAGGCAGCGCTGGGGAAGCAGTGGCCCTTGCAGCTCGGAGCTGAAATGGGTGTTTTGCATTACTTGCTGGATTTTATTTCGCCACATCACCTCTGACCCCTTTTGCAAAGTTAATTGAGAGTTGGCCTTTTTCAAATTGACTGCAGGAAATTGACCTTTGTGTTCACGCTATGTTAGGAAAGGGCTGGATGAAGAGCAAGTCAGGAGGCAAAATGGAAATAATCTGGCCCTCATAGTCACAGTCATGCTCCAGCACCACGTGAAATGAGCACAGATGCCTTGGTGCAATCCTGTAGGCGACGGATCCTGCAGGGCTGTCTCCTTACAGAACCAAACCATCAATCAGAAAATCTCGTTTTAATTTGCAGTATACTTTGATGACTCAAAAATGAAGCAATCTGTGAGCAGTTTTCAAATTAACATCTATTATGCTTATCCTGCTTTAACTCATTTTTAATCACTGGTAGAAGTAGCCTTTGTGTCTACTTGCTTTTCTTTTCTTTTCTCTTTATTAACACTTTATTTTATATTGGAGTGTAGTTGGTTAACAATGCTGTAATGAAAAGTGAAAATGTTTGTCGCTCAGTTGTGTCCGACTCTTTGCGACCCAGTATACTATAGCCCGCCAGGCTCTTCTCTCCATGGAATTCCCCAGGCAAGAATCCTGGAGTTGCCATTCTCTTCTTCAGGGGATCTTCCCAACCCAGGGATTGAACCCGGGTCTCCCACATTTCAGGCAGATTGGCAGAATCTTTACTGTCTGAGCCAGCAGGGAAGCCTATGTTGTAATAGTTTCAAGTATACAGCAAAGTGGTTCAGTTATACATATACATGAATCTGTTCTTTTTCAAATTCTTTTCCCATTTAGATCGTTACATAAATTGAGCAGAATTCCCTTTGTTATACAGTAGGTCTTTGTTGGTTATTCACTTTTCTTTAAATCTTTGAATTTTGTATTGGAGCATAGCTGATTAACAAGCCTGTGATAGTTTCGGGTGGACAGCAAAGGGACTCAGCCACACATACACGTGTGTCCATTCTCCCCAAACTCCCCTCCCATCCAGGCTGGCACAGAACACTGAGCAGAGGTGCCCGGGCTGCACGGCAGGACCTTCGTTGTCCATTTTAAATAGGTAGTGTGTACACGTCCATCCCACACTCCCTAACTATCTCTCCCCCTGACTCTGAGGCCACTTTGTTAGACTCTAACCCCCGTGGTTGTCTTGTGGGTAAGCATATCTGTTACTAGGGGAAGATTAGAAAAAAAAAAGCCTCCGTTTTGACCTCAACAATCCCAGCCTCCAAATTTGATTCTATTAATAATTCTCTTAGTTATTTTAGGAAAAGTATTTAAAGCCCTGAACCGTAATGCTTCATCTAGAAAACGGGGAAATTTTCAAGAACTAAGACGGCGTGAAGATTAAATGGGTATTTTTAAGAAATTAGCGCCTGGATGCTTAGCACGTGTGCTTTCTTATCCCTCTTCTGTGGGCTGGGATCCCATGGGAGAGGAAGTAGACAGTGGCCGGCCTTCTGCAGGTTATGACACTCTTTGGGGGCTGATGGTTTCCTTACGCTTTGCGGGGACAATGAGGAATCTTGGTGAAACCAGCAGTGTTTGAAACGCAATAGGAAACGAACTGTTATTTTTAACTAGAAAGCCAGCATGTGAAATGGCTTCCTAAGTCTCACAGCTGGATTAAATAATTCTGGGTCAGGATCTAGATTTCATGGTCTGGTGGTGAGGTCAGGTTGAGCTTGCAGGCAGGGTGTCTGATTCACTGCTCAAGTCCAGAAAAATCCCCTGTCTCTGTCGCTTGTCTTGATTTTTGTTTGTTTTGTTTGTTTTACCTGTAAAATTTGTATGACGATACTTTTTTTTTAACCTCACAGTAATATAAGCATAAAACCAGAAAAATATGTAATGGAGGCATACAGAGAAGTAGATAAAAATTTGAATTTTTATTAGTGAACCAAGATGGAGAGACTCTCCATTCCAGCAGTTTAATTATATTGATAAATTATTAGAAACAAAGAAACACTAGGCAGGCATGGGAAGAGTCTTTAAATTTATATATGGCAGTCCAAACTAGATCTTTGTTTAAAATCCATTTATTTATTTGGCTGTGCCAGGTCTTTCTGCCAAGATCCAGGCACAAAGGATCTTGGATCTTCTTTGTGACAGGTGGGACTTTTTTCCCTCTTTTATTTGCAGCATGTGGGATCCACGCTTCCTTGGTGGCTCAATGGTGAAGGATCTGCCTGCCAATGCAGGAGCCTCGGGTTTGATCCCTGTGTTCAGAAGATCCCCTAGAGGAGGAAATGGCAACCCACTCCATACTCTTGCCTGGAGAATCCCAGGGACAGAGGAGCCTGGCCGGCTATGGTCCACGGGGTTGCAGAGGGTCAGACAGAACTGAGCGCATGGCAGACTGACAGGCATGCTGACAGGGCTGCTGTAGGAACTGTTGTTTCAAACATGATTTGAGGGTGTGAATTCATGCACTCTGACAATAGGCACTGTTTCCTTAACTGTTATACAACTACAAGCCCATCCACAGTCGCAATCTAAGAACCTATAATAAAGAATGGATAAAAGACGCGGACAGCAATGTATGTTCAAATAGCTTATTTACGTGAGATTACGCAATGGATTTTAGTCATGGAAATAGCAATAAAGCCTATGACATTTTAAGTGAAAATGGTACGCAAGATCTATATGTATGTGTGTATGTATATGTATCTATATATATCAATGTCAATATAGGCATAGCAATTTTCATATTGAGAAATGGAATATTTCCTGCCATGCCAGTAAACAAGAGTGTCACAGTCATCGGTGATTCCAGCTCTTCCATGTGAGGTCCTGAGCCTGAAGGGCACTCGGGCAGGAGAATCCCCACCGTCTACCAGCCACTCCCCCCAGTGAGCCCCAAGGAGCTCAGGATGTGGAGAAGCACCGGGCACCTGCCCAGGAGAGCTGAGATGCATGTGAGAGGAATGAGTCCAGTGACCCAGACACTTGCATCTTCCTGTTGACAGAAAAGCGCTGAACTCCTTAAGGGGCTGTCTGGTTTCCTTTAATTAACAATAATGTTTTGATGTTCAGACTACCAGCCCTTATGCAAACTTCTATATATCCTGGCTCCTCCCCTCACCACCTCGGAGCAGTTTTCTCAGGATCACTTGAGATGCTGTCTACCAGGCTTGAAGTCCGAAAAGGTTCCACCAAAGAAAACATAACTGTCAATGTTTAGGTGGTGACTATTTAAGTTGACAATATCAATAAATCTCTATCATTTAGAGAAAGAAACAGAAAGGAGAAAGAGAAATCAATTATGTATGTATATGCTAATATATGACTCGAGTCATTATATTTCATCTTTTAAATGCCTTGCACACAGAATATTATTTTAATGTTAGAAGATAGCTAATGTGAAAGGTAATTGAAGAAAACTACACTACCGTACATAAGCTAACATACTCTGGCTTTCATGCATCCGGCTGCATTTATTCAGTCTTTAATGTGGCTACATTTATGCATAATAAGTTGCTAAATGGCCTTTTGGATGCGTTTTATTTGGGAAAAATAATATTGCTACTGCCGCCTTCCAAGAAGAAAACTCCAGACGAGCATTAAAAAAAGAAAAAAAAAAAAAGCAAGTATTAGAAACAAACAATATAGTTTTCTTTTAGAAACAAAACCTGTGTTTAGAATCCAAAAGTAATGTAATCGCTCTGGAAACTATTACCGTGAGTAATTCCTTGTCGATTAGTTCACGCCCCCAAGTCTCCAGGACAGGGTAAACTCTAGCAGGAACAAAGGTTTGGACGGGAGGCAGAATAGTCTTAGACTCTCACCCCTATCTGCACCTCTGGGTAAGTCCCACGCGGGCAGGGACCACATTCTTGATAGCCTGGAGCTTCTCTTAAGTTGAGACTTCTTCCATGAGCTCTGGGTCTGCCCGCCCTGGTTCTGACTCCAGATTGGTCCTGTCTTGGAACACAGTGCGTTTGGAGGAGTTGCCTTTTGGTCAGAATCCACTTTTACTGTTTCCCATTTTCTTAATAATGCGCCTTCTTCCTGTGGCTCATTTGAAACCCTCGGGCTCCAGTGGGTCTGAGGAAAGGACTGGGTATTTGTGGAGCAAATGGAAGCCAAGTTCAAGCCTGGCTTCTCTCTGCGGGGTGTTGTGGGGGCCAACCAGATGGCGCCTCTCGGGGATTCCTTTATTGCTCTGCACTGAGATGGAGAAGAGTGTGGGAAGTTGTGGACGTGTCCCTGCGGCTTCTTGGGCCAACTGATCAGGTATTCTTTTAAGGCCCATTACCTGCAATAATCAAAATGAGAGAGGGACTTCCCTGGCAGTCCAGTGATTCGATCCCTCGTCGGGGAGTTAAGACCCCACATGCCTAGGAGGCAAAAACCCAATCATAAAACGGGGGCAATATTGCAACAAATTCAATAAAGACTTTTTAAATGTCCACATCAAAAATTAAAAAAAAAAATAATACTAACTGTGAGAGTCTGCATACTTTGTGATTCACAGTTTTGCTCCTTATACAATTAGTGGCCACTCTTGGCTGAGCTAAGCTCAGTGTGACCCACTGAAGACAGTATGGAGTTGGGAGCCACGCAGCCCCAGGCGGAACGTCCTTCTGTCACCCAGGAGCCTGTTGCTGAGCCAGACTCCAGTCTGCTTGCCTGTTGCCAGCAAAGCCCATCAACCGAGGCCAAATCGTGGCGCAGGGGAGCGCAGTGGTCCCTGCAGGTGCTGAGCAGGCATCCGGGTGGCCGCCAGTGCGCAGGGCCCTCCAACCCCCAGTGGGTCGCAGGAAAGCATTTTTTTAAAGGCCAGGTGATGGCACTAGTGGTAAAGAATCTGCCTACCAGTGCAGGAGACACAGGAGACATAGGTTCGATCCCTGAGTCAGGAAGATCCTCTGAAGCAGGGAGCTTGGCAACCCAGTCTGATATTCTTGCCTGGAGAACCCCATGGACAGAGGGGCCTGGCAAGCTGCAGACAATGGGGTCGCACAGAGTCAGACACGACTGAGCAACGGAGCACGTGCGCACAAGGCAAGCGCAGAGCAGAGTGTGTGGCCAGTTCTCTGACTGGCTGATGGCGAGGCGAGAGGGCTGTGTCTTACGGGCCAGCATGATCAATCCTTAGGGTCCCGGAGGCCTGGGGGCTACTGCGCTTATGGTCCTCAAGTAGTGAAAGCCTTCCATTTGGAGGGGGTTTTCGCATCTTAAAGCAGCTCAGGAATCTGCATCAGATACTGACATCTAGGTGCTTCAGAGAGGAGCTACAGCAGAGGACGTGGGGAGGGGTCTGTCCCCTGGAAGGGTGCTCTGTGGTTACAGTCATGTGACCTGGCGCATTTTGTAAAATGGTGATGAAAGTGCCTCCTCCTCTGGTGTCCCTGGCTTTTCAAGCCCAGGCAGCTCATCTGTGCCCCACATCCCTGCAGAGGGCATCTGTTGAGCTCCAGTGCTCAGGGCATGCTGAATTTCTAGAACCCCTTCTCTCCTGATTCATGGGATGAAGTCTTCTTGGGCATCATCTCCTCCTGGCTTCTAGGTAAAAGCCTGGTGGTGGCATCTGAAGAGTTATAGGCAGGTTGTCATGTCTGCGATTCTCGTTTGACTCCGCTCTCCCGCTTGTGACCAGTGCTGACCCGTTTAATGCAGACCCGAGCTGACCATGCCAGTCTCTTGCTTGAGGCCGTCTTGGTCTCTCCTCTGGTCCAGCTGTCTTGTCCTGTTCTCCGTGTCCCTTCATGTTCTTCCTGGATCTTCTGGCCACCCGTGCTTCACTCCAGGAAGGTCGAACAATCTGAGGTGGCTCCCAATCCCTGGGCTGTTATCACTGCCGGAAATGAAGTACCACATGCACGCTCAGTTGCTAAGTCACGACTGACTCTTTGCAACCCCATGGATTGCAGCCTGCCAGGCTTCTATGTCCATGGGATTTCCCTGGCAAGAATACTGGAGTGGTTTGCCATTTCCTTCTCCAAGGGATCTTCCCAACCCAGGGACTGAACTCATGTCTCCTTCATTGCAGGTGGATTCCTTATCACTGCGCCACCTGGCAGCCCATGAATCGGTTCTCTGTACACACATATTCCCCATTTTGGATTTCCTTCCCGTTTAGGTCACCACAGAGCATTGAGTAGAGTCCCTTGTGCTATACAGTAGGCTCTCGTTAGTTGTCTATTTTATACGTAGTATTAATAGGGTATATATGTCAATCCCAATGTCCTAATTCATCCCATGCTCCCGTTACCCCTTTGGCTTCCTTTATTCCTTCACTTCCAATAGAAGCTCCAGGCATGCGGTGACATCTAATCAGTCTTTTTACCTTACTGGGTCACCAATGTGCAAGGTCACACTTCTGTTTTCCCCTTCTCAACCAGGGGTAGAACCTGTGGGCCAACCATTTCTGATGCCTGTTTTTGAACAACATGTGAGTAGCGTTGATTTTTACTTTTTTTCATGTAAACCATTTTTAAAGTCTTTATTGAATTTGTTGCAATATTGCTTCTGCTTTATGGTTTGGTTTTTTGGCTGCAAGGCTGACCAGAGATCAAACCCACAACCCCGGCACTAAGAAGGAAGAGTCTTCATAGTTGGACTGCCAGGGAAGTCGCAATTTTCACATTTTTAAGTAATGGAAAATCATCAAAAGCAGAATATTTCTGACATGTGAAACATATAGGAAATTCACAATTTTTAGTGTCTGCAAAGTTTCAGAACACAGTCACACCCGTCTGCACATAGGCAATGGCTTCTTGTTTAGTTGCTCAGCTGTGTCCGACTCTTGCGACCCCATGGACTGTAGCCCGCTGGATTCCCATGGGACTGTCCAGCCAAGAATACTGGAGTAGGTTGCCATTTCCTCCTCCAGAGGATCTTCCTGATCCAGGGATCAAACCCACATCTCCTGCTTGGGAGGCTGATCCTTTATCGCTGAGCCATCCGGGAAGCCCAAGCTATGGCGACCTGTGCACAGCGACAGAGTTGAGTAGCCATGAGAGAGAGGGCTGTGAAGTGCAGCACATCTCCTCTTGGGTCCTTTGTGGAAGAAGCCTGCTCTAGGGAGCGCATTCCTCGAGATTCAGTTTGTGATATGCTCAGTTTCACCATCCCAGAGCTTGGTATATGTCTGGCACATAGTAGGTACTCAGTAAACAGTGGATGAACGTACGAGTGAATGAATACATGGATGAGAGGTGGTTGAACTAATTTGTATTCCAATATCCCTTCCAGTTTTTACATTCTATATCTCTAAAGCACACTGGAGTTCACTAGCTTCTGAATATTTTTTCTTGCATGCAGACTTTTTATATTTAGATTCTGATCTCCATGAGCATTATTTTGTAAAAGGAGAGCTATGAAATATGATTAGCACCTCTTTAACAATTTATCATTTTTCTTGTTGCTGCTTTTTAACTAGCATATTTTCTCTTTGTTCAATGAGCAAGGTAAATAAGCCAAGAGAAAGCAGTTTTAATCTGCTAGCAAATGAAAGACACTAAGTTATTCAAGATGGTAGGAAATGGGTGGGTGGGAGGAATGGAAGATGGGGATGGAGTAGCAGATAATTTGAGGATCTGTCACTGTTTTAATAGCTCTGCTGTTATCACTTCAGAAAGGTCCACATTTGGGACCATTTACAGCTAATGGACATGTGTTGAGAGGTGTATGCAGGATGATACGTCATGCAAAAGTGAAAGCTAAATGTTTGATTCTTCCTGACCAGAATGCGGACCGAAACGGGAGTGTACGGCTGTTCCCTCAAGTGCCTCTCTTCATCGCTAGCAGGTGTCCCACATTCATTCTGGGTGTTTCTACAGGTACTGAAATTGCTCCTTTGAAAAGAAGTCTGGTGAGGATAAGAGGTCAAAATGATACCTTAAATCTTTCAGGTTCTACAGCGTCCCAGACTTGGCCTCAAAGAAAGCCACTCTCCTTTCAGCTCTAACATTTTGACAGCCTCCTTCAAAACCCAGCCTCATAGATTGAGTTCATCTAGTTTGTGCAAGTAAATCCTCACATCTCTAAAAAGGACTTGAAATCTGAGAATTCATTATATATATTATGATATATTACATTATATTATATTATTCTTATGTATATATAAGATCCCCTGGAGAAGGAAATGGCAACCCACTCCAGTATTCTTGCCCGGGAAGTCCCATGGACAGAGGAGCCTGGCAGGCTACAGTCCAAGGAGTCACAAGGAGTCAGATATGACTCAGTGACCAGACAGCATAAGCGTGTGTGTGTGTTTGTATGTGTGTATATACATATATATATATTAATATTTAAGGACTTCCCTGGTGGCTTAGAATTTAAAGCATCTGTCTACAATGAGGGAGATCTGGGTTCAATCCCTGGGTCAGGAAGATACCCTGGAGAAGGAAATGGCAATCCACTCCATTACTATTGCCTGGAAAATCCCGTGGATGGAGGAGCCTGATAGTCCATGGGGTCGCAGAGTCGGACACGACTGAGCAACTTCACTCACTCACTCACTCAATATTTATTTATTTATTGGTTGCATCCTTGTGGTACATGCAATCCTAGCTCCCTGATCAGAGATCAAACCTGTGCCCCCTGCATTGGGAGAATGGAATCTTAACCACTGGACCACTAGAATTCAAGAAACGTCCCAGCATTCCTTATTCTAGCTTCTGCTTTCCAATGAAGTGATTTTTCTGGGTATGTCTGTGATGTGACCACTTGTGATGGAAAGGAAAGAGTTCTGCCTGAACTCAGAGCAGGCCCCGGCGGTGCCAGGAAGGTCTCCAGCTTCGCTCCTTTCATCTGCCACGCTGATGGCACTGACAGCTCACTCTTCTACACGTAATTGCGGCTCTGCTCTAACAGCTTTCCGTTTACTAACGTTTTTACTCCTCAGAACAGCCCATGACAGAGATGCAGAAACAGAAGTACTGGTAACTTGTCCAAAAGCCCATTTAACAGATTTTAAGACACCACACAGCTGTGTTCTGCCAGGTACTGTTCTAGGCACTTGGGATACCTTCATATGCAAAACACGTTCGACCCCATCCTTGCGTGGTGTATATTCTCCTATCTAAGATCACAGCGCTGGTAATGTGGCAGAGGCGGGTTTGAACTGGGCACTTAAGACCACTGCAGGGTAGTGCCACTTGAAGTTAATTTCCACTTCCCCTATGACTGTTTCAGCATAGGTTGTGATATTGTGTGTGTGTATGTGTGTGTGCTTTTGGGAGGCTCCAAAATCACTGCAGATGGTGACTGCAGCCATGAAATTAAAAGACGCTTACTCCTTGGAAGAAAAGTTACGACCAACCTAGACAGCATATTAAAAAGCAGAGACATTACTTTGCCAACAAAGGTCCATTTAGTCAAGGCTATGGTTTTTCCAGTAGTCACGTATGGATGTGAGAGTTGGACTGTGAAGAAAGCCGAGCACCGAAGAATTGATGCTTTTGAACTGTGGTGCTGGAGAAGACTCTTGAGAGTCCCTTGGACTGCAAGGAGATCCAACCATTCCATCCTAAAGGAAATCAGTCCTGAATATTCCTTGGAAGGACTGATGTTGAAGCTGAAACTCCAATATTTTGGCCACCTGATGCGAAGAACTGACTCATTTGAAAAGACCCTGATGCTGGGAAAGACTGAAGGCAGGAGGAGAAGGGGATGACAGAGGATGAGATGGTTGGATGGCATCACCGACTTGATGGACATGAGTTTGAGTAAGCTCCAAGAGTTGGTGATGGACAGGGAGGCCTGGCGTGCTGCAGCCCATGGGGTCACAAAGAGTCAGAAATGAGTGAGCGACTGAACTGAACGGAATTGAACTGGTGTGTGTGTGTGTGTGTGTGAGCTGAACTAGCATCCTATGTACTATTATCATGTTAGTCAGAGATCCACACCCAAGGATGGTTGTTGGAAGTATATCAGAAAAACGAAATTCCAATTTGATTCTGGATGTGGGTATTATAAGCAGGTTTGTGGCACAAATCCCTACTCAGTGCCAGACTTTAGTTAATTACCAATCTGTGTATAAATTAGTAGTTTGTTAATTACCATAAGGGCTGTTTGGCAGGGATGTTTATTTAGAGCATTTAGCTAGAACTTTTTTGAGACCTCTGGACTGTCCTGGTTAGAGGGCATAAGAATCCAGCAAGGGCAGTAGATTTTACATCAGGGTTGACAACCAAGGATTAATGTCTAAAAGGCCTTAAAAAGCCTTATAGCCAGTCCTTGGCTTTGATCATGGTTTCTCAACCTCAGCACTGTTGACATTTTGGGCTGGATAATTCTTTGTCTTGCAGGGGATTTCCTATGCCTTTCAAGATGTTCAGTAACATCCTTGATCTCCATTCACCAGATGCCAGGGGAAGCCCTCTTTCCTCTCCTTCTGTTTGGTCAGCTCGTGATGTCTCCAGACACTGATAGATGTCCACTGTGGGGAGTGGTGGGGTCAAAATTGCCCCCGTTGAGGAAGACTAGTTTAGAGGGTATAGTGACCTGGGACTATACAAGGACAATGACTTTCTGAAGTGGGTTGTTACCACGTCCATCTTGAGTGAATCCTTCATGGATGGATTGCGGTCACTGTAAAGCAGAGGTGCCCGGGCTTTTTGGCACCAGGGGCCGGTGTCACGAAGACAGTTTCCACGGGCTGGTGAGGGGGTGGTTTGGGGTGGTTCAAGCCTGTTACGCTTGTTGTGCGTGCTTTTTCTAATCTAGTGTCGCTGCTGGTCCGACAGGAGGTCACAGTTCATGGCCCAGAGGTTGGGGACCCTGCCTTAAAGGATGGGGTCCTAAGGTGTCTTTGGACTCACAAAACACGTCCCCTGAGCTCTTCTGTGCCTCCTTGCTAATAAATGTTTGCATCCACATCTACATATTAGTTAACTGGGGGAACAGACTAGTTTGATTATATGGGTTAATGGCTTTGAGTTAATGAGTTCTTCTACCTTGAACTTCTTGACATTTACTACTGTCTACCGTACAGGACCTATGAACTGTGACCGAATTGCCTCTGGTCAGTTCTCATCAGGGTGGACCATGACAAATAACTGATTTGGTTGGTAGGTAGAGTTGGTCAGATCCCTTTAGCATGAAGTTCTAGGCTCCCAGAGATAGGAAATCAGGACCTGCAGATAGCCCAAAGAGCAGGGAGACCCCCTCTCCTGCCCTCCTTCCCCCGACACACACCTCCTTGGGTTTGCTTTTATCACTGACTAGTCTAGAGATGTCCTGAACCACCTTGTGATGATTCTGTCCAAGCTGCTTGTTACTGTCTGAGGCCCATGGTGAAGAACAGTCCTACAGAAGCTCCTTTTTTTTTTTTCTGAGTTAAAAAGCCCTCCTTTATCTGACTGTTGCAGGAAGATGGACCCCTTTCAGGGCCCGAGTGGCCTCTTGTCTAGCACTAGAAAATGAGTTGTCTGAGGAGAGGAGGAGATGCGTGCTGACCAGGCAAGAGATTTTATTGGTAAGGGTCACCCAGGTGGACCGCTCTGCCAGATGGCTCACAGACCCGGGTTCTGAGGTGCTGGGATTCCTTTCTGGGTTGTCTCTGGCCAATCACTCTGACCCAGGCTCCTTCCTGGTGGTGCAGGCATCCAACACTCAGCCAAGACGGATTCCAGTGAGGAGGGTTCTGGGCGGACGTATGACTGGCATCTCGCTTTGACCTTTCCCAGACTGTTCCAGTTGGTGGTGGCTTGTCAGTTCCGTGTTTCTTACCAGGACCTCCCGTCGTAAAATAATTCACGCGGAGGGTTACGTGGCGCCTGGCTAGGAGGACAGCTTCCGTCAGCGATTGCCCTGACGCGACTGTAGGGCTCACGACGACAGAAGGCTGAGACTTTGTCTCTGCTCACCCCCTCCCAACCCCTGCACACCCCCGCACCCTCCAGAGTCTCCGGAGTTCATCCACACTTTCTACCAAACGCAACCAAATGCGCGCTCATCACAAAGTACAACATCCATCTGTGGTTTTGAAGTGCCCCGGGGACTCTATACAGACCCCTAAACTAAGCTGGAATCGCCCAGTACTTCCCCACCTCCGTATCCCTGAGAATCCTCCAGGGGAGCTGCTTCTGCAGTTGAGTAACTTTTCAGGGCAGTGGGGTTCCGCTTTCCTGAGCAGAGAGGCCCCCAGCCCAGCGCTTCTTTGCAAATCGTTCGCCTTCGCATCAGCTCCACCAGGCGGCTTTCTGCAGGGATGCCCTCTGAGGTCCTGTCCTGTGGTCCCCGGGGGCTCTGCGCTGTCTCCTGAGGGGAAAGTTAACGACTTCATTGTGTCTATGCGGGATCCTTAATGAATGGACCTGAATAATTCAAGACAGGATGTCAGTGAAGAGGACACAGCCAACACCTGGGCTGGACAAAGATTTCTTTGGCTACTTTGGGGGTGGGGGCGGGGATGCTCAGTCTTCATTTTACCATATTGTGTTCCCAGCTGCAAACCGTCCAAAAGACAGAGACAGGCTCTTTCCCTTTTGAGGAGACAACTGCGGCTGTCTCTGTGTGTGTATGTGTGTGTGTTTCCTTGCCAAGGCAAATTCAGATGATAAATCTGGCACCTTTAAAAAGACACTTATCTTGTATCTTTTAACTCAACCTCAGATGTGAGCCTGAGAAAAATATCAAGCGAGCTACGTTCTTCCCCAGAGTTTCATAATAATGATAATAAAGTAGTCCCCTACCAAGTTCAAAGAGGTTTTCTGCAGGGTGCTATGACGGGATCTTTGCAGGGAGGACAGGGGATGCACTAGAATTCTGCTGCTTTGTAAGGAGATGGGAACAGTAAAGGCCTGGCTCACCTGCAATAACCCTGGAACTGAAGTCACCCGTGACAGCACCCTGGATTTTTGCAGCTAAGATGTTATATTTTATATGAGGGGCTGGGGATTTGATAGCTCTGGAAAGTTTATTTTTTGCTTTTCTTCTGTTAAATCTCAGAAAGTAATAAGATGAAGAACTGAAGTTGGTTCTTTAAATAATTACCAGGAATTTTACAGGAGTGTCTAGAGAGACCTCACAGTGTTTATTTTGATAATCAAAAGAAAGAAGAGATGATTGTCCATAGCAAGGTCTACTTTGCATCTTCAGATTGTTTATCTTAAGATAGTCACCGTTACCATCAAAGCTAGCCAATGAAGTCCTGGACGCTGTCCCCAGTAATATGTGTGAAATACATGTTCAAAGTGTATACAATTTCAGGGAGCGCCCAGACTCCCTGAAGAGCCACCCCTCTCACCCCAGATTCCCAGATCTCTTGGTGACTCTGATCTCTTCCCTGGTGTTTCAGAGAGTAAAAAAATCCTGCAATATAAGAGACCTGGATTCAATCCCTGGGTGGGGAAGATCCCTTAGAGAAGGGTATTGTGCATGGGAAATCCATGGACAGAGGAGTCTGATGGGCTACAGTCCACACGGTCACAAAGAGTCTGACACAACTGAGCAACGACCGCTTTCACACTTTGACTAGTCTCTACAAAAATGAAATTTGTCCTGGGGAAAGATGGTACCATATTTTCAATGACCATCAAGTCACAGTGACTATGATTTCAAAAATAAATCCACATCCCTAGACCACTTAAAAAATTATCTGACTTTAGGAAATGCTGAAAAGACAATTTCAATTATCTCTGTCATGCTTAGTCATGTCCGACTCTGTGTGACCCCATGGATTGTAGCCCACCAGGCTCCCCTGTCCATGGGATTCTCCAGTTAAGAACACTGGAGTGGGTTGCCATGCCCTTCTCCAGGGGATCTTCCTGGTCCAGGGATCAAATCCGCATCTTCTGTGTCTCCCGCACTGGAGATTCTTTACCACTGCGCCACCTGGGAAGCCCCTGGTGGCCCTAAAAATGTTAGAGGGGACGATGGACCACAGGAAACGGAGGCCAGGATGCAGAGCAGATCTCGGGTGGCCTCAGTCCGCAAGGGCTCGAAGCCGGGTTTCGGTTCCTGGCCAGAGACTGAGGTCCAGTCTCGGCCATGAGGGCACCAAACCCTAGCGCCCAGAGCTGCGGTCAGTGACGAGGCTTTGCAGAAAAGAACCCCACAAAGACTGAAGGTGCTGAGACAAGTGAAGTATTCATCAGGAGGAAAAAGAGCACAGTACGTGTGGATAGACTCAAGCGGACTGACTGTCACACCTCTCGAGTCCTCTGTTATGGGTGTTCTGAAGTTTCTATCCACAGGCAATGCACTCAGATTACTCTCTCTGTTTGGCGGTGGGCCCATCTACCTCCTGCCTCAGAGCCACCCTAGTCTCAGAACTCTGTGTGTGTAGAGCCTTCTCCTAAAGTGACCCTGCTCTTGTCTCTTCATCAGCTGCCGACCTTTCTGGCGCCTGGGGACCGGGGCACAGTATCTTCTGTGCTCTGCGGCACTGGGACACAGCACGCAGAAGAGCTGAGTGCACTCATGGCACTAGCGGTAAAGAAAGAATCCGCCTGCCAATGCAGGAGACGCAAGAGACTCAGGTTTGATGCCCTGCAGGAGGAAATGGCAACCCACTCTAGTACTCTTGGCTGGAGATCCCATGGACAGAGGAGCCTGGTGGGCCATACAGTCCACGGGGTCGCAAAAGAGTCAGACAAGAATGAGCATGCACACAAATTTTAAAACTCAAGGCGGAATATGGAAATCTCTTTCTTTTAGGAAAACACTACATTGCAAATTTTCTGGCCTATGAGCGCTTAACGTCTCATGTAGATCGAGAAAATGTGACAATTCATACTAAAGCGCCATTACAGCCAGACGGGTCTTAGAAAGACTCGAGTTCCTCCCTCCCGTTGGACAGACAAGCAATGGAGACACAGGGCTGAGAGGAGGACGCTGTCTTGCCCGAGTCCCTCACTGAGCTGGTGGCAAAACTAAACACCCACTGCCAGGCTCCCACATGGCAGCTCCCCAGGCTGCCTCCATTCTGAGCATTACCCTGTCAACTGAAATGATTCAAATGCTCCAGCTTTAAATAGGTTCTCGTGATTAAAACAACAAAAAAAAAAAGAAGAAGAAAAAAAATCAGACTAACTTTCCATGACTCACTTTTCCAAAATGTTTTGTATCAATGTATCATGTACAAGGCAAACCTATGAGCTGCAGCCCGACTGCAGCCAAGATTCTCCAAGGCGGAGAGTGCGTTAGGGAAACCTCGGTACGGAAGAATGGGGTGCAGTTTCTTTCAGCAAATGGTTGTTTATCAATTCCATGTTTAAGAGATAGAAAAAATTAAGACTTCATGCAAGCGGCAAGAACAAAAGTTGAGATTTCCAGTGAAGCAAGAAACAGGGATTAAAAAAAAAAAATGGGAGTGGGTGGGGTGGGGGTGGGAGGAAGGAAAGGGATTCTTAATGGTATATTGTTTTCAGAGTTCTACCAATTAGCAAATGTCTCATAAAAGGAAGAAAGGAAGAGGGAAGGAATTTCATGCACTGAAATAGCCCCAGTCAGCTGCAAACGCTCCAGGCTTCTGCAGCAAGGCTTTCATCCCCCACCTCCCATCTCTGGCCATTACATCAGTCCAAGTGCATCCTGGGCACTATTGTCATGCTGATGAGCCTGGATTCTCTCACTGCCCAGGGAGACATTCCCACCGCAGACTGGCTCTGGGGCTCATTCAAGCCGTGCTGAATTGCCCTGGAGAATAAAAGATGTAGCCTTAATTAACTACTGCGCTGGGCTCCCAATCACAGCTTGATTGTTGTGCTGGCTGTACTCTCTGCTAAAGAGAGCCTGCCAGGGCTCCTCATGCAGACCCAGTGCTGGGAAGGACGGCGCTCCTTGGGGAGCTGCAGTTGGGTTCTGCCTTGTTTTGAAAATAAAATACCGCAGGGTCTTATATCTCCGGTGTCCTGTTTTTCGGAAAGAAACAAACGTCAGTGTCCATTGTTACTTCTCTGCCCGGCTGCTGGGATCCACTCACTGCCCGTATCTCTCAGCAAGAGTCTTTCTGTGCTTTCGGTGACCCTGGCAGAGAACTCAACTTTATTCTTAGCGCTGTCTTTATTTCAATTGAATAGGTTTTGGTGATGTTGATACTGGAAAAAATACAAGATTTCTGATTTTTTTTTTAACCTGTTAAACTTGGGATGAGATCTGTTTCTATGCAAACTCTTCACCGAAAGCTTGGTATGTGTGTGTGCGTTAGTCGCTCAGTCGTGTCCGACTCTTTGCGACCCCATGGACTGTAGCCCTCCAGGCTTCTCTGTCCATGGGGATTCTCCAGGCAAGACTACTGGAATGGGTTTCCCTGCCCTCCTCCAGGGGATCTTCCTGACCCCGAGACCGAACCCTGGACTCCTGCTTTGCAGGCAGATTCTTTACTATCTGAGTCACCAGGGAAGCCCACCAAAACCTGCGCATGAAGGCGATGCGACGGTCACATCTTTTGACTCTGTGACATCTTTAATCTTTCTGAAAATCGGAACCACGGGAGAGTGGCTTGCTTTTATATAGTTTAATTTTTTTTCTTTAATGACTAAAGGGAGAAAGGGTGTTTTTTATGGTGTATCAGATTGCTGAGTTCAGAGGTTTTAAACATGTTCCAGGGGCTTCCTGGTGGTCCAGTGCTTAAGAATCTGCGCTGCCATTGAGGGGGGTGAGGGGCAGGTTTGATCTTTCGTCGGGGAACCAGATCCCACATGGAGCACAGCGTGGCCAAAAGATTAAAAAAAAAAAAAAAAAGATGCTCCAACTGGTCGACTTCAATATTCTCTGAGTTCTGCAGAGGATTGTGGTCAAGGAGGCCAGTGGCGCTGGGAGAAGCTGTCGCGTTCTCTTCTGGTTCCCTGAAGTGTGCTGCTGTGGGGAGAGTTAGCCAGACTTCGTGTCTTTTCGTCCTGGTTTCCTGGTGGCTTCTCAAGGTCAGCCTATCGAGCCCTCCACTCCACTCCTCTCTCTTGCAAGTAAAACGGCAGAGAGACGCAGAGGTCTGGGGATAGGAGAGTGTTCTTGGACATGTTTTCTTCTTAGCATAATTTTAATGAGCAGGTGAGGTTTTGGGGAGATCAGAGATGATGCTGTGGTTTTGCCACTTTTCTGTCCTTCTAGAAGGATCCATTTGCAAGGCTGGTGTTCATGGCCAGGTGTTCCCTTTTGAGTTATTGGCTACTACAGAACTTGCTTCTGGGCTTCTTAAGTGGTTCAGTGGCAAAGAATCCATCTGCAATGCAGGAGCCACATGAGACGTGGGGTTCCATCCCTGGGTCGGAACGATCCCCTGAAGGAGGAAATGGCAACCCTCTTCAGTATTCTTGCCTGGGAAATCCCATGGACGGATAAGCCAGTCAGGCTACAGTCCGTGGGGTTGCAAAAGAGTCAGATATAACTGAGCAACTAAACAACAGCAATTTATCTTCTAGCTCTGTCTCAGCTGTTCTGTGTCTGAGCTTGTTTGCTGGGTGTGTGCTTCCCTCCAGAGTGGAGCAGAGTGTGTGGTTGGGTGACTGTGCTCTCTTGAATTCCATTCTAATTTTTTCAGTTCAGTTCGGTTCATTCGCTCAGTCGTGTCCGACTTTGCGACCCCATGGACTGCAGCATGCTAGGCCTCCCTGTCCATCACCAACTCCCAGAGTTTACTCAAGCTCATGTCCATTGAGTTGGTGATGCCATCCAACCATCTCATCCTCTGTTGGCCCCTTCTCCTCCCACCTTCAGTCTTTCCCAGCATCAGAGTCTTTTCAGATGAGTCAACTCGTCGCATGAGGTGGCCAAAGTATTGGAGTTTCAGCTTTAGCATCATTCCTTCCAAAGAAATCCCAGGGCTGATCTCCTTCAGAATGGACTGGTTGGATCTCCTTGCAGTCCAAGGGACTCTCAAGAGTCTTCTCCAACACCACAGTTCAAAAGCATCAATTCTTTGGCACTCAGCTTTCTACACAGTCCAACTCTCACATCCATACATGACTACTGGAAAAACCATAGCTTTTCACCTTTTAAATTTAATTCATGAAACTGTTTAAAACTATTTCTTTTCTTTAATTTTTTAAAAACTGAACCTCAAGGTTCAGGTCAATTATTTCTCCCAGGAGATTTCCATGAACCTCCAGCTTAAATGTAATTTCTCTTTCCCCTTCATACTCTATATATACTTCGTCTTTGTATTGATTGTGACATGATTTTTAGGTATTTTAGTCCTAGAATGTAAGGTGCTTATAGTTAAGTTTGAAAGACAATGACCTACCCATCCACATACCATTAGTACCATATATATACTGCTGGGATGTAATAGGCGTTCAGAAATGTCTTTTTTTTAAATTATCTGCAGAGATGTGAATGGACCTAGAGACTGTCATACAGTGTGAAGTCAGAGAGAAACAAATACCGTATATTAATGGATATATGTGGAATCTAGAAACACGGTATAGATGAACCTATTTGCAGTCAGAAATAGAGACCCAGAGGCAGAGAACAGACATATGGGTACAAGGGGGAAGGGAGGGGGTGAACTGGGAGGCTGGGATTGGCACGTGCACACTATTGATACTGGGCATAAAACGTCACCAACGAGCAGCTGCTGAAGAGCACGGGGCTCTACTCGGCGCCCTGTGGTGACCTAAATGGGAAGGAAATCCCCGAAGAGGGGTTGTGTGTATAGCTGAGTCACTTTGCTTTACCGTAGAAACTGACACACCATTGTAAAGCCACTACACTCCAATAAAAATTAAAAAAAAAATCAGAAACGTCTTTTGGGAATTGTTCAACTTAATGAAACAAGCGTGGTTTGTACATTCACGTTTTCTGGTCTCTTCTTTTGGGGGTACTCCTTTGCCTGCCAGGACGTGAACACAGGACAGTTTGGTTTGCAAGTTAAATGCAAAACAAAGATGTCTTATAAACCACAAAACAGACTAATTTAGAGCCCCAGCCCCTCCCCGCATGGAAAATTTGTTGCTCTCGCATTGTCTTCTCCTAATACACTGACTACCTCTCTTAATACTTGGGTGATCATCTTACCATTTACCATCCAAATGGGACTGTTTCTGAGAGTGGAAGTTGGGCCTATCAGTAACTACACAGGAAAAGCAGACGGCTGCCTGTTCCTCTCCCTGGTGACCCAGACTGTACGTCACCCCACTAAGCACTGAGCCTTTACTGTACAACAGGTACTAAGGTGCCTGTGTCTCCCCAGATTCTGTGTTCCTTGGGAGTTAGAGTGGCATTTGATCTACATGAACAGCATGCCTTCCCTGTGCCAGAATTGTATTTCCTGTATGTTGAATGAAGACGCTTTCTAGAGCTATTACTAAGGTGTCATTTTCTTCACCACAGTGCACACGTAGCGTTCCTGGTGTGTCACTCACTGTCATTCAGCTGCACAGTAAATGGATGGAATATCTGAATCTTAGGGACAAGAAAATACGTTGTTTTTTAAAAAGTTTTCATTTATTTGGTTATGACGGGTTTTAGCTGTGGCATGTGGGTCTTTGGTCAGGGCACGTGGGATCTAGTTCCCTGACCGGGGGTCGAACCAGGCCCCTGCACTGGGAGCACGGAGTCTTAGCCCCTGGGCCACCAAGGAAGTCCCCCAAATGTTTTTTTTTTTTTTTTTTTTCTGTCAAACACCCTGATAAGCCTTCAAAAGTAACTGACAGAAACTAAATAAGTAAAACTCTCAGTTCCACAGGATTGAGTGTTTGGATCATGACTGTGACCCTGACTCCAGCTGAATCCAGGGGCAAACGTGGTTATACTGAATTCCTTCTGTAATTTATTTGTTCAGCCTCCTATTTACATAGGAGAGGATGGGGTTTATCATGTATGCGTGCCTGCTCAGTCGTGTCCAACCCTTTGTGACCCGATGGGCTGCAGCCCACCAGGCTCCTCTGTCCATAGGATTTTCCAGGCAAGGATCCTGAAGTGGGTTGCCATTTCCTCCTCCAGGGGATCTTCCAGACAAGGTCAAACCTGTGTCTCCTATGTCTCTTGCATTGGTAGGCAGATTCTGCACCACTGAGCCATCTGAGAAGCCCTTATTAGGTATGCTGAAGGCCCACTCAAGCCTGCTGGTTACAAATATCGTGTGCTGGGTATGCTCCTTTACTTGCTTATGCCTAAGATTTGTCATCTGTAAAGTGGGAATAAGAATACTTCCCTCCTCCTCCTGCCTGCCTTCTTCCTTCACCTCTTCATAATCCTGATTATGAAGATGTGACAGCTGTGTCTAGATTGTCCTCAAGGGCCCAGTCTTGTTCATCTTTGCAGCAGGAGCATTCTGAGGAGGAGTAGACACAGGAGGTGCTCAGCAGATGTTTGACGACTAAGGGAATAAGTGAATGAATGGGTGCTCTCCTGTGCGTCTGAAGTCTGCTCTCGCGTTTTGCTTGGATTAGGTACGTTGTAGGTAGAGCCCTGCTTGTCCAGGCTTTTCAGGTGTCTGATACGTGCATACTTCTGGGAGCAGTTGGAAGGTCCACCTAGGAGGTGACGGCGCAGTGGGGAGGGTTTGGGGCGGAGAGGCTGACGATGTTGCCTTTTTTCATCCCTTCTGTTGACAGTCCTGGAATCAAATAAAATCCTTTAAAATTTTCAGGGAACAAAAGAGTTTCCAACATCTCACCAAATCAATAGATGCGGTTTTAATGCTCTTTTAAAAAAAGTAGAGATTCTTGCAGTGTTTGGTTTAGAGTGACTCAGACATTTTTAGCCAAGGAAATAAAAGAGGCAAATAAATCCACTCGGGAAGATGGCTTAGTGGTCTAGGACTCAGGTTAGAAACAAGGAGACTCCCCAGAGCTGTAAAGTTCAAATGACAGCCACGTTGACTCACCCTTTCGTCTTTTCTGAGATGAATTGAGTTGCCTTTGGTTTATGATGGGAGAGTCTTTTAGAAAAGGTCTCTAAACACCCAAGGTTTGTCTGCTCTGTTTCGGACATTATAGAACTCCAGAGGCTTTCTTTTTTCTTAGAGAAAATGGTTTGCTGTAATTTGTTTGGCCCCAAATCCTGGTACTCAGCTGAAATGTTGGGAAAACAGAGAATTGGCTTTCTCCTATAGTCTATTAGACACTTAATAAAATACAGATGATTAAGAGACCTCTTTCTGCTTCCCAGAGGAGTGCTTGAGACTGGGTAAGAAATAAAAGTGAAGGAATGGGGTGACATTCAGGACGGTGCTTTAAACTTAAGGCTTAGTGGTATGACTTGAAAAATAGCTCTTAGAACTTTAAAGCTGACATTGAGAATCATAAAAGTATTTATTTCCAGTTTATTTTCAGACAAAAAAGTAACAACATCAGTGATTTTGCACCTAGGTAAAAGAAATAAATAATGAATAGAAGCGATTATTAGAGATATTGAAGAAATGAGTCCTGTTTTTAAAGGAGGTTCAAATCTAGAAATAAATGAGACTATTAAATTTCCAGGTAAGATGACTTGCAAATGCACTTAAAAGAGTAGGAATCACACATAAATGTACTTTGACAAAACATATGCATTTCAGAGATTTAAAAAAAGTTCTCTATGCACTCAAGCAGAAAATCTAGGTTATGTACAAAGGAAAACAGGAAATTCTTTCTCCTCAGTGATACTTAATGCTAAGATAAGTTTGTAATTCCTGCGGGGCTGGGAGTGATAAAAGCACAGATTCAAACCGTCCATAGCATGTCATGTATGCGCTCAGGAGCAAAATGAGCAAAACGTTCTCAGATGTGAAGGTAAACTATTGGTTGGTCAGAAAGTTCCTTCGTATTTTTCCCTTCACTGTTAGGAAGAAGCCCAAATGAACTTTGTGGCCAACCTAGTACTGGTGTACACTTTTGCTAAAACTCTGTAGACTTACTCTAGGAATATTAGAGGTAAGTGAAATCGACGGAGAAGACATAGCACAAAGGCCGGAAATGGGCACTGAAATCAGGCATTTCTATCATCCAACACAGACGAGACTAAGAGTTCAGCAGATTCATGCTGAACAACTTATATGTAGATATGTATTACATACACACATGTCTGGGCTTCCAGGCGGCACTGGTGGTACAGAACCTGCCTGCCAGTGCAGGAGACATGGAAGACCTGGGTTGGGAAGACCCCTGGAGACAGGCATGGCAACCCACTCCAGTATTCTTGCCTGGAGAATCCCACGGACAGAGGAACCTGGCGAGCTACGGTCCACGGGGTGGTAAAGAGTCGGACACGACTGAGTGACTTAGCATGCGCACAGGCATGTGTCCAGATATGTGCGTATTATACATGAAATGATAGAACAGGCACACTGAGGACCTTCAAAATGTAAATAAGCTGTGTCAAACAAAACTTGGGAAACGTCCCATGATACACACATTCCTTTGGGATCTGCACAGCATTCATGGGAAGCCATGCTCTCCCCGGGCGCATCCAGCTGACGACTGAGCGAAACAGCGGGACTGTGAGGGGCCGTTTCTGCCCAGTTGTCTTTGCTCCTGGCTCTCCACTGGCTGGCCGAGACGTCTCAGAGCTGCAGGGCAGTCTGGGCCCCTCCCTTCCCCCTTTCCTTTTGTAGGTGTCAGCCCTGGATGAGACTCACTTTCCCTGCTCCATCTCCCTTCTGCCTTGCAGTGAGTAAATCTCTCCACTTCTAGTTCCATCTCCGTGTCCCCTACCTGGAGGACCTGAATTGACACAGAGCGATTGCGTATGCTAGCCTGTGATGAATTGTTAGGTGGAAAGGGAACATGCACTCTAAATTCTCATCTTGCAGCATGGACTCAGAGGTTCCTGTGTGTGTCTGAGTGCTGAGTTGCTCAGTCGTGTTCGACTCTCTGTGACCCGTAGACTGTAGCCCGCCAGGCTCCTCTGTCCATGGGGTTCTCCAGGCAAGAAGACTGGAGTGGGGTGCCATGCCCTCCTCCAGGGGATCCTCCTGACCGAGGAATCCAACTGAGTCCCTTACGTCTCCTGCATTGGCAGGCAGGTTCTTTACCACTAGCGCCACCTGGGAAGCCGGACTCAGAGGTTAGAAAAACTTTTAAAAAACAACAATCAAGGGGACTCAAATAGGAAGCATGAGATTACAGGGCAGAGAAAGTCAAACCTATAACAACTGTGAGGCGCTGAAGCTCCCATCCAGGTGCAGCAGCATCTTCCGTTTACATCTTTTATTTATAGCAGGTGGAAGACCTCCAACTAAGATGGAGGTCCTGAAACGCCTACGTTCTAGGTTTAGAGCTGTGTCTTTGGAATGTTTTGGTAAATCCTTCCATGAAGGCTTCAGAATGTTTTTCTTTCCCTCTGGGCACATAGTTTCAGTCTAGCTTAGGGGAGAAGGCCTAAAAAAATTCCTTTCAGGCTCTGAATGTCAGCTTCCAACTGCCCAACTTCTGACCATAGATCTACTTAAGAAAAACACCACTACCAAATCTCTCTCTCTGTTCTTCCATCTATCCTTCTAAACATCTGCCCTGTATAGTGGACGCTTGGCCGAGATCCTCTCTTCTCTCCAGGGCACCTCATACACATCAAGCTTATGGAAGATGGCTGGAAGTTCTCCAAGGCGGCCCTTACAATTCAAGGTTACCTTTGCTAGGCTAATGGACTTGCTCAATCTTATGGCGACATTTTATTCACCTGAGGTCTTACTCTGGATCCAATCCAGCTTAAGCTGGGCCTAGGCTGATTAAACACCCCTTGGGTTGGTAGGTCAAATCTGGTCCACCCCAATCCAGCCGGGTTTCTAAGTCTGCCCCAGTCTGACCTCAGAGCTCACCTGACTCTGCACCCAGTGGTACGCGGGGCCCAGTCTGAAATCAGAGCCCACGTGACACACGGCCTGGTGAGTTTCTTCCGCCAGCCCCATCTGGCTCTGGCACATGTCCAGACTCGCTAGAAAAAGAAGCGTTCAGTCTGGCGGCTCATGACCTGGGACCTTCGGAGCCTGGACCCGAGGGACGGCTGCATCCATCACCCCCAGAAGCAGAGAGCACGCCCCGCCCCACAGCTCAGCAGGTACCTGAGCCTGGTGGCTAGTTGTTGTGGGGGCTCCGGGGGCTCCTTCCATCCCCTCTTCTGATACCAGCGCTGTCCAAAGGGAAACTGAGGCATATTAAACATTCTAAGAGTGTATTTGGGCAAAAATCTCTTTCAATCAGGCAGCATCTGATCAGACTGGAGGCAGAAGGGGCAGAAAGGTAGTTGTAGTGGTGAAAAGCAGGTTGGCTTTTGCAGAGTTACTTTCTTTTGGCTGTGGGGGCTGGGCAGTGTCTATCTCACAGATGATCTAATAAAGCTGATTGACTGGTTTGAGATTCATTCCTGGGAGAGCTGAAACTAATTAAGTCTTGATGGCTTAGCATCCATGACTTCATTTTGGGGTCATTGTCTTGTTTTTAACATTGCAGGTCACTAGTTAGGAAGATCTTTTAAAACCCCTGTATAGTCACTTACCTGCGGTGATGGAAGAGCAGGAGAAGACATTTAAAGAAAGTACTTTATCATTTGCTAGAAATGTGATTGTGTTTTCTACTGGTGATTTACACTTAACTCTTCGCTGGATGAATTAGGCTTTGGCCGTTTGTATTGACATGTCTATTGTCTAATTCTTTAGGCTTTAAGAGCGGTGTGTGTAATTTACAAAGATTCAGCAATTGTGTAGCAGACTTGTTTGTAGATGGAAGGTTGAAATCAGCAAGGTTAGGGTCCTTAGGCAGTCAGGTGTTGTTTAAAACAGTTCATTTGTCTCTTACCTTCAGTTCTATGAGATCTCTGTCTTTCCCTCCGTCCCTCTATTTCCCTCTGTCTCTCAGTCTCTCTGCCTTTTCTCTTTTGCACCATTTGTGCACCTGAAATAAAGGACTCCCAGATGACAGGGCTACAGGACAGAAGCCGTCCAAACCCAGGAGCCATTTAGAGGGAGACGTGCTCAGGACCCCCTGCGGGGAACTTGCCCTGTGTGGGAAATGAATCTTCTTTGGGCTAAGACACCGATATTCAGAGGTTGTTCATTTCAGAAGCTGGTATTAATTATTCTCACACAAGTCTCAAAACTGTTACTCTTCCTGTTGATGCAAGTAAAGAAGCACGCACTTTGTAATTTATTTACACACGTGTTTATATTTTGACTCTGCCGGGTCTAGGCTGCTGCACAGGCTCTGTCTCCTGGCAGAGAGCGGGGGCTGCTCATTGCGGTGCCTTCTCCTGTTGTGGGGCGTAGGCTCCAGGCACGTGAGCTCAGTAGTTTGGGCTCCTGGACTCTAGAGTGCTGGCGCAGTAGTTTGGCAGACGGGCTTGGCTGCCCATCTGCATGTGGAATCCTCCTGGACTAGGGATCAAACTTGTGACTCCTGTACTGGCAGGCAGATTCTTATCCACTGTACCATCAGGGAAGCCCCAGAAATACACACTTTAAACACTACTCATTTTTTACAGTTTAAATTTTACTCTGTTTTTGTAGAGAAATAACTCCAGAAAGAATGAAGGGATGGAGCCAAAGCAAAAACAATACCCAGCTGTGGATGTGACTGGTGATAGAAGCAAGGTCCAATGCTGTAAAGAGCAATATTGCATAGGAACCTGGAATGTCAGGTCCATGAATCAAGGCAAATTGGAAGTGGTCAAACAAGAGATGGCAAGAGTGAATGTCGACATTCTAGGAATCAGTGAACTGAAATGGACTCGAATGGGTGCATTTAACTCAGATGACCATTATATCTACTACTGTGGGCAGGAATCCCTCAGAAGAAATGGAGTAGCCATCATGGTCAACAAAAGAGTCTGAAATGCAGTACTTGGATGCAGTCTCAAAAACGACAGAATGATCTCTGTTCGTTTCCAAGGCAAACCATTCAATATCACAGTAATCCAAGTCTATGCCCCAACCAGTAATGCTGAAGAAGCTGAAGTTGAACGGTTCTATGAAGACCTACAAGACTGTTTAGAACTAATACCCCAAAAAGATGTCCTTTTTATTATAGGGGACTGGAATGCAAAAGTAGGAAGTCAAGAAACACCTGGAGTAACAGGAAAATTTGGCCTTGGAATATGGAATGAAGCAGGGCAAAGACTAATAGAGTTTTGCCAAGAAAATGCACTGGTCATAACAAACACCCTCTTCCAACAACACAAGAGAAGACTCTATACATGGACATCACCAGATGGTCAACACTGAAATCAGATTGATTATATTCTTTGCAGCCAAAGATGGAGAAGCTCTATACAGTCAACAAAAACAAGACCGGGAGCTGACTGTGGCTCAGATCATGAACTACTTATTACCAAATTCAGACTTAAATTGAAGAAAGTAGGGAAAACCACTAGACCATTCAGGTATGACCTAAATCAAATCCGTTATGCTAATACAGTGCAAGTGAGAAATAGATTTAAGGGCCTAGATCTGATAGATAGAGTGCCTAATGAACTATGGACTGAGGTTCGTGACATTGTACAGGAGACAGGAATCAAGACCATCCCCATGGAAAAGAAATGCAAAAAAGCAAAATGGCTGTCTGGGGAGGCCTTACAAATAGCTGTGAGAAGAAGAGAAGCAAAAAGCAAAGGAGAAAAGGAAAGATATAAGTATCTGAATGCGGAGTTCCAAAAAATAGCAAGAAGAGATAAGAAAGCCTTCCTCAGTGATCAATGCAAAGAGATAGAGGAAAACAACAGAATGGGAAAGACTAGAGATCTCTTCAAGAAAATTAGAGATACCAAGGGAACATTTTATGCAGAGATGGGCTCAATTAAGGACAGAAATGGTATGGACCTAACAGAAGCAGAAGATATTAAGAAGAGGTGACAAGAATACACAGAAGAACTGTACAAAAAAGATCTTCACGACCCAGATAATCACGATGGTGTGATCACTGACCTAGAGCCAGACATCCTGGAATGTGAAGTCAAGTGGGCCTTAGAAAGCATCACTACGAACAAAGCAAGTGGAGGTGATGGAATTCCAGTGGAGCTATTTCAAATCCTGAAAGATGATGCTGTGAAAGTGCTGCACTCAATATGCCAGCAAATTTGGAAAACTCAGCAGTGGCCACAGGACTGGAAAAGGTCAGTTTTTATTCCAATCCCAAAGAAAGGCAGTGCCCAAGAATGCTCAAACTACCGCACAATTGCGCTCATCTCACATGCTAGTAAAGTAATGCTCAAAATTCTCCAAGCCAGGCTTCAGCAATATGTGAACCGTGAACTTCCAGATGTTCAAGCTGGTTTTAGAAAAGGCAGAGGAACCAGAGATCAAATTGCCAATATCCGCTGGATCATGGAAAAAGCAAGAGAGCTCCAGAAAAACATTTATTTCTGCTTTATTGACTATGCCAAAGCCTTTGACTGTGTGGATCACAATAAACTGTGGAAAATTCTGAAAGAGATGGGAATACCAGACCGTCTGACCTGCCTCTTGAGAAATCTGTATGCAGGTCAGGAAGCAACAATTAGAACTGGACATGGAACAACAGACTGGTTCCAAATAGGAAAAGGAGTTCGTCAAGGCTGTATATTGTCACCCTGCTTATTTAACTTATATGCAGAGTACATCATAAGAAACACTGGACTGGAAGAAACACAAGCTGGGATCAAGATTGCCAGGAGAAATATCAATAACCTCAGTATGCAGATGACACCACCCTTATGGCAGAAAGTGAAGAGGAACTCAAAAGCCTCTTGATGAAAGTGAAAGTGGAGAGTGAAAAAGTTGGCTTAAAGCTCAACATTCAGAAAACAAAGATCATGGCATCCGGTCCCATCACTTCATGGGAAATAGATGGGGAAACAGTGGAAACAGTGTCAGACTTTATTTTTCTGAGCTCCAAAATCAGTGCAGATGGTGACTGCAGCCATGAAACTGAAAGACGCTCACTCCTTGGAAGGAAAGTTATGACCAACCTAGATAGCATATTCAAAAGCAGAGACATTACTTTGTCAACAAAGGTCCATGTAGTCAAGGCTATGGTTTTTCCTGTGGTCATGTATGGATGTGAGAGTTGGACTGTGAAGAAGGCTGATCACCGAAGAATTGATGCTTTTGAACTGTGATGTTGGAGAAGACTCTTGAGAGTCCCTTGGACTGCAAGGAGATCCAACCAGTCCATTCTGAAGGAGATCAGCCCTGGGATTTCTTTGGAAGGAATGATACTAAAGCTGAAACTCCAGTACTTTGGCCACCTCATGCGAAGAGTTGACTCATTGGAAAAGACTCTGATGCTGGGAGGGATTGGGGGCAGGAGGAGAAGGGGACGACAGAGAATGAGATGGCTGGATGGCATCACTGACTCGATGGATGTGAGTCTGAGTGAACTCTGGGAGTTGGTGATGGACAGGGAGGCCTGGCGTGCTGCGATTCATAGGGTCGAAAAGAGTCAGACATGACTGAGCGACTGAACTGAACTGAACTGAGGGGATTCCCATTGCCCCACTCTTGCCTTAAGAGATATTCGGCTCTGTGGGTGGATCAAGTCTAATCTGACACCAGTTTTGTTAGATACAGTTCTCAGGGCAGAACACCATTATTAGACCAGACATTAGGGAACTGAAAGTAAAGTTTGTTTTAATAAGGTGTTAGCAGTTGAGATCAGATGAATCTTCATGAGTGCATATTCTTTCATATGACTGGGTTTTATATGCATATGTTTCTATGGACAGTTTTAGACTATCCAATCACTAAATATCCAAAAAAGAAAATAGAGAAAATTAGTTTCTATGGCCACGTTAAGTTTTTCTACATTCTTTAATTCTGTATTTAAAGATTTGGCATGTTTTACTAGATTTTTTAGTTTTCTATCAAAATTTTGGAGTAATATGACAGGGAGGCCTGGCATGCTGCAGTTCATGGGGTCGCAGAGAGTCGGACACGACTGAGCGGCTGAACTGAACTGCCCTGAGATAATGTTCTTACTGGTCTCTTAGGTGAGGGCTCAAAACAAAATTCAGTCACAGAAGTTATTCAGTGTGGTTTTTCCCCTTTCCCCAGCAAAAATGTTAGCTCCTGAAACATACAAAGTCAGTGTTCGTTATTGTCGTTTGCCAGAAATTATCATTCGTTCCCCTTGGAAGTTGATAACTCCCCAGAATAATCAGAAATAGAAATTGGGATGCTGAAGACACCATATGAATCATGGGATGCCAATCTTGTTGATAGGAACCCTGTTACACACTCAGGTGTTCCAGTTCAACGAGATGGCATTTCACATAACTGCTTCTATAGGTTCTAAAGGTTGTCTCTTTATCCTTTACGTTTTATGTGGAAACACTTAAGCTGTCACAGTCTCTCTCAAATCTTATGTGCAAAGTTGGGTTAACAACTCCACTTGTTAGTAAAGATTTAGCAGTCTTGCTTATCTCTACAATTGTAGAGATAAAAGAATACCAATTCTGCACCAGGGCGGGCCTTGCAAGTTGCTTTGGTAGGACTAGGCATGGAATATATATCCTTTTAATGAATTAAGGAATAAATTACTATCTCAACATGTTGAGACTTGGTTAAGTGCTGTCTGTGAGGGGGAACAAGCAAACAAAAGCTACAGAATACCCAAATTATTGGTCAGTAAACACAAAATGCGGCCTGTGGACCATGCCTCTTGTCTGACAGCTGCTAACTAAATGTAAAGATCATCTCCCCTTTTGACCTAACATTATGATAAAAAATGTGAACCCATGCTTTTAAAAATAACTCCTCTGGCACTGAGAGTGACAGAAGAGAGAAAAAAGAATAAGAAAGCAGAGTCATCAGTTTCACTGCTCCTCCTGCCAATGTATACAAACCGACATCCAGAACACAGCTCATTTACATGCCTGTTTATTTTGCTTTCATGGCTGTCTAGAAGCCGAGACCTTTCTCTTTCTGTACAGTGGGACAAAGAGATGTGAAGATAAACCTGGACGCGGCCGAGCTCCCCGCTACGTCTTCAACCTTCCATCCTCACCTTGGCGAATGCCCTTATCACCGAGGGGCTTTGGTGTACATGTGCACGGGTCACCAAAGATTTGGAGAGCATCCTCTGAGTTCTTTTGTTTATTAATATCAGATTGGAAGGTTTTGCCCTAAGAGTTACAAATCCTGCTTGGTTTTAGGAAGATTTGCAGTAGGTGGAAGGAACACAGCAGGGGATGGAATCGTTTCACGGGAACAGAAGCTTGGGATTGGCGGGGCTCGGGGAGGAGGTCGCAGCATCCCTGAGCAGCAGGGGATGGAGAGAGATGGAGGCTAATGGTTTCTGTCCCCATTGTTGTTAACAAGCACTCTGCATCGGAGATGGCTCCAAGCACTTTATAAACATGAGCATATTGGGTCCTAGTAACAAGTCCTGTGAGGTGGGTATTGTCCCTGTCCCCATTTTACAGATGATGCTCATGAGGCTCAGAGAATTTATGACACTTGTCTGAGGCCACACAGCATGTATGTGAAAGGCCCTGCTTTGAGCCCAGAGACCGTAGCCCTTGACGCCTCTGTTCTTCCACCTCTGTGAGCCCATTCCCCATCTTCCTGCCCCCGTGAAGCTCCCGCTCTGGGAATTGGGCACTGTTTTCCTCCTCTGATTTGAGCCTTTCCTTGACCAGGTTTCTTTCTTCACACTGAGTTCCTGTCATCCCTGTGGGGATGGAGGTACTGATTCCTTAGACCCGGCGTCAGGCTGGCCTTGCTTCTAAGGGGATTTTCAGAAATTGAGTCTTCCTGAAATCAGTTCTCTCTTTGACAGCACGTTTTTCTCTCCTTGAGCTGCTGGTTTCTCTCTCACATTCTGCTTTCAAACGACTGCCTTCAGTTGCCATTCCATCTTTCAGAACCTGTCAGGCGCTAATTTCTCTGTTCTCGTCCGGCCTCCTCCCTTTCTCTCTTAAAAATGAATGGCAGTGGTTTGAGTGGAGATAGAAAACCCTTAGAGGAAGTAACAACAGGGAGGCCCAGCACTGCCTCAAGGAGGGAGGAAAATTCCCTGGGGAGAGATTTTATGTTTTTCAAGAAGGCTGCATACAGGCTTCCCTGGGGGTCCAGTGGTTAAGACTCCACACTGCCAGCGCGGGGGGCATATGTTCCATCCCTGGTCTGGGAACTAAGATCCCGCATGCCACATGGCCTGACCAGGAAAAAAATAAATGTCCACATAAATCTCTACAAACTCAGCCTTGAACACAAGCTAGAACAAGCTTTGAAAAACTGCTTTAAACATGCATAACTAACAACCAGTGGGCAGAGTGGTTCATCCTAGGATTGCTCTGCTGAAATGAAAACTTGGTGGCGAGATGGGTGTCGTGTGCTTTGGAGGTTCCTACCCAGCTCACATGTATGCCCTGGAAGAGAATTGCCATGAACAAAGTGCTGTTAATTTGCTGTAGAAGCAACAGTTCCCCAAGGGCTTCCAAATAAAACAGGCATCTATTCTCCAGGCCGGCAGCTCCTTATGTTCATGGTACTTTGTGCCACTGCAGACTCTCAAGTAAATGGAACACCTTCCTTGGCGTTTTATTGCCCTTTAAATGGATGGGTCCAAACGGCCTGAACCCTCACGGTCTGGCCACCCCTGATCTATCTCCTGTCGT
Source organism: Bos indicus (assembly GCF_029378745.1). Taxonomy (NCBI): domain Eukaryota; kingdom Metazoa; phylum Chordata; class Mammalia; order Artiodactyla; family Bovidae; genus Bos; species Bos indicus. Next base: position 60,445,477 of record NC_091778.1, read on the forward strand.
GCTTTGATCCGTCACCATCTGCAAACTCCTGATCTGTTCAGTGCCCCCCTTGAACTCCATGACTCCTCTGTATTTTAATTTCTCTCTCATTCTTCATAGTCCACTGGGCTTTTATCTTTGCACTCACTCTTCCATCCTTTTGGAATTCGTGCTCCTAACCTTGCTTCTGCACCATTTTTCACACAGCTACTTCCGCTCATCAGCCTGGGTCTTACCTAACCCTCGGGAGCCTTTCCACCCAGCCCCTCTCTACAGGGATCAGGTGCCTGGAGTTTGTTTTTCCTCTCAGAGGTTTATCCCACACGAGCATTAAATTGGTCAAGACACTCTTCAAAAAGAAGAGTTTTTAATACGTGTGCTGGGACAGCAGGTATAAGTCAGGCATGCCCAGGGAAAGCTGGTCTGCCTCGTCAATTACTTTGGCATTTCTCGAGTTACTTATTTCCCCCACCGTTTAACTTACAGAAACGGAAGAACCGTTGCGTGTATGTTGTTTTCTCATTTGCTGCATCTTGTTGCTTGATGCATGATTGGAGCTCAGAAGTAACTGACTATCGTATGTAACAGCAAATATGTAAAATATACATACAAAATAGTAAAATAATGTATTTATAAACAAGTGTTTCACAGCAAAATACAAAGTAATCTGTGTCTATCCTGGCTGTCTGTCAGGCAGTGAGCTGGCCACCGTAAACTGAGGTTCTGGGTTTTGTGGTCCTCATCTCTGGGTGAGGGTGACTGAGGCAAAGAGGTCCAGTGAAGCGGAGATTCAGCCTCGTCAGTCAGACGCTTAAGCATGGGTTTCAGCTGTGCAGTCCGGTTTTTGCAGCCTCGTCAGTCAGACGCTTAGCCACGGGTTTCAGCTGTGCAGTCCGGTTTTTGCAGCCTCGTCAGTCAGACGCTTAGCCACGGGTTTCAGCTGTGCAGTCCGGTTTTTGCAGCCTTGTCAGTCAGACGCTTAACCACGGGTTTCAGCTGTGCAGTCCGGTTTTTGCAGCCTCGTCAGTCAGACGCTTAACCATGGGTTTCAGCTGTGCAGTCCGGTTTTTGCAGCCTCGTCAGTCAGACGCTTAAGCACGGGTTTCAGCTGTGCAGTCCGGTTTTTGCAGCCTCGTCAGTCAGACGCTTAAGCACGGGTTTCAGCTGTGCAGTCCGGTTTTTGCAGCCTCGTCAGTCAGACGCTTAAGCACGGGTTTCAGCTGTGCAGTCCGGTTTTTGCAGCCTCGTCAGTCAGACGCTTAAGCACGGGTTTCAGCTGTACAGTCCGGTTTTTGCAGCCTCGTCAGTCAGACGCTTAAGCACGGGTTTCAGCTGTGCAGTCCGGTTTTTGCCAGCCTCCTTGGCAGCTGCCAAGAGTCATCTTAACAGGCTGTTCTCTTTGATTTGTCTCCATTGGGTCCAGTAGTCAATATAGGTCATTATTCATGTGACTTACAGGGAGGAACCCGAGGAGAATACAAAAACAAACAAAACAAAACAATCCACGTTGTAATGTTAGGGGAGATGTTGGAAGGAACAAAAAGGGGGAAATCCCTAAAAAACTAGACTGGATGTGTTTGGATGAGAGTCTTTCTGGCCAGGAATTGTCAGTTAGGGTCAAGCTAGTTGCAATGCTGCGTAGATGTGAACAGGTGCTGTGTAGCTTCTGACACTGGACATCATCAGCGTGGCTCTTAGTAAGTTTCCAGCTGAAGGGGTCGTGCCTGTGATCTGTGGGACAATTCTGCACCCGAGCCGATACTTCTCTTTCTCCTTGTCAGTCTTGAAGGTAAGATAAGTTCACAGAGACCCTTAACAAATCGAAACAGTGGCATATGTGTCAAATGACTTCTGCCTTTGTAGCTTCTAACTGGAGTTGCTTTCAACATATAGGGATTCTGTTCTCCTTTCTCTCTTTCTAGTTTGTGTTGAATGGAACTCATGCTCTGATCTAAGACAAAATACATACCTCAAGCCTCCTGCCCTCCTGTATCACTCAACATAGCTATGTGGATGCCATGCATTAGAACTGTTTTGGCTTTTCATCTTTCTACATATATCATGCCTTCCCATTGTAGCACGTTATAACCTGATTGGGAGAAACTATGATTGTCCTCTGGTGCCAAGAATAACCAAACAAGGCTCAAAATACCAATCTGGTATTATCCCAGGCTAAGCTGGGTTGGAAACTGAACACAACTGAACTCATAACCCTTTTAGTCTAAGGGGAATATGGTGACGGTCAAGGCGGGGGCAGTGGGGTCCTCACAACTGAACTCATAACCCTTTTAGTCTAAGGGGAACATGGTGACGGTCAAGGCGGGGGCAGTGGGGTCCTCACAACTGAACTCATAACCCTTTTAGTCTAAGGGGAGTATGGTGACGGTCAAGGCGGGGGCAGTGGGGTCCTCACAACTGAACTCATAACCCTTTTAGTCTAAGGGGAGTATGGTGACGGTCAAGGCGGGGGCAGTGGGGTCCTCACAACTGAACTCATAACCCTTTTAGTCTAAGGGGATATGGTGACGGTCAAGGCGGGGGCAGTGGGGTCCTCACAACTGAACTCATAACCCTTTTAGTCTAAGGGGAGTATGGTGACGGTCAAGGCGGGGGCAGTGGGGTCCTCACAACTGAACTCATAACCCTTTTAGTCTAAGGGGGATATGGTGACGGTCAAGGCGGGGGCAGTGGGGTCCTCACAACTGAACTCCTAACCCTTTTAGTCTAAGGGGATATGGTGACGGTCAAGGCGGGGGCAGTGGGGTCCTCACAACTGAACTCATAACCCTTTTAGTCTAAGGGGATATGGTGACGGTCAAGGCGGGGGCAGTGGGGTCCTCACAACTGAACTCATAACCCTTTTAGTCTAAGGGGATATGGTGACGGTCAAGGCGGGGGCAGTGGGGTCCTCACAACTGAACTCCTAACCCTTTTAGTCTAAGGGGACATGGTGATGGTCAAGGCGGGGGCAGTGGGGTCCTCACAACTGAACTCATAACCCTTTTAGTCTAAGGGGGATATGGTGACGGTCAAGGCGGGGGCAGTGGGGTCCTCACAACTGAACTCATAACCCTTTTAGTCTAAGGGGAGTATGGTGACGGTCAAGGCGGGGGCAGTGGGGTCCTCACAACTGAACTCATAACCCTTTTAGTCTAAGGGGGATATGGTGACGGTCAAGGCGGGGGCAGTGGGGTCCTCACAACTGAACTCATAACCCTTTTAGTCTAAGGGGATATGGTGACGGTCAAGGCGGGGGCAGTGGGGTCCTCACAACTGAACTCATAACCCTTTTAGTCTAAGGGGATATGGTGACGGTCAAGGCGGGGGCAGTGGGGTCCTCACAACTGAACTCATAACCCTTTTAGTCTAAGGGGATATGGTGACGGTCAAGGCGGGGGCAGTGGGGTCCTCACAACTGAACTCCTAACCCTTTTAGTCTAAGGGGACATGGTGACGGTCAAGGCGGGGGCAGTGGGGTCCTCACAACTGAACTCATAACCCTTTTAGTCTAAGGGGAACATGGTGACGGTCAAGGCGGGGGCAGTGGGGTCCTCACAACTGAACTCCTAACCCTTTTAGTCTAAGGGGATATGGTGACGGTCAAGGCGGGGGCAGTGGGGTCCTCACAACTGAACTCATAACCCTTTTAGTCTAAGGGGAGTATGGTGACGGTCAAGGCGGGGGCAGTGGGGTCCTCACAACTGAACTCATAACCCTTTTAGTCTAAGGGGAGTATGGTGACGGTCAAGGCGGGGGCAGTGGGGTCCTCACAACTGAACTCATAACCCTTTTAGTCTAAGGGGAGTATGGTGACGGTCAAGGCGGGGGCAGTGGGGTCCTCACAACTGAACTCATAACCCTTTTAGTCTAAGGGGAGTATGGTGACGGTCAAGGCGGGGGCAGTGGGGTCCTCACAACTGAACTCATAACCCTTTTAGTCTAAGGGGAGTATGGTGACGGTCAAGGCGGGGCAGTGGGGTCCTCACAACTGAACTCATAACCCTTTTAGTCTAAGGGGAACATGGTGACGGTCAAGGCGGGGGCAGTGGGGTCCTCACAACTGAACTCATAACCCTTTTAGTCTAAGGGGAGTATGGTGACGGTCAAGGCGGGGGCAGTGGGGTCCTCACAACTGAACTCATAACCCTTTTAGTCTAAGGGGAGTATGGTGACGGTCAAGGCGGGGGCAGTGGGGTCCTCACAACTGAACTCATAACCCTTTTAGTCTAAGGGGATATGGTGACGGTCAAGGCGGGGCAGTGGGGTCCTCACAACTGAACTCCTAACCCTTTTAGTCTAAGGGGATATGGTGACGGTCAAGGCGGGGGCAGTGGGGTCCTCACAACTGAACTCATAACCCTTTTAGTCTAAGGGGATATGGTGACGGTCAAGGCGGGGCAGTGGGGTCCTCACAACTGAACTCCTAACCCTTTTAGTCTAAGGGGATATGGTGACAGTCAAGGCGGGGGCAGTGGGGTCCTCACAACTGAACTCCTAACCCTTTTAGTCTAAGGGGATATGGTGACGGTCAAGGCGGGGGCAGTGGGGTCCTCACAACTGAACTCATAACCCTTTTAGTCTAAGGGGATATGGTGACGGTCAAGGCGGGGCAGTGGGGTCCTCACAACTGAACTCATAACCCTTTTAGTCTAAGGGGATATGGTGACGGTCAAGGCGGGGGCAGTGGGGTCCTCACAACTGAACTCCTAACCCTTTTAGTCTAAGGGGATATGGTGACGGTCAAGGCGGGGCAGTGGGGTCCTCACAACTGAACTCATAACCCTTTTAGTCTAAGGGGATATGGTGACGGTCAAGGCGGGGGCAGTGGGGTCCTCACAACTGAACTCCTAACCCTTTTAGTCTAAGGGGATATGGTGACGGTCAAGGCGGGGGCAGTGGGGTCCTCACAACTGAACTCATAACCCTTTTAGTCTAAGGGGATATGGTGACGGTCAAGGCGGGGCAGTGGGGTCCTCACAACTGAACTCATAACCCTTTTAGTCTAAGGGGATATGGTGACGGTCAAGGCGGGGGCAGTGGGGTCCTCACAACTGAACTCCTAACCCTTTTAGTCTAAGGGGATATGGTGACGGTCAAGGCGGGGGCAGTGGGGTCCTCACAACTGAACTCATTACCCTTTTAGTCTAAGGGGATATGGTGACGGTCAAGGCGGGGCAGTGGGGTCCTCACAACTGAACTCCTAACCCTTTTAGTCTAAGGGGATATGGTGACGGTCAAGGCGGGGGCAGTGGGGTCCTCACAACTGAACTCCTAACCCTTTTAGTCTAAGGGGATATGGTGACGGTCAAGGCGGGGCAGTGGGGTCCTCACAACTGAACTCATAACCCTTTTAGTCTAAGGGGAACATGGTGACGGTCAAGGCGGGGGCAGTGGGGTCCTCACAACTGAACTCCTAACCCTTTTAGTCTAAGGGGGATATGGTGACGGTCAAGGCGGGGGCAGTGGGGTCCTCACAACTGAACTCCTAACCCTTTTAGTCTAAGGGGATATGGTGACGGTCAAGGCGGGGGCAGTGGGGTCCTCACAACTGAACTCATAACCCTTTTAGTCTAAGGGGATATGGTGACGGTCAAGGCGGGGCAGTGGGGTCCTCACAACTGAACTCATAACCCTTTTAGTCTAAGGGGATATGGTGACGGTCAAGGCGGGGCAGTGGGGTCCTCACAACTGAACTCATAACCCTTTTAGTCTAAGGGGATATGGTGACGGTCAAGGCGGGGGCAGTGGGGTCCTCACAACTGAACTCCTAACCCTTTTAGTCTAAGGGGATATGGTGACGGTCAAGGCGGGGGCAGTGGGGTCCTCACAACTGAACTCCTAACCCTTTTAGTCTAAGGGGAACATGGTGACGGTCAAGGCGGGGCAGTGGGGTCCTCACAACGTCCCGTAAGTAAGACTGCCTGTAGAGCTAGTAGTTAGAGGGCAGTTTTGGTCGTTCAGCATCAGTGTTGCACAACCTCTAAGATACTTGCCAAGTGTGTGAATGCTCATGCTTTTCTGCTGGAAAACTGAATGAAATAGAAAATATTAAAAAATAAATGACAGACTTGAGAATTCCCCAATATTTTTCAGGGATGGGGGTTATAGGTTAGAGCCCATATTACTTTTTAAAGAATTCTACTTTAAGACCTATTGAGATATTTTAATTATATTAAAGACTTAATTACCATTTAAGGCCCAATTTTAGGGCTTCCCTTATAGCTCAGTTGGTAAAGACTTTGCCTGCAGTGCAGGAGACCCGGGTTCAATTCCTGGATTGGGAAGATCCCCTGGAGAAGGAAATGGCGACCCACTCCAGTAGTCTTGCCTGGAGAATCCCATGGACGGAAGAGCCTGGCAGGCTGCAGTCCATGGGGTTGCAAGAGTTGGACATGACTTAGTGACTAACCTCCCCCCTCCCACTCCCAATTTTAAGTCACTGGAGGTTTATTATTCTTTCCAAAACCAGTTTTTATTTTGCTACAATTTTTAATTATAATTTTTGTTTTAAATCTTAAGATGTTGGAGTGTATGTCATCATAAGTGAGTTTGTTTTTATTTTTGTTTTGTCAAAGGAGGGACATAGGAATTCTTAAATTTTTAATTTAAGCTTAACAAACAGTCAATCCTAAAGGAAATCAGTCCTGAATATTCATTGGAAGGACTGATGCTGAAGCTGAAACTCCAATACTTTGGCCACCTGATGCGAAGAACTGACTCATTGGAAAAGACCCTGATGCTGGGAAAGATTGAAGGCGGGAGGAGAAGGGGACGACAAAGGATTAGATGGTTGGATGGCATCACTGACTCAATGGACATGAGTTTGAATAAGCTCTGGGAGCTGGTGATGGACAGGGAAGACTGGCGTGCTGCGATCCGTGGAGTGGCAAGGAGTCAGACACGACTAAGCGGGTGAACTGAAAGAATAAAGGGAACTCTCCAGATATTCTCTTTGGTGCTCTGATTTCATGAGCTTTCTCTCTGCACAAAATCACTGAACCCTTCAGGCAAAATTTTCCAATTATTAATAGTAGTAGTAGTAGTACTTCTAGTTTCCAGAAATCCAAGGTATCCATAGATGTTCAGACATAGTTGGATGTTGACCAGAATCAAATAATTATACTCCATGTAACTGTATTCTTATTCACCTAATGTAACTAACATGAAAGTTATCATCTGCAAACAAAACAACATGAAAGCAAAACAAAGCAAAAACGACCGTTATTGCGTCTTTCTGTGTGTCAGAAGCACACTGGAGAGCTGACAATTCAAGGATGAATGAGGTACAGTTCCTAAACCTGCAGAATTTGCAGTCTAGTGGTTAAACAGAGAGAATCAAATAGCTGTCATCTGGTGCACTGTGTTCTGTAGGGGCATCCCTGAAGGCTCAGCGGTAAAGAATCCACCTCCAGTGCAAGAGACACAGGTTCAGTCTGTGGTTTGGGAAGATCCCCTGGAGAAGGAAATGGCAACCCACTCCAGGATTCTTACCTGGAGAATCTCATGGAGAGAGGAGCCTGGCTGGCTACAGTCCATGGGATCACAAAGCGTCAGAGATGACTGAAGCGACTGAACAGCAACATGTTCTAAGATGAGACAGATACAGGGTTCTGTCAGAACACTGGTGATGAAGTGGTTGATCTCTCTGAGGGAGTCTTGGGGGTTATAGAAGGAAAGATAAGCTTTGAGTTAGATATGAGAGGATGAGTGGACTCTCCAGGTAGTCAGGGGAGGCAGGCCATTCCTGGGAGTGGGAGGAGGTCCCCTGAACATGTGGGAAAGATGGGAGGTCCTCCAAGGACAGGGCACAGAGCAGAGGGTCGGGAGAGCGGATCTCAGCAGGAGCACGTGTGCCAAGGGCCTTACAAATGGCGCAGAGGCGTTACCCTCGGGGTCCCTGCCAGGTCAGGGGTGATGGGCTAGTGAAGAGGCACCAACCTGAGAACCTGCTGTGTCCATGCAAGTCCTGATTCTGCCATGACCAGGACGGGGGGAGGGTCTCCCTCGAGGCGAGTTCTTTACCTTCCTTCTCTCCCAAACGAGACGGTTCCTGCAGCATGAAAATTCTAATCTTTAGATTGAGGATAATGTTTCATCTGAAGAAATACGAAGCTAGAAAAATGAGCTTTGTTTGCCCCTGAAACTAGAAATACGTTTAATTCCTACTCTAGTGGCAGTTGCGTCAGCTTATAAACAGAACTGAATTTATATGGTGTAATCAAGCAGAAGACTTGACGTATAGGCTGACGATCTACAAATACCCTCAGCGAAATATTACAAATGAAGAATGGGACATTGCATCCTTGAAAATTGGTAAGAGAAAGAAATAATGGCCTGAGACAAAGGACAGGGCTGTTTTTTTCAGACTAGACTGAAAAGCCCATCTAATCTCCGGGAGCATCTGGGCTGTATCGCAGACTCCCTCGAGGGGTCGGGAAGGGCTCCTCTAGATGCTCGAGGGCAGGCAGACAAGCTCTTGACCTGTGGAGGAGGAGGGGGTGCCGAAGGAACACGCTGGCCAGGGCAGGACCCTGCGGGCTGGAGTGGGGCGCAGTGGGCTTCGAGAAGCTGAGAGCTGATCCTGTCTCACTGGTTCCCAGCTTTCCACTGCGTCATGGCACAGTGTGCCGCTGCAGCAGGCACCCAGGGTCTCGCTGCCTTTTAGGGAAGAACCTCTGCCTCCACCTCTGCTGTGTACTTGGCAGGGCGGTACTGCTCCACACACACGGGGAAACTCTGGGAGGGAGAGAGGGCGCGTGGGCATGTGTCAGACGCTCACGAGGCACCGCAGGCTGCGTGGCGCTCTTCAGCCAACAGGATCGCGATTCAGTCTCCGAGCAGTCCTCCCAAGTAAGCAGTGTGTAGTTTTGATGATCTCTCCTTGGTGTAAAACAAAGGACCTGAAGCCCAGAAAGGATGACAGCGCTCAAAGTAAGGGCCAGCATCAGGCTTTGAACCTGCCATTCTCTGATTCCCAAGGCCGTGCCCCGTTGCGACTTCCTGGGAGAGGCTTGTCGCCAGTTCTCTGTCAGATGGGTTCCCCGCTGGGGCGCTGCTTGTCATCTGCTGGAAGATTTCCTCAACAGAAACGGGCCGTTCGAGTCTGTTCCTGCAGGTGGTGGGGCATGCAGCCTGTAATGGCTGACACGTGACCAGCGGAAGGGCGTCCATTTTTCTTTCTTTCTTCAGTTAAGGCTCTGAATTGGATCCAGCTGTTCTTTGATGCAGAGGCCAAAAGACCCCAATATCCTGCTCTTTGTTTTCCTGGAAGTTATTGGCTATTGTTAGCCGTGGAGGCCAGGTCAGAAGCCCTTAAAGAACTAGAAGTTGGGTCCGTGGTTAGTGGGGAGCAAGGTCATGGAACAGCAGAGATGATGGTATTTCAAGATGAAGCCTCAGTTTCAGGTCTGACCCAAGCCACGTGTGGACCCTCATGGGCCATCATCTGTAAACAGACCTTAACAGAGAAGCCAACCAGTCCCTGTTCATTTTTCACTTGGAGCAAATAATAATGTCATGATCCTAACAGTAATTCTCATGATTATGAAGTCATTTCTGAATGCTCAACACGGAGCTCAGCTGTTTATGCACGCCATCATTATTGTTTAAATCTCTAACATTTAATGAGCACTTCTTACATCCCATGCTCTTGTACTAAGGCCTTCAGCCTTCACTGTCCTGTAAGGTAAGTGTTGATACAGTCTTCATTTTTAAGGCAAAGAAATTGAGCCCTAGGTTAACCAGCTCTTAAAATACATGTAATTAGTTAATAACAGGAGCAGGGGGGACTAGGATAGAAATGTTTACTGAGATTCTCAAAGGGCTAGAAAGCAGCTGCGGGAGAACTAAAAATGAAGGGACAGAAAAGAGCACAGTTAGTGAGAGGTCTGAGCAGTGTGCCCGCCTTGTGTACCGTGCCAGCCCTAACCTCTTTTAGTGCCTCTTTTTATCTCCTGGTTTTGCAACCAGAGGGGGCTGACCGTTTGAACTGGCACAGCCTTAGACATGTCTAGAAAAGGGATCCCCAAATTTCCTACTAAATCGGAACTCTGTTGAGGTGAGCAGGCTTGGGCTTTGTCAGGCTATATACCTTTATGGGTCAGCTTGGTTAGAGTAAGAAACTCACTGGCAATCGAACTTGGAACTCAGAAGGGGTTTTCGTCTTCCAAATGTCAGACGTGATCGAGGGCTGCTGCTGAGTCACTCCCCTTTCCAAGGACCAGAGGCATAATCCCCAGCGGAACAATGAGCCGCAGCCCACTGGCGCCCACAGAGCTCACACAATGGGCAGATGTCCGAGCTCCACTGGCCACGGCCCAGAGGCAAACAATAGAGCCGCGGCCAGCTCCTGCTAGAGAGAGCTTCTGAAGCCATGGTATTGCCTTGGCCAGCCAAAAATGCAGTACGAGACCACAGTCATCCACAATCCTCTCACTTCATAAAGGAGGAGAGGACTGGAGGGGTGGGGGGTCGGGGGAGCTTACGTCCTCCGATGGAGTTTGAGGGAAAGTGCTTCGAGACGCTGCCTCTCTGCCCTTCGGGATGATGGGGTGCCCCAGTTTTAGGAAACACGGGGGCTTACTCCCTGTAGGCTTGGGACTCCATGAAATTAATTGGTCCCAAACAAGAAGAGTGAGGCCCCCCTCACTGCCAGCCTGGGACCCTCACGATCTTTGGTCTTCTCCAGACTCACTCTTTGTTGTAAAGGAGCTCTTTTTTAAGGGGGGAAATGTAGAGAGGTAGACTTGGGAAGGAGGTTTTTATTAAACTCTCCCCAGTCAGCAGTTGTTTTATTCCGTAAAACTGCCTCATGTTAAAGGATCAAAATGACACTGAATTATCTGAGCAGATCCTGTTTCATATCCTCTAAGATGGATGCAGATTCCAAAATTCAGAATAAGCACTTTTTTACAGTTCCTAGAATTCTGTGTATTTGTGTGTTTACGTGAAGTGGTACTTTGATATATATCGTCTTCCCTCAAGGTAAATAAAGCAGGGATTAGTTTTCCTCTTTATAGGAAAGATCAGTGATGAAATAACTTGCAAAGGATAGATCACAGTGAATGAGCATCAGAACTGGGGATTTTAATCCCGTCTCCGGGTTATAGGCTCCCTCTGCTCTCTGCACAGCTCCTCTCCATGTGGGTCCCTCCCTGTTCTCTACCGCTCTGCTCCATTAACGGGCTCAGCCTTGGCTCTGACACCTCCATAAACAGGAGGAGAGTGGCGGGGCCTAGGGGAAACCATGTTTGTAAAATTCACCTGGAGCCAAGCAACAGCTTTTGCTTTCTTGGGTGTATTAACTCTGGGCACAAACCATTTGTCCAAGAGGAGCGATTACTTTTAACTTCATGGAGAGGGGGTGGTTATTTCCTAAGGGATGTTTAGAGGTGACTTTTCTCCAGTGAATAAAACTCTGTCAGTCACACTAAGACAGTAAAAACTATAAAGTACAGATGCTTTTGGCTGTGTGGGATCAAAAACATATAAACATAAAAAAAATCACATTTAGTAATTTAAAAGAGGTTTTCTCAGAGCCACTGAATATCTACACACAGTTCCCTTGGGACACAATTCCAAAAGCTAAGAAGACTTTTGCTAAATGAGGGGAAAATAAAACAGAACAACTCCCCCTTAACTTCGAGAAGACTCCAGCCAAGCCTAGATTTGGAATGGGTTCTAAACCTGGCAAAAAAAGCACTCACCCATCCCTACTGGAAATCTCTCCAGAGAGTCAGCTCCAGCTTTCCAAAAACTTGCAGCCCAAATATGTTTGGCTCCACATCTAAACCTTTGTAATATTTGACATCTATTAGAAATTACCAAGTCAACTTCAGAAACCTAAAATCGAGCCGAACTCGGATGGGTGGGTGAAGGCAAACCGATAAGATGGCCATGCAGCTTAAGGGAACACCGAACCCGGCCTGAAAGCCCACGGGCAGGCTCACGCACACTCTTGGCATGGGCTCAGGGATCTTTGGAGATATTCACGAGGAAGAAGAGGGAGATCTTGGTTTTCTCTTCTAATCCGTTGCTTCCACACGGCTACTGGATTCTGTGACCTCAAAGGAGCTCTTGAAACTAGGATAACAATGGCCCCAGTGAAAGCAGAGTTCTTTAAAAACAAGGTGATAATTTTTCCTAATCTGAGTTAACCCGGTGGAGCTGGTAACAGAGTAAGTGAAGGACTACTTTGACTTCACCGAGAGACTGACAGCTTTTAAGCTGGGAAAACCCAGATAAAGAAAAGACGGAAAAGCACTTACAGATCAGATAAGGTATTAATCCAATCTGGAACTCTTTAGAGAGCAGAGAGGAAGCGGCCAGTTAGAGGGGTCTGGTCTGGCCTAAAAGCCGAGAAGACCCTTGGAGCAGCTGACGGGTGTTTCCGTGTGTTGAGTTGACTGCTCATTTCTTTAAAGGCTGCTGCTTGTAGAAAAGCTGCCTATCCGCTTTATTTCTCCTAAGCTTTGGGGGTTGTGTAACCTTACAGCTTGTTTGCCAACGTCAAGGCTCACGGACAAGCTGTCTAAGAAGTAACCTACCCCGTGTCCATTGGAGGCAGCAGGAAGTGGCCGGAAAAGCCGTGTGTCCAGCCCCCAAGCATTCTGCCACCTAAACAGCAGCATGCCCTTGAGGTAGATCATTTCTCTGAGCCCCAGCGTCTTCAGCAGTAAATGGTTGTTAGAATGTCTTTTTCAGAGTGTTGTCTTGAAAATGGAATGAAATAATGTACAGGCAGTCTCTTAGCACTGTCTGCCATAGGATCCTTTCTAGAAAGGTTATTTAGGTCTGCAAGGAAACGTGAAGTCGGTCTTCCTTCTGCTCATTCATCGCTTCCCCTTCTCATGTTTTTCCTAGCGTCAGGCAATCTACGCTGCTCTCCGCAGCATGGTTTCACTTTACGAGAAGAGCTGAACTTCTAGCCTACAGTGATCTTCCACCTCTAGATGAAAACACAGGAGGAGACAAGGCAGTGTATGTTCGTTTTCCTTTCTCTCCTTTCCTTCCCTTCTGCCTGTTTCATGATCCACTCTGCCCGCTTTCCTTGCCTTCCTTGTGGTTATTATCATTTATTTTTTTTTAAGATGTGTGTTTTACCATGTTTGGAACGAATGATTAGCGTCTTTACCTGGGCAGGAATGCTGTAAGGTCTAAACAGTAACTTTTGACTGATGTTTTGTGACCGACTGAAATACTGATTCCCTCTGTGCAGCATGGGAAGCTTTCAGAAGCCCCTGTCCCTCACCCCGTGTCTCCCACTCTGTACAAAGGCTTCGCCATCTCTTCCAGCTCCCGTTGTCAACAGGCTGTTAACGTGATTGCTTTTGCTTTATTATACTTGTGTAGGTACTGTGGCGGCAAACAGAGTGCTTGGTAAGATTACCCAAACTACTGAGGAACTGTAGTTTTAATTTGTGTCATTAAAAAAAAGCAGGAAAAAATATTCTTTCTCCTACCACTCTGTATTTTTTGTCATCATAGTTAACCTTGGTCACAGGGCACAAAGCTCATGTCAGTGCTCAGGTCAGGGTGTCAGGGGCTGTCTCAGGTGAAGTAGCTTTCGTTTTCACGGCTCCTGGGCTCAGTCTTTGAAAGACAGCATCAAGCAGTGTACCAGGGGACCGGAAGGCAGGGCAGAAGAGCGGCTGCTGGAGGAAGGTACCAGGGGACCGGAAGGCAGGGCAGAAGAGCGGCTGCGGAGGTTTTGACGTTGGGAGTCTGGCGGCCTCTTCTCCCCGGCCTGGTTTTACGGTGTATGAGTGTGTGAAATCGGGCAAGTCATGTAACCTAAGTGGATGCGGTCACCTGGGAAAATGGGCCTGTAAAACTGACCTCTCAGAGCTGTCCCAGGGATTCAGTGAGATTGCTTGGTCCAGAGATGAACACAGTTAGTGTTAGATGACCCTCAGCCACTGGTGCTCTCACTGCACACGAGTCAGCGGACTCGATGGACATGAGCCTGAGCAAACTCTGGGAGATAGTGAAGGACAGGGGAGCCTGGCATGCTGCAAAGAGTCGAGTGGCAAAAAGTCAGACATGACTTAGTGGCCAAACAGCAATAAAAAAGCTCTTGGTGGGGTTGAGAGACCCTAGTGAAGATGACAAGCAGTGGGCAAGACTTTGAGGACTGGACTGAAGTCACCACAGTGGCGATCTTTTGCGTCGCATCTGTGACCCACTGGTGACTCCTCTGCTTTCCCCAGGTTGCATGTGGAGATGATGCATTTGAAACCTCATGGAGCCAGTGGCTTTCTGTGGCTCTGGCTTTGGGGATTTTGGACATGAAGCTCATTTGTCTGCTGGAGAGGCCATCTCTGTGTACAAGAGGGAGACCTAGCCTGAGTCTGAGTGTCCCTCCCCCTCTCCGCCCACCCTGTCTGCCACCCCCACTCCTTCTCTTCCTGCCTCACAGTCATTTATGTAGTCATCCATGTTTTGAGTACTAATTAGGGATGGGTCGTTTGTTGAGACTGCACGCGAGACAGCCCTAAGCCACGTGCTGTACATGCGCTCACCAACTGGTAGTCTCGTGGTGAGGGGAGGGGCTGCCCGCACGGACGTAGAAAAGCAAATACACAGTGTGGTTAGAGCTACGGTGAGTACTGGGTGAGACAGGAGCCTGGACAACAGGGGAGATGCTTCTGATGGAGGATCTGACCAGAGAGGGGAGGCAGGTGCAGAGCGAGCGCTGTGATCTCCTGGAGGCAGAGCGTGTGGCCGAGGGGGGCCCTAGCAGAGCCTGCAGAGCCCCGGCCAGGAGGCCCAGGATGCCGGGGTTGACTCTGAGCAGGATGTGAAGCCCCCAGGGGATTCTGAGTGAATGAGGGAGATGATAAAATGTAGCTCTCTGGAGTGCTCTTCAGGATCCCATGTGGTACATGGCTGTAAATGCTGATTAGCAAAGAACAATCAGACAACGAAGCATGTTCTCAGAATGGAAACCTCTGCTTTTCTGTTGACTGTTGATATTTAGTTTAAAAACAAACAAGCAAGTGAAGTGCTAGTCTTTCTACTCAGAGATGCAGCTGAGAGCTTTCCCTTCCGTCCTTCTCATTCCCTCTGTTGTCTGTTCTTGGTGTAGGAAGTATTATTCTTCCTGCCCGGTGATTCCGTTGAGTCATGGACACTCATTTATTTCAATAATCTATATAAGAAAAACAAGCCCGAGTCCAGGCAGGCCGAGGGTGTCTTTTCAAGTCTGGATGCTTTAAGGCTCGCGGGTTGGAGGTGGGGAAAGAGCTGACATTCCAGCTGACTGAAAACAGGGATGAGATGATGTCTCTGCTCAAGTCATCGGGCAGGAGAGCTTTCCCCTTACTCACGGAGGAGTCAGCCCTTTTGTTCTATTCAGGCCCTCAACAGCCTGGACGAAGGCCACCTGCAGTAGGGTCATCTGCTTTACAGACTCTTACCAATTTCAATGCTGATCTTGTCCAAAAAAACCCTCACAGAAACACCCAGCATACTGTTTGACCACATATCTGGGAACCTCATGGCCCAGTCAGGTTGACGCCAAGCAGCAACCATCACACTGAGCCTTTGGCTCCAAGCCTGTGCTGTATGTGTCGGACTGTTGTTGTTCAGTCACTCAGTCGTGTCCGACTCTTTGCAACCCCATGGACTGCAGCCCGCCAGCCTCCTCTGCCCATGGGATTTTCCAGATGAGAATACTGGAGTGGGCTGCCATTTCCTACTCCAGAGGATCTTCCTGACCCAGAGACTGAACCCACGTCTCCTGCGTTGGCAGGTGGGTTCTTTACCACTTGTGCCAGCTGGGAAGCCCCATGTGTTGGACTTTCAATGCTCCTCCCAACACATACGTGTACAGTGCAGTGGTGTAGTAGCAGCGAAACAAACACAAGAGATAAAAATACATCAGCAGATTTGGGGGGAGGAATATTCTCCTGAATGAGAAAGGAACTTAGAAACAGGATTGAATCTAAACTTATGACTTTGTTGAGATTATTTGTCACAGGTTAACATTCACCCAAATATGCTGGCTGCACTGAAGATACAGATATGGGCGTTTTAAAAACTTGGCAACGAAAATCACAACAGATGTAGCACATACATTTTAATATGTCCCGAGTGCGAATCAGTGCCTTAGTAAGCTCCTGATTCATTGCACACCTCGGAGTGACCCAGGAACCTTTCAGCACTCCACATGGCATCCAGCCTTCTTGCCTTGGCCTGGCCCAGAAAACTACAGCTCCCTGCCCCACTCTGCATGCTCAGCAAGGGTGCGGGAGGAGACATTCCTTTCCGGGCAGCCCGGGCTCTGTTTAGAGAGCCCCGGGACAATCGAGGGCTAACGTGTCTTGACTTTGAAAAGAAAGTTGAAAGTGAAGTCGCTCAGTCTTGTCCGACTCTTTGTGACCCCATGGACTGTAGCCTACCAGGCTCCTCCGTCCGTGGGATTTTCCAGGCAAGAGTACTGGAGTGGGGTGCCATTTCCTTCCCCAGGAGATCTTTCCAACCCAGGGATTGGACCCGGGTCTCCTGCATTGTAGGCAGACGCTGTACTGTCTGAGCCACCGGGGATCTAGTGTGCCTTGACTTCGGACTCTGCTAAATGCCCTGCTACTATTTTTCCTTCCATCTTTCACCTTCCTATAGCCAGAGGGAAAGGAGGGGAAAAGGAAGTTGGCAGAAATGCCTCCTCAGAGGAAGAAAATCTCCCTGGACTCAATGTCCCACTTGAGGAGCCCTCGTTGTATCTCCTTTGATAATTGATTAACTCTAGGAAAGGGTTAGTTCCTTCAGTCGTGTCCGACTCTGTGCGAGCCCGTGGACTGTAGCCCTCCAGGCTCCTCTTTCCACGGGATTTCCCAGGCAAGAGCACTGGAGTGGGCTGCCATGCCCTTCTGTGGGGCTCTTCCCCACCCAGGGATCCAGTTTGTGCCTGCTGCATTTCTGGCAGGTTCTTTACCTTCTGAACCCCACTGGTTTTGAACTATCCCACAAGAACTTGCAAAAGTTGGGAGGGAGCAGGGACTAGCAGTGAGAGTAAAGAGGGAAGGAAAATAAAAGTAGGCGCCTGCATGTGAAAGAGTCGTATGTGGGAGAGTCCAGTGCAGGGCTGCTGGAGTTCAGCGGTTCCGGGCAGCTGCGCACGAGAGCCTGCTGAACCTGACTCCAGGCCAGAGGTTGAGGCCTGTTGTTTTGAGGTCTGTTGAATCATAAAGTGCTTTCAGTTTGCACTTGGGAATCCTTTATCTTCTCTGGTTCTCCTCTTGGTTCAGAACATGGGGACTTGGAGGTATTTGAAGCTAAGTTGAAAACAAAAGGCTTGTTTTCTGGTTGTAAGAAGGAACTTTATTTAAAAACAAACAAACAAACAAACAAGGACACGTTACTTGACTCCAAGGAGGGAAATGGAAATGGCATTAGAGGTGGGTGGTGAGCCTGAGCCGGGCTCCTGGGTGGAAGTGAGTGTCTTTGCCAGACCCCTGCCTGAGGCTGAGGGTGTGCTTATGTGTGGATGTGCACTGATAATACGCTGCCTCTGTACTGACTGAGGAGTTCCGTGAAGCCGGGACTTGTTACAGAATGGCTGAGCAGTTCTGCGGGTCTCGCCAAGCAGCAGAGGACACCCAAGAGCTCTCAGCCCCTCTCCGCCCCCCGTAAGGCAACGCTCCGTCTTGTTGCAGACACCTCCCCTCTAATGTCCTGCCCCCCCAAGTTTCTCTGGTCAGGAAACTTGCTATGTGTCACAGGTTTAATTACACATGGTACACAGGCCATTGCCACAAAGTGAACTCCCTCCATGGGAGGAGTTTTATTCTCTTCTTTTCAGGGAAACGGGGGATGTTTAAAGCGCTGGGATGATACTTGTGTATAAAGGTCCAAATATGGGTTTTTCTTCATCCCCTGATGGAGGAGTTTACCTGAGTAAATGTCTCTGTGTGAGACTGTGTGTGTGTGTATGAGAGAGAATACTATGTGAGTGTGTGTGTGTGTGTGTGTGTGAAAGAGTGTGTGTGAGAGAGAGTGTGTGTGTGTGTGAGAGAGTGTGTGTGTATGTGAGAGAGAGTGTGTGTGTATGTGAGAGAGATTGTGTGTGTGAGAGAATGTGTGTGTGTGTGTGAGAGTGTGTGTATGTGAGAGAGAGTGTGTGTGTATGTGAGAGAGAGTGTGTGTGTGAGAGAGAGTGTGTGTGTATGTGAGAGTGTGTGTGAGAGAATGTGTGTGTATGTGAGAGTGTGTGTGTGAGAGAGTGTGTGTGTATGTGAGAGTGTGTGTGAGAGAGAGTGTGTGTGTGTGAGAGAGTGTGTGTGTGAGAGAGTGTGTGTGTGTGAGAGAGAGAGTGTGTGTATGTGAGAGAGAGTGTGTATGTGAGAGAGAGTGTGTGTGTGTATGTGAGAGAGTGTGTGTGTGTATGTGAGAGAGAGTGTGTGTGTATGTGAGAGAGTGTGTGTGTGTATGTGAGAGTCTGTGTGTATGTGAGAGAGAGTGTGTGTGTGAGAGAGTGTGTGTGTGAGAGAGTGTGTGAGAGAGTGTGTGTGTGTGAGAAAGAGTGTGTGTGTGTGTGAGAGAGAGAGTGTGTGTGTTTGTGAGAGAGAGTGTGTGTGTATGTGAGAGAGTGTGTGTGTGTGTGAGAGAGAGAGAGTAGTGAGAGAGCCAGCGTGAGCAGGGGAGGGCGGTGGGGAGGAAGATGGGCGGGGGAGCCCGTGCCTGAGGATGCCCCCAGAACACACAGAAGCAATTCTGGTTGGGTTGTCAGGAGAAGGACCAACTCTGTAGTGTGAGCTATTTAAAATGAAGTCAGCTCAGAAACGGAGAAGGCAATGGCACCCCACTCCAGTACTCTTGCCTGGAAAATCCCATGGACGGAGGAGCCTGGTAGGCTGCCGTCCATGGGGTCACTAAGAGTCAGGCACAACTGAGCGACTTCACTTTCACTTTTCACTTTCATGCATTGGAGAAGGAAATGGCAACCCACTCCAGTGTTCTTGCCTGGAGAATCCCAGGGACGGGGGAGCCTGGTGGGCTGCTGTCTATGGGGTCACACAGAGTCGGACACGACTGAAGTGACATAGCAGCAGCAGCTCAGGAAACTGTCTGCAGAGACTTACTTGAGCAGTGAAAAGGAAGACAGGAAGCAAGTATATAGGTGTGTGTGTGTGTGTGTGTGTGTGTCCGTGAGCGATGGGATGGGTCTCGGGGGAGGAAGCCCCAGGATGGGCAGATGCAGCAGCCTGTCTGCGTTCCTCTTACCCGACGTTCTGGTCTCTGACAGCGCTCTGCATGCATGTCTGTTGGGTTGGTGAGAAAGCCGGACTTAAGCC
The DNA here is from genome assembly GCF_029378745.1 of Bos indicus. NCBI lineage: Eukaryota > Metazoa > Chordata > Mammalia > Artiodactyla > Bovidae > Bos > Bos indicus. The sequence continues at coordinate 60,464,748 of NC_091778.1, forward strand.
ACGTTGAGAGAAAACTCAATAATGCATTTCTCTAATAATGCATTTCATCTAATTGCTGATGGTCCCCGTTTTAGAATATCTGGGATTAGGGTAAAGCAGTGTGTCTATCCATGTTTTTATACAGTGATTCACATCTGTGATTTTTCTTTGACTGTTGTAAACCGGGGGTCTGGTTGGTAGACCTTTTTGTTGTTTGTTTATCCCTAGTGATGAGTATATCCATTCCTAACCCTGCTAGCAGTGTTATTTTATTTATTTTTAAAAACTGAAGCATAGTTGACTTACAGCATTATGTTAGTTTCAGATGTACAACATAGTGATTCATTATTTTTATGATTAGCAGGGTTTGCTCTTCCGTGTGTGTATGCGTTTTGCCTTGCCCTGCGTGGCATGCAAGATCCTAGCTCCCCAACCAGGGACTGAACCCATGCCCCCTGCGGTGGAAGCACAGAGTCTTAACCACTGGATCGCCAGGGAAGTCCCCAGCAGAGTGATTTTAAATATGGCATTTCTCTCCTTCCGAAAGGAGTAGTGTATTCTAAAGGGAACAGCAACAACAAAAATATCAATAGCAATAACATCTGCCATCGGTCGAATTTAATTATGTGCCATACTGGAGTATGGGAGTCACAACCCAGATTGTCTTCAGGCTGCTGGATTCAAACCCTGACTCCGTACTTTACTAGTTACGGGCCCACAGGCCTTTTATCTAGACCCTAGTCTCTTCATCTGTCTCTTTCTCTCTCTTCTGGAACGCCCAGTCGTGTCCGACTCTTTTGCAACCCCATGGGCTGTGGCCCACCAGCCTCCTCTATCTATGGGATTCTCCAGGCAAGGATTCTGGAGTGGGTTGCCATTTCCTTCTCCAGGGGATCTTCCCCACCCAGGGCCTGAACCTGCGTCTCCTGCATTGGCAGGCGGATTCTTTACCACTGAGCCACCTGGGAAGCCCCTCTCTTCATCTGTAACGTGGGTGTAATGTTACTTCCTGGTCTTAGGGGGTGGAATGAAACGAGGCAGGGAGACAGCTCTGCGCTGCGCCTGTGCCTGCCGAGCATGATGCACGTCAGCTGTTAGTGCTGCTCTTTCTTCTCAGTGTTCTGTCGCACCCTCACAGCCACTCTGAAGGATGGATATCATTATGCCCACTTTATAGATTACGAAAGAGAGACTTCCAGACTGAGTAATCGATACAAGTTTATGTATCTTGTGAATAATGGAACTGTGGTTTGAATTTGCATCCATCATCACCTTTTTGCCCCCAGGCTGGACTACCCGGTAGCCTTTCCTGCGGTCTGACTTCTGAAGACAGCACACGTCTCTTGGCAGATCAGCCCTGTGGCAAGAAGAATGCTATTTACTTACTCATATGAGTTTGTTACTCAGAAGCCAAGCACTTTTCCTACTTTGTCTCTAATTACCTTACAAGAGTTCTATGAAGTTGACTTTCTTATCCCACCTGGGAGTACATGAATAAATAAAATTTGGAACACTCTAAGATATTCTGATAATTGTAGGTTGCAGGACTTCCCTGGCGGTCCAGTGGTTAAGACTCTGTGTTTCTAATGTAGGGGACATGGGTTTGTTCCTTGGTCAGGGAACCAGATCTCACCTGCTTCTCAGCATGGCCAAAAAAACCCCCAAAACTGTAGTTTCCTCAGGAATGCCTGCTCAGCTCCTGCTGCAGGGCCTTTGCATTCACTGCCAGGGGTGTTTGCCCTCCAGATATTCATATGGCTCAAACCCTCATCTTCTTCAAATGTGCTGTCTTCCTTGCTTATCCGGTCCCGACACTTGTCAGTCCCGAAACCTCCTTGTTGAGCTACTACACTTTTTTACATCACTTGCCTGCACATCACAGTCCATGTATTATACTTATCTGTTTACCGATGACGTGTCTCTCCTCGCCTAGAAAGTTAGCTCCACAGAGCGGGATTTTGGTCTCCTTTATTCACTGCTGTAACCACATTACAGAAAAGAAAGTGAAGGTGTGAAAGTGTTAGCCACTCAGTCCCGTCCCTCTTTGCCGCCCTGTGGGCCGTAGCCCACGAGTCTCCGTCCATGGGGGTCTCCAGGCAAGAACACTGGAGTGGGGTGCCATGCCCTCCTCCAGGGCATCTTCCCGACCCGGGACTGAACCTGGGTCTCCCACATTGCAGGCGGATTCTTTACCATCTGAGCCACCAGGGAAGCCCACTCCCAGAGAAGGGGGTCAGACAAACAGAGGGCACGTGACAGCTGTTTCTCTAATTAGTGAATGGATGGACATTCCCTCACGTTTTCCAGCTGTGGTAAGCTATAGGACCTGAATTTTCTAATTGCTGTACTGGCATATTTTCTACCGTATGTGTCACCTTGGGACCTTCAATCATTTGATACTGGAGTCTTCATGCAGTCTACTTAGAGTCATCTTTACAATGATTTTTTTTTTCCTTGAAAAAGGGTGCTGTGGAGGGCAAGGGTGGTGTGAATGATAAGCTAAGCTGTCATTTGACGCAGACCTTACATTGGAAGTGTGTAATCCACACAGAGCTGGCTACTCTCTGTTCCATTTCCACACTGGGCCACGTTCAGATGAGCACCAGCCCAAAATGACATTCATTGCAAAGATGTTTTTAATCTTGAATGGTATAAAAAATTGGTATGTTTTTATTCCACTTAATACACACTCCAGAATTTTCTAAAATGGGCCACTCTCACTTCATATACATACTCCCTGCCTACCAAGTCAGGTCCCTCGCATTCCGCCCACCACATATTCTCCCTGAAGCTCCTTTTTCCTTTTCCCCTCTCTGCCTCCATCCGACCTTCCAGATGGACTCTGTTGTTTTTTTTTTTTTTTTTTTTTACGAGGGATTCCTTTCTCTTCCTACTTGACTTACCCAGCACGTCTGGGCTCCTCTCAATAATCTCCCCATCCATTACCCGGATCCTCACCACACAGGGTCAAGAATCTGCAAGAGAGTTCAGGGGAGGAACAGTGATCGTTACTCAAATTCACTTGTTTTTCCTTCTGTCATATATACTGAAGCCAGTGAGATTAAGCACATCCTCTCCTTTCATTTAGAAGAATGCAGTAATCTGTTAGCTTGCATGGAAACTTGTGCCCACCAGCCTGGGGTGATAATCCGAAACGCTTTGTGGACCTGCTTCTCTGAGAGATGGGGAGGGCGGTAGGAAGAAGGTCTGAAAGTAGGAAGTTGGAGAGAGGATTTTATGTTTGTTTTATAACATTCTCCCGTCTTAGAAAACTTAAAATGGTTTATGTGAGCTCCGATTAACCTAAACATCTTAACCTGTCAATCATAGCCAGTTTGTTGACCTAAGATGGGCAGATAGTAAGATAATTACGAGGGGGAGAAGTCCTGCTCCCACCTCTGTTATCTTGGCATTAATTTCAGGGTTTTATTTTCCAACCTGGCTAAATAACACTGAAAAAATAAATGCACTCTGATCATCGTAGTTCTTTAAAGGCATATATATGTTTAATGTTCTTTGATTTTTGTTTATGGCAGAGATTCACGACTCCCTGGCTTATCTCTTCAAACAGCCTCTTTCCCTATCCTGCCTCACTTTTGGTTTTTTTGGGTCTATGTTTCCTATTTAGTAGTCCCTGTTTCTGAAGTTGTCTTTGTGTGGCTGTTGCTTTTTTTTTTTTTTTTGCAGAAAATAAGGGAACAGCAATTAGTAAGAAGGGCTTCCCAGGTGGCACAGTTGGTAAAGAATCTGCCAGCCAATGTGGGAGATGCAAGAGACATGAGTTTGATCCCTGGGTTGAGAAGATCCCCTGGAGAAGGCAATGGCAGCCCACTCCAGTATTCTTGCGTGGAAGACCCCATGGACAGAGGAGCCTGGTGGGCTCCAGTCCATGGGGTCACAAAGAGTCAGATACAACTGAGTGCCTATGCGTGAATGAATACATACGCACACACAATTATTTAGGAAAGTCAAAGACACAGCCTCTGAACAAGTCTCAGCTCTTGGAATGGGATGGACTGAGGCCGTGTCTCATGAAGCTCCCCGATTATGTCTCTGGGGCCAGGGGTACCATATTGGGTTCCTAAGGAAGGTTCTAGAAACCCCCCCTCTGGTTTGCCCAAAGGAGTGCCACACCTTTTCCTCTTCCTCCTCACTGGCAGAGACCTGGGGCTCCTCCTGTATCCTGTTCCGCGCAGTTTCCTCTCTGGATCAGTCTTGTTCAGGCCTGTGGTTGAGACACTTAAGTCCTTATCCTCTGAGACTGTAGGCTCTAAACTGGAGAGCCGAAAGACAGTGCCACTTCGGGGAGGAAGGGGAGGACACCTTGGCAGGCGATGCTAGGCGCCTTTTGGGGCAGCCCGGCGCTCTGGCTCATCCACTCTAAAGCCGCACTGAGCCCGTCATCACGCGTGGAGGGGCCGGCAGCTCTCAGTGACAGACGGGCGAGCCCTGGACTGGACCCCACAGCTGATAGTCCTCACCCCAGGTCAGCCTCCAGCCACGGTGACTGCAAACAAAACCATTTTATCCTTCTGCACAGTGAAGTGGTTAGCCTAAGGAGTCAGTCAGTTTATTGATGATGTGTTCTACGAAGTGTGAATTAAAGGTCTTTCCCTCTGTTCTACTACAGAGAACACGCTTTCCTGGGAGCGCACTGCACATGCAGAGGGAGAAAGTTAAGTATCGTTGTGGTTTGGGTTTTGTTTTCTGTTCTAATAGCTTCACTCTGACTGAAGTCCTAGGAGTGTGTGACCCACTGCAGTTGGGCCCCTCGTGCCCTCCTGGACAAGCGCTGGTCTGGGAGTTCAGAGAGGGCGTCTGGGCTCAGGATGGAGCCCCTCGCTATTAGCTGTTTGGTGGAGAGCCAGAACGTTAATCTTGGGGTGCATCTGTTTTCTCAGTCATCTCTCATAAAAAATGTTTCAGAGGTTGTTTATAATATAAAGAATGTACAAGAGCCTCATTTATAATAAGCACTCCTTAATATTATTTATTTCCTGATTTCTGAAAGTCTTAATGAAGACTCACAAGAGCCCCAAAGCAGGAGCAAGAGGGGAACGTCTGGGTGTGTTGATCCGTCCAGTGCATAGTGAGGCCTTTGTGTGTCACGTGACTTCTGCCTGCTGGCTTCCAGCTTCAAAGAGGCAAGTAGGGAGTGAGTCAGTCAGTCCAGTTCAGTCGCTGAGTCGTGTATGACTCTTTGCGACCCCATGGACAGCAGCATGCCAGGCCTCCTTGTCCATTAGCAACTCCCAGAGCTTAACTCAAACTCATGTCCATTGAGTCAGCGATGCCATCCAACCATCTCCTCCTCTTCTCCTCCCACCTGCAATCGTTCCCAGAATCAGGGTCTTTTCAATGAGTCAGTTCTTCACATCAGGTGGCCAAAGTATTGGCATTTCAGCTTTAGCATCTATCAATCCAATGAATTATTCAGGACTGATTTCCTTTAGGATTGACTGGTTCTATCTCCTTGTACTCCAAGGGACTCTCAAGAGTCTTCTCCAGCACCACAGTTCAAAAGCATCTATTCTTTGGCGCTCAGCTTTCATAATAGTCCAACTCTCACATCCATACGTGACTACTGGAAAAACCATAGCTTTGACTAGATGGACCTTTGTTGGCAAAGTAATGTCTCTGCTTTTTTTTTTTTTTTAATATGTCTGTTTGGCTCCTTTGCCCATTTATTTTCGGAGAAGGCAATGGCACCCTACTCCAGTACTCTTGCCTGGAAAATCCCATGGATGGAGGAGCCTGGTAGGCTGCAGTCCATGGGGTCTCGAAGAGTCGGACACGACTGAGTGACTTCACTTTCACTTTTCACTTTCATGCACTGGAGAAGGCAATGGCAACCCACTCCAGTGTTCTTGCCTGGAGAATCCCAGGGATGGGGGAGCCTGGTGGGCTGCCATCTATGGGGTCACACAGAGCCAGACATGACTGAAGCGACTTAGCAGCAGCAGCAGCAGCAGCCCATTTATTTTATTTATTTATTGAAGGATAATTGCTTTACAGAATTTTGTTATTCTCTGTCAAACCTCAACATGAATCAGCCATAGTATACATATATCCCCTCCCTTTTGAACCTCCCTCCCATCTCCCGCCCCATCCCACCCCTCTAGATTGATACAGAGCCCCTGTTTGAGTTTCCTGGGCCATACAGCAAATTCCCATTGGCTATGTATTTTACATATTCCCATTGGCTATGTATTTTACATACGGTGCTGTCTAGGTTGGTCATAGCTTTTCTTCCAAGGAGCAATTGTCTTTTGATTTCATGGCTACAGTCACCATCTGCTGAGAAAATAAAATCAGTCTCTGTCTCCACTGTTTCTCCATCTGTTTGCCATGGAGCGAGTCACAGCCACAGGACCGTGGTGGCTTCATGATGAGGGTGAGAGCAGAGCTGGGCCTGCTGGCCTGGGGTGTAAGACACAGCAGCCGAACCACAGGAGGCGCAGTCAGCTACACCCAGGAGTGAGCTGGGGACATGTAGGACGCCTTACACACCTGCTCAGCTCCAGCAGGTCAGTGTTACAGCTGCTGGCTGGTCCGGCAGCCAAGACTCCCTGTTCCAAGGCAGCGACTGTGAGTTCGATCCCTGGTCAGAGAGCTTCAATCCCACATGCCTCTTGGCCAAAAAATAAAACATAAAACAGAGGCAGTATTGTAACAAAATTCAATAAAGACTTTAAAAATGGTCCACATAAAAATCATTAAAAAATAAAGTTAGAGTTGCTATATATATATATATATTTTTTTTTTTTTTTTGTGGGGCTTGGAAAACTATGTAATGTATTAGCAAGCAACCTAGGGCGAACCATTGAGATTGTACCACTTAGTCACTTTTGATTATTCCTCTCAGTCAGGGTTCTTAGAGTGTACATGGAGACAACCTGTTATAATTTTGAGGGAGAAAAAGCCAAGATGAGTCCTGTTACCCTGAGGTATGGTGCATCTCTTAAGTTATAAGGATTTGTGTTGGGGAATAAAAAAGTAACAACAGACTGAGCATGTCAGAGTTCTACCAAGTTTTTTTTTTTTTTTTTTTTGGCAAAATCATGTGCATTTGCAGGCCAGCTTTGTCAAGTCCATCTTCCCTTATAATTTTCTTCAGATAAATTAGTAGCTCATGCTCTTATTGGCATGTTGTTACCGAGGAACTGAAGAGATAAAATAAGAAACTGGGAGACAAATACACAAGCTTCCATATTTACCTTGCTCCCTCATGGAAACTGATGAGCATCCCTCAGGGCCGCTTCTCATTGGACACAGCAGCGTGTGGTCCCGGTGTCATTTCAGAGCCTGTCACCCATGTGAGGGACCCTGTGTTTTGTATGTATGTATGCCTTATGAGGTTGATATTTCACGTACCATGTCTGTGAATGGTGTTGAGAGAAGTGAACAACACTAGAGATATAGATGGAACATGTTAAAAGGAGACTCAACTGTTAAACGTGAAAAAAAATTAAGTTCACTCTGCAGTTCTTTATCTCTCTACAGAATAACCACTGCTGTGCTGCTTCTGACCGCTGGGTCCCCAGTCCTCCCTCGCACTTGAATGTGATGGTAGGTGTTGACCATGTTCCCCTATACTCTCCTCTGATTGCTGACTTGCAGTAGTCTTCTTTCACTTGTCTCCTGAAGTCTGGGCCAAGTCCACGTAAAAGTTCCAGAAAAAGAAAAGAGAGGAAAGTGAAACCCAGAAAGTGACCTTGAATTCCCAGGAAATCCGAAAATGTCCGTTTTCCACGTGTTTGGCTGTATAAACCCTGGGTGCTGCAATTACCCTGTAGACCTGAACATTACCTGCTGGATCACACCTTTTCTTCCTTACAGAACCCTCTTTTCTGTAAAGACAAACGTTTCTGCTGCTGATGACATAAGTTATTCATCCAAAGTCTTTCCAGGAAAACATTTTATTTCCAAGAGTTAGGGAAGAACCTAAGTGCTTCCACCATAACATACTTTTTTCCTTTTGTTTTTTTGGTCTTTCTCCCTCCCTTCATAAACTTGATGTCAGCTTACATTTGACTTGACTGAAATTGGGAGATCATGCAGACCTTACTGGGGGCAGACTGTGGCTCTTGTGTGGAAAGAAAGACGACCCATGAAGCGAGTTTGCGAACTTTCAGCTTCCCTTGGTCAGGCATCCAGTTGCCCATTTGGCCTCACTTTTCACATTCTTTCTGGTTCTGTTCTTAGAACCTGAACCGTGGGTTTAGAGAGAATCCTGAGTTTAAATCCCCAGAGTCAAGTAACACAAATGCACCTACTTGGCAAGGTTGCATTTCTCCACTTTGATTATATCACTATTTTCATATTTCAATTAATAAAAGTTTTTTTTTTTTAAGCCAATGCAGGCAATTAAAAGCATTGCATTCCCTTTGTTTGTGCAAGAAGGAAACGTGAAGGTGCTTCTGAAAGGTGAATTCTGTTGTTTTAATTGGAACATCCTGCTGCTGCTGCTGCTGCTGCTAAGTCGCTTCAGTCGTGTCCGACTCTGTGCGACCCCATAGATGGCAGCCCACCAGGCTCCGCCGTCCCTGGGATTCTCCAGGCAAGAACACTGGAGTGGGTTGCCATTTCCTTCTCCAGTGCATGAAAGTGGAAAGTGAAAGTGAAGTCGCTCAGTCGTGTCCGACTCTCAGTGACCCCATGGACTGCAGCCTACCAGGCTCCTCCATCCATGGGGTTTTCCAGCTAAGAGTACTGGAGTGGGGTGCCATTGCCTTCTCTGGAACATCCTACGATCTGTCATTTTCCCCATCACGTTAGCTGTGAAAGGAGCAAAAGGAAGAAGCAAAACAAAAATCATACCCTGAAACTGACAGGAGTAGATTATGAGTGACGAAAATGTAATAAGCTGATAAAAGCGCCTTTGACGTCTGGCAGAGATGACTGCAAGTTTCAGCTGAATTGGTTTTCCAGGATTTCGCATTTATGCGCCTTTGTAGTTTCACTTTGACAAGGGGTAGTGTTTGTGAGCGAAGCCTTCATGCAATAAGGAACTGAGAGATTGAAGCCCTCATGCAATAAGGAACTGAGAGATTGAAGTTGAGAAGGAGGACTTGATAAACTAGAGCTTGACCGCAGTTTTTGTGGAAAGAAAGCAAAGGAAACCAGAAAGAGTGGGGGTGAAGATGGAGAGGGAGCTGCAGAGAAAGGCCAGGCTCCCTGTCAGCCCTCGCCTTTGGGCCCTTTGCTGACAGTAGACAGCTTGGGGTACAGCCTCACTACCCCCAGGCTTGAGTAATGGCAGCGGGAGTCGGGGCCAGTGTCTGTGTGGAGGTGCCTGGTTCCATCGTCACCCAGATTATCATTGAAGAAGACCACCTGCCAGTGTAGATTTGACTCTGACTCGCTTTATCTGCATCATCACAGTCAGTCTGGGTCAACTTCTTTGGCCCCGGAAGTCATTACTTTACAAGGAGGGATGGGTATCTGATACGAAGCCTGGTTCAGCCTCTTGACCTCATTCTTCAAGTGAAATTGATTGTGTGATCTTTTCATTGAAATCATACATCTGGGAAGCTCAGTGGTAAAGAATCTGCCTGTGATTCAGGAGACTCAGGTTTGATCCCTGGGTTGGGAAGATCCCCTGGAGAAGGAAATAGCAACCGACTCCAGTATTCTTGCCTGGGAAATCCCATGGACAGAGGAGCCTGGCGGGCTACAGTCCATGGGGTTGCAACGAGTCAGATACGCCTTAGCCACTAATCAGCAACAGCAATTGAAGGTTTATATCCATGTTGCCAGGATCAACAGAAGTTTTTTTTTTTTTAATGACATATTTTAAAATAAGTATGTCATTATCATTTCAACCTATTGTCCAAGAAATGTTTACTCTGGCCATGGGTTAAGGGTTAAATTGAAGCTTTGGGATTCTTACAGTGGTGTTAGCATGGCAAGCGTCCTAGGTACACCAGAACCCGTCCTAAACCACAGCCACCATTCACCATGCACTTTCTAGTACATGGACACACAGGAAGGACCCTGACGCTAGTAACTGGAAAAGTCCTGTTTCACTCTTGGCCCAGCTCACATCTGAACTCCACATCGCAATACCCTGCTAAACTTGGTCATAGAACAGGATCTGAGGGATGTTTTCCACCTTCCTCAGCTCAGACTCGAATCTGTCCACAACAGATTACACGCCAGGACAGAAGCAGGAGGAGGCTGGATGGGCCAGTCTCAAGTGGACATATGAGAGATACGGGCGGTATCTACTTCTCCATCATCTGTGCGCGAGAGCGTGGCAGGCCCTCAGAGATAGAAGTGCATCAGCTCGTGTGACCTTTACACAGTAGTGACCAGGCAGCTCCAGGCTGGGGCTCGGCTACTCCCATGGAACCTAGGTCATGGAAAGTGCTCTTCTCAGAGGGACGGGAGGGAGCGAGGTCTTGAGGGTCTCCTCTGGAAGTCTGTGTGACATGGTTCCTCAGAGGTGTCACCTCTGGCTGTGACCTCTGACTAATTCTCTTGTCTACTTAGCGTGTAGATATGTTATCCATCGCACACACTATGACCTGTTGTCCTTCTGTGGCAGAGTCGTGTCCCACTCTTTTGCAACCCCGTGGACTGTAGCTCCTATTCTTGTGAAAAATAGTTGAAAATAGAAAGAATGATACCTACAAGCTGTTGATAGTTTGTTACAAGAGACAAAGTGTGAAAGGTAAGAAATAAAACAGTTAAACGACATTTCTTAAATTTCTCACAAGCTGTACTTTGACTCTGGGGAGTCTTAATTTTTCTCATTCTCTCTAGTAACTGTACTTTAATATTTTCCCTATAAATATATTTCCCTATAAATATAAATTATATTTAATATACCCTTGGAGGAAAGTTTTGTCCCCCTAGAGACAGTTGAGGATGTCTGGGACATATTTTGGTTATCACGACTGTGTAACCGGGGATCGCTCCTGGGGTCCAGTGGGTCATGACAGTGTAACCAGGGGTCACTCCCAGGGTCCAGAGGGTCATGGCTGTGTAACCAGGGATCACTCCCCGGGGTCCAGTGGGTCCACACCAGGGATGCTCTGCATGTTTTACAATTCTAGGATGGTCTTCCCAACAGGGAATTACTTGGCTCAAAATGTCAGCAGTACTGAGGTGCAAACCCCTGGTTTTTAGCTTGTTAAATAATCTCTCTTTGGACCAATATCTCTCAGAGATAGATGGATAGATCTCTACCTCCAGTTGTCAGCACCTGCCTTCTGTGAAAACTACACATTTAGGTGGTTTTTGCTGCTGCTGCTAAGTCGCTTCAGTCATGTCTGACTCTGTGTGACCCCACAGACAGCAAACCACCAGGCTGGACCGTCCCTGGGATTCTCCAGGCAAGAACACCAGAGTGGGTTGCCATTTCCCTCTCCAATGCATGAAAGTGAAAAGTGAAAGTGAAGTCGCTCCGTCATGTCTGACTCTTAGCAACCCCATGGGCTGCAGCCTACTAGGTTCCTCTGTCCATGGGATTTTCCAGGCAAGAGTACTGGAGTGGGGTGCCATTGCCTTCTCTGTAGGGGGTTGTCAGTGACTTCCTAATCACCAAATCTGGGCTTCCCCGGTGGCTCAGTGGTAAAGAATTTGCATACCAAGCAGGAGATGCGGGTTGGATCCCTGGAGAAGGAAATGGCAACCCACAAGTATTCTTGCCTGGAGAATCCCCATGGACAGAGAAGCGGGTTTGCTACAGTCCATGGGATTGGAAAAGAGTTGGACACGACTGTGTGACTAAACAACAACAAATCACCCAATCTAACAGTGTTTCATCATTTTTGATATAATTCAAGCTTTAGCAAGGTTTAATATTTCTGGTTGTTCTGTAATTCCCTCTTTCCCAACTTTTGTACGTACCTCCCCTTGTGCTTTAGTGATGCTTTCTGTTTATAGTTTTTTTGGGTGGTCTGATTGCTTCCCACGTTTGTGCTACTAAAAGAACGCCAGTGACTCTGGACTCTGTTTCTCTCAGATAGAATGGAACTTCATGGAGTCTTTATCCATGCTGGGCTGTACTTCAGTCCCTCTCGTAGAGGACACTCCATGAATTTTCCAGTGCTTCGCTGCCTGAAGCCGAGTGGAAGCTCCTGCCCTTTCTGGTTTTCATTTCCCTGCAACATGTGTTCTGTTACATTAGTAGCTAATTCGTACCAGTCTGAGGGAATCCCACCACTGCGGTCCTGGATTTTGTGACCTATGACCCACAGGGGAAACTCTGGATCTATGCTGTTTTGATGCATGAAAACCAAACCCAAATAAAATGAAGAACTGTTATCTGGAGCTCAGCCACCGGCTAGTCTCTATCAGCCCAGGGTTGCTGGAGAGTGATGTGTCACGGACCCAACGTCAAGTCCATAGGGTTGAAAGGAGGTACAGACTTGACTATTGTCTATATCACTCAAAGTGATAGCTACGCGGTGTTAATCCAAGAACAAGTGGAAGCGTTGGCCTTTGCGACACTCGGGAGCTCCTACTGAGAATGATTTGGCAACATACGTCTTCTCGAGGGTTTTCATTTCTTCCCAGGCCCCTTACCTGAGGTGTTGGTTGCTATTAGGACAGAATCTTCTGTGAAATTTTCTTTTTCTTCATAATTTCAAAATTTTGTCCGAATTTACCCATGTGTGGGCTTATTTCCATTAATAGCATTGAAAACAACTGGAAACAAGTTGAATCTGTTTAATCTCCAGTCTAGAGTGTTTAGTTTTGAGTTCCAGAAAGTTTTTAATTATGGACTTGATTACTGTTTCTTCTGCTAGTGTTGAAATAGTGCATTTTTTCCATCCTTGGAAATAATTGTAATTCTAAGCTTCTATATTTATCATCTCTCCTTTCACCAGATTTGGTCCTTTGCTTTTTACCTCTTTATTTTGGAAGAGGTATTACCAAGGTTGTTTGGAAATGACTGATTGAAAATTTTTGCCTTTAAGATCCTGTCATGAAGACTTTAATTTTGCCATTTTAATTTTAGTTGTTGCTCATTCTTTTTATTGTCTCATGTTTTTTTGTGCATGGGTGTTTTTGTTTGTTTGTTTCAGCTTATTGCCTTTATAGCTAATTTTTTGGTCTTCCTGATTCATCTTTTAATATTGTTATCTTATGTGTTTGCTCCTTATGGGTTTTTTAATACTTATTATTTATTTCTTGTTTGGCTTCATACATATATACATAAATATAAAATATTTATAGTTTACTTATTTTTATAATATGTATTATGAAAATATAAATAAATATTATTTATTCTTTGTCTGCATGGGGTCTTAGTGGGAGCATGGGGGAACTTGGATCTCGGTGACAGCACTCGGGATCTCGAGTTGCAGCGTGTGAACTCAGCTGTGGCTCTAGTTCCCTGACCAAAGGTCCAACCTGGGCCTCCTGTATTGGGAGCACAGGTTTTAGCCACTGGACCACCAGGCAAGTCCCTACTGCTTAACGGGTTTTAATGTTTGCTGTACAGAAGGCAGTTCTGTTATACTACTGAGCATTGTCTTCTGGTTTCTGGACTTGAATCCTTTTCAGAAGTCCATATCTTCTGAGTTTTCTCGAGGCTTTCTTTCATCTTATTCTAAGGGCCCTCTGTCCTTAGGTCCATTTAGCTGTTCTTTCTTTTTTCCCATCCTTAAATGAGGAGAATCTGATCTCACCGAGTGTTTGGAAACACACGAGGTGTGTGCAGCGCTCTTGCTTCTATTCTGTCCGATATTAAAGAGAGAACTTTTGGCCCGGGACCCTGCCCAAAGTGGTCGTTCGTCTAGAAGCTCTGCTGTGCTGAGATGAGGGATTCTTCTAGAACATGTATAAATTCAACATGTTTGAAATAGGCACCTTTTCCATCAATACTGACAGTGACTGAATTGTGAACATATTTTGTAGGGTACAGTGAGGAAGTCAATCACAGCTCCATGCACTCTCCATTCCATTCTGGCCTCATTTCCTTGGAAACACAGTCCCAAATGGACGAAGTGATGGGAGAGTTTGCAGGGAAGAGGAGAGGGAGGTACAAACAGATTTCTTAATATTTCAAAAAGTCGTATTGCATAGTGGAATTCTGATTGCCTAATTTTGAAATTGTTAGCTATTTTCCCTTCCTATCTTGTATCACCATTTAAATTTTAAGTTCCCGGCCTGAATCTTACTCTAATTAACCCCCTCCTTTAGCCCTTTTGGCTTCCCCAATATCTCAGTTGGTAAAGAATCTGCCTGCAATGCAGGAGACCCTGGTTCTATTTCTGGGTTGGGAAGATCTGTTGGAGAAGGGATAGGCTACCCACTCCAGTATTCTTGGGCTTCCCTGGTGGCTTTGCTGGTAAAGAATCTGCCTGCAATGTGGGAGTCCTGGGTTTGATCCCTGGGTTGGAAAGACCCCCTGGAGAAGGGAACAGCTACCCACTCCAGTACTCTGGCCTGGAGAATTCCGTGGACTGTATATCCATGGGGTCACAAAGAGTCGGACACAAGTGAGTGACTTCCACTTTCACTTTAGCCCTTTCATAGTGATTAATATAAACCGTACACCAACTATGTAAGAGCTTTAGAGAATGTGGCAAATATTGTTAACTAAAACAACAATCTCCATCTCTTCCCTACTCCTTATAAGCAAAATTATATGTTTGTTTTGCATGAACTGTTTAGGGAAGGTCATGTGGTACCATTGGGTCCAAGGAGAAATCAGAGGAAGTATCCCTAAGGGGCTTGTAGGAAGAGCTTCATGGCTAATTAACAGAAGATGTAAGCGAGAGAAGCCTCACCTTCCACTGTTGGTCATTGCTGTGTCTGCTTGTGATGGCTGGAACCACAGCAGCCACCTTGTAACTTTAAGGGATACACGTTGAGAACAGAGCCAGCATGATAAGGATGATAGAGCATCAAGATGGAAAGTGACAGATCTTTGAGAGCATCTTTGATGTGTTTAATTGTCCAGTTCCGGATCTGCCCTAGCTGAGAACATCTTGGCATGTAAAATAATGAAGCTTTTTTTTGGCTTAAGTTTAGAGTTTCATTTTATGGAAATTGAAAGCATTCTAAGTGATTGGAAGAATGAAACGTACTCATTAAGGCAAGTATGTGTGTGTGTTTTGTAGATGATAAAAGAAGAATCTTGTGGTTATTTTGTTCACAAAAAGTAGGTCATCAGAAATTGAAATACAAAGTAATGATTGTGCCTCCCAGGTGGCTCAGTGGTTAAAAAAAAAAATCCACCTGCCAATGTAGAAGACACAAGAGATGCAGGTTTGAACCCCGAGTCAGGAAGATTCCCTGGAGAAGGAAATGGACCCAGTATTCTTGCCTGGGAAATCCCATGGACAGAATTAACTCCTTCTCCAAAACTGGTTTATGTTGCTGGTAGCAAACAGGTTAAGAAAAATAATGAAGTTCTTTATGTAGAATACAGCTGGAATTTTAAACCAATAGGAAATGAGGAACAAGACTAGAAAGAAACATCTATTCTCTTCCTTAACCCACCCACAGGAGACTACATTACTGCAGCTGTCCGAGAAAGCCCAGGCTAAATCCAGCCTTCCATTTGCATGGTGCATATTAAAAAGTAGGAGTATGGTCAGCTGCCGTCTTCCTTGTGGTCGATGCATCTCGTTCTCCTTGGGATTTTTGCAGAGTGATGATCTAGTTTCATATGACATAATACCATGTGAATGAATCTGTGTCACACCGTCACTTTGAATTCACTGGGGTGACTCAGAGCTCCCAGTGGAGCTCAATAATTTGTGTCTAGTTCCTACAGTCAGAGTAGCAAACTGTGAGAAGCCACCACCAGGGTTAACAGACCCACTCTCCAGAGTCCTTCTCAGATCCCAGGTCATTTGTGGAAGAAAGAAAAAAAAAAAAGATTGCTACTCAGTTGCTCAGTGATGCTGAAAACTGAGAATGATTTTCGTATTTTAAGGAAAATCTAAACCTAATTTGGGTTTACTTTCATGACTTCCACTCTGCTCTTGAAATGTATCTATATCTGTAGAGTCTACCTAGGCGGTGTGGCAACTGAAAGGTCAAAGAGATTTGGAAGCATACGGATCATTGAGCTATTTCCCAGTTAAGAGCCACAAATGCCCCCATTTTACCCTAGCACTGTTCAAAGGGCAGCTATCCAACCGTGTCTTAGTTACCATGAACGTCATCATGGGAAATACGGTCTTTCTGGTGGTTAGAGGGATTCAGGGTTCAAGGGGAGATGACCTTTATCAAAGACCCCTGACCCCACTGGAGCTACACATACAGAAACCATGACTCACACTCTAATAATCATTAATCCACATTCTGCCTTTTCTCTGTGTATTTTGGACAAATAGCTCTTTCGAGAGGCAGAAGAGGCTCTTTGCCCATGCTGTGATATGGCACATGATATGCCAAGTCAATGATATCAATAATTTAATAAGGAAAATGATAACCACATTTGAGTGTAATCACGGTGAGAGGGTAACAGGCAGGAAGGCCAGGGGTCTCCAAACGGAGGAGACAGGCTGCGAGGGTCATTTTTTCTCTCTCTCTTAAGCGGCAGGAAGAAACACACTAGTGTTACATTTTCCCCTTCTCTGTACAGATTTAAAAGGAGCTTTCTCTTAAAACTCTGTGTTGACACAGTGACACCTGCTTCCACCTGAACTTAACTTTTCTCAAACCTTGAGCTAACCAACGCATTTTTCTTATGGAAATGTTTGTCTTAAGCTATGTTAACGGGCTATGCATTTACCCCAGACCCTGTCTCCAAGTCCGTTCCCCCTACAGGCTCAGAACCGACCTGACAGACCAGTATGTGATACTCATACACTCGTCTCCTAATCTGTGTTAATGAAACTGTGTATTTGTATGGGAATCTGCCTTTCTTCAAGATTCACGTCAATTGTGTTATGACTCGGGATGACTCACCTGGTGTCAGGATTATCTCAGATTGCATCTTGTGGGTGAGGGGTCTGGTGCCATTCTCTGAGTTCTGAGACATTTCCTTTCTTTAATTAGCAGACTGCTGGTAGCTATATAACATCCAGCTAAAGACTTAGCAGGGGCGTACTCTTTCTGCCCCCTTCAGAAGCTTTCTCTATCTCTTTTATGCTTTAATAAAACTTTATTACACAAAAGCTCTGAGCTATCAAGCCTTGTCTCTGGCCCCGGATTGAATTCTTCTCCTCCAGAGGCCAAGAATCCCGGCGTCTTTTGTGGTTCAGCAACAACCTTTCAATGGTTACCAGAAGGCGGGAGGCAGAAGGGTTAGGGGGAAACCTAAATTGGGAGTTTGGGATGGACATATACACGCTGCTATCTTTAAAATAGATAACCAAAAAGGACATACTGTACAGCACAGGAACTCTGCTCAGTACTCTGTAATAACCTAAATGGGAAAAGAAGCTGGAAAAGAATAGATGCATGTATAACTGAATCACTTCGGTGTATACCTGAAAGTAACACAACATCGTTAATCATTTATACTCCAATATAAAGTAAAGAGTATAAAAAAGGACTGCAAACTAAATATATAGACTTTTCTGCTTTCTGTTCATTTTGGGTATATGTTTCACTCTCATAAAATGTAAGTGGCTGGGCAGAGGTGAATTGCTATTTTTGAGAATTCCTTACATTAAAGTACACTTCTTTGATCAAAGCCAGTTCAGCAGTGGGAGGTTGTCTTTGAGTCTGGAGTCCCCAGAGCACTTGGTACCTCCAGGTGTGAGGCTGTGGGGGAATTGTTTGTATGGGAGTGTACCTGGAAAATGTAAGAAATGTCATGTCAAGAAAGAGAACGTGAGTTGGTAAGATTACAAGCTTTCCATTTTGTTGGGATTTCTGTGTCGTACATAGAGATACGCACATTGCAGAGAAATGCAAGTTAATTCAGTATGACATAGAATCTCAGAGTGAGAGCTTGTCAGGATGGCTTGGTTTAGTTCATCTGAGCCCCGTCAAGTTATCTGAGCTTCTCTAAGCTTCAGTTTGCTCATTTGATAAATGGGAGTAATAATAGTATCCAAGGAATAGACGAGATAATGCTCATAAAACGCTGATGAGAGCCTCACTCTTACTACTGTTATTATTAATATTCCCCAGGTACTTGCATTTCAAATGCTTGTTTATTTCCCTAATGGGAAGTCAGCACAGGAATGTGAGGTAATGATTCCCCTCCTTTATTTTTTTCCTACACTTTGTATTTCCATTTCACTTTAAACAAAAAACCACCTTCTGCCCTTTTAGTTCAGTGTTAAATATAATACATATTAAAGATCCCATGATGAGTAAGTTTTAGAGCAAGCAGTAAAATTTTACCAGGAAGTAGAAAGCACAAGCTGGTTTCAGTGGGCGCCGTTTGCCTAATACTTGACCTTCAGAACCTTCTGTAACCTCCCTTTGGATTCCACCCCATGTTCTCTGTGACGATAGAACACTTCTTCAGGGATGCACTAGCTTCCGCCCTCCTTCATCACAGCAGGCCTGGGTCGTGCCTTCACTGAGGTTGCCCAGATGCTCCGACCCGTTACTCAGCACTTGCTGTGGGGGGGGGGAAAATACGGCTATGGACTTTGGAGAAATGCAAACTCCTTTCCAAAAGCTAGGCAAAATGGAAAGGGGAGGAGACCATCGATTAAGTAAAGGAGCGACGAGCAGAATGAGGCTCTCTCCACTTTGGAAATGGAACAGTGAGAGAAAACGTCCGAGTGCAAAGATTCGCCTCGTTTTCGTCCTTCGAGGGTATTTGTGCTCAGCGTCCTTACAAGTTATACTTTGGCTAAAAATGGAGTTTGTGCTTGCTCCAAATCTTAACTTCTTTTGTACTGCTTTTGGTGCATCTGCCCTAATGTATCTGTCATGAATTCAGGAGACTTGTCGGTATTAATCCGTCCTGAGTGTGTCCTCCAGAGACGTGAGGACGACCGTGTGAAAGCTTCAGTGCTGTTACACTGCTGGGGTGCTGAGACCCTTCGCAGGCTCTGCAGAGCCTTCAGTGTCTGGTACCCTCCCACCCGCCTGTCAGCCCGCCGCGCCCGCTCTCCAGCCCCCTCTCTGCTGCAGCTGCGCTGACGGCCTTCGCTGCTCCGAGGGCGGCCAGGCGCACACCTGGCTGTTCGCCGGCTCCTTGGAATCCTCTTCTGCGAGACACTTGTCTTGCTCAGCCATTCACCCTTCATCTTCTCATTGAGGACTGCTCCGAACGCCCCAAGCAAAAATGCAACTTCTTTCAACTCTTAAGTCTACACTGTGTTTTTGTCTTTTCAAGTTTTCCATTTGTTTTCCATTTCCTTTTTGTTGGTATCACTCTCTGAAATGTAAGTGCCAAGATGGCTAGGGTTTTTATGTTTTTCCCCCGTGTATCTTTACTAAGTAGAATAGTTCATAGTACTTGCTTAATAAATATTTGCAGATTTAATTGGTTAAGTAATCACTGATTCAGCCAAAAGGTTTCAGGGAAAGTGCCTTTCTCCCAAATTAGCTGTTGAACAGAGTGGGCTCTGGGAACGATCCTTTAGGTCTGCGACGGACACAAGTAGCTGTCTGTCTTCAGTGCTTGAGCGTTGATGGGTCAATATTGCCCTTGAATCTGAAATACTTTGAGGAGAATGACAGGGCTTAAGGGACCTTTCAACTGTGTGACCGCTCACTGCTGCTGAGAAAATGGACAAAATTCACTTCGTGGTACTACATGGACTGCAGCCCACCAGGCTCCTCTGTCCGTGGGATTCTCCAGGCAAGGATACTGGAATAAGTTGTCATTCCCTTCTCCAAGGGATCTATCCCCAACCCAGGGATTGAACCCGAGTCTCCTGCATTACAGGCAGATTCTTTACTGTCTGAGCCACCAGGGAAGCCCTTTACAATACCACATTTCTCATTAAAGTTCCATTTTTCTTTCTTATGTTATCCTCCCTTTATTTGGTGCAGCAAATTTATAGTAACTGCTCACGCAGTGAAAGCAGCTGACTAGAGAGGCTCTTAGATCACATTGCAAATGGAATTCTTCTCCTTTCTCAGTCCTTAAGAGTTACCCCTTGGTTTTTGAGGAGAGGGCTTGGAAGTTGATGAGGTCTCCAAGGAACCACTTGGAAGGTGGACAAGAATAACAGTCCCGGTCTGAGCACCCTGTCCCTGTCAAGGCCACACCGAGGAGAGGGAGCATGGGGAGTGTCATCTGAGGTCCCCGGTCCAGGGCGGGAAGACTGTCTGGAAGCTCCTGATGAATGAGATGCTAGACTTCATCTGCTGCGTTTCATCCCGGGCCCTGCTGCACATCCCGCCTCCGCTCGGGCTGATGGGAAGCAGATGTTTGCTGAGCGGGGAGAGCGCGCTCAGAAACACGGGACCCACAACTCAGACACCCTTCCCCTTTTGTTCCTCCCCAGAAACAAATTGGGGAGGGAAAATTACACCCAAGTAATGACCCTGCAAGAGGACTTAACTGCAACAGGTTGAAACCAATCCTGTGTTTTAAGGATTTGTGTAATTTTAAAAGAAAAAAATATATGTATAATTGAAAGTTAAATTCAGCCAATTGGATAGTTTTAGGAATTTTTTTTTCTTTTCACGTCAAGTCCTATTAGTGCTGTTTCCATAGTATCTCTTTGTCTCAGACTCCTCATGTTAATTCTTGTTGTCACTTTGATTCTCTTGACCTCTTTTCTGTATTATTTTTTACTATAGCTTTCTAACTTGCTTCCCCACCTCCTCTTCTCCAGCCCATTGCAGACCCTCTTCTGCTCTGCTGGTAGATTAATTACTTAAGTCTTAGGTCTGATCACGGTGTTGTGTTCCCAAGGCCCCTGCACAGACGTGCTTCCTGATGGAGTCCACACGGAGGTCGGAAGGATGCTCAGAACTTCACTGAGTTCCAGGCCCTGGTTGCTGTGGTCCCAGCTCCTCCCACGCCTCACCTGTTCGGGGCCGCCTTAGCGTCCTCTCTGGGGCAGGGAAGAAGTGGTCCTCTTGTCGGCATCCTGCACAGCTGAAGAAGCCCAGTGCGGACTTGCTGTGCGTCCAGTGTCTCCAATGGGGGAGACTACAGGCCGAAGGGGTCTCTCCTGACACAGCTGAGCTGTGTCGCGCTGTACAGGAGGTGGCACAGGTGAAGCAAAACTGTTCTTACTTTCTTCAGTGAGTCTGTTCTCAGAAACTTTGCTAAAGGTGTACTAGAACTCTTTCGCTGGACTTCTGGCTTCTCACAAAGGCAGTCTCATCCATGAGTGGTTGTCAAAAATCAGCATTCTCTCAGGCTGACGATAGAAGACTCCTATTCTGCCGTCTCGCTGGTATCTTCTGTGCAACTTCTTTTTCTGTGGACATGGGTAGGACTTTGCAAGGTCAAGTCCGTATCTTATTAGCTCTGTTGAAGTCCTGAACAGGCCCAAGTCCAGGACCATAATGGCATAATAGAAGACACTTAATAGAACCCTGAATCAATAATGACTGCCCACACCTTCCATTCAACATTCATCTTAAATACATTTAAGCACACGATCTTATATCTACTTTTGTGAAATAGTTAAACATAGATGTGTATCTTGTAGACAATATTCTGGTACCTGTGGTATTTTTGTTTGTTTCACTTTGATTTTACAGAACTGATGTGAGAGATAGAAACCCTGTTCAGTAGTATAATAAGCCAAAGGCCAACAGATGCTCTCTGGCCCCCCATCCCTGATCCCGTCTCCGCTATAGTTCTTGTGCGTCTCTCTGCTTTTCAAAGTCAGGCTTCTCAAGGATTCTTTCAATTTCATTTCTAGGCCCGGGAAGGACTATGGTACCTGCACAGAGTAGGTGCTTAAAGCATGACTAGAAAAGAAATGAATTGATCAGGGCATTTCAAGGCTGGACTAAACTTGCTGATTTTCACCTCAGGGAATAGAGAGATGTGAAAACCCATCAAATCCAGTTATTTTGTGGAGTGCCCCCCCCCACCTGCCCCCAACAAAATGATGTGTCTGAATGGCTTCACTGCAGGTTTTCCGGTTTTCCAGTTGTTTGACCAGTCTGTCTTCTTTTACCCCACCTTCAGGACTAGATGAGAACGTGAGCATGCCAATGAAAGCCTGAGCGCGTGACTTAGCAAATGCCGAGGGCTCAGTAAAGAGCGCTGTAAATTAGGGCGTTCATCTGGCTGCGAACACTGCTGTCCCCTCACTGGTGCACACACGTGCACCCATGCGGCTTTGCGGCTCAGTAGACAATCAGCACATGTTAGTAGAGTGAATGCAAGGTCCCTGCCGAAAGGCATTTGCCATTCCCTCATAGCTCAGTTGGTAAAGAATCCGCCTGCAATGCAGGAGACCCCGGTTCGATTCCTGGGTTGGGAAGACCCCCCTGGTAAAGGGAAAGGCTACCCACTTCAGTATTCTGGCCTGGAGAATTCCATGGACTGTATAGTCCATGGGGTCGTGAAGAGTTGGACATGACTGAACAACTTTCACTCTCACTTTTCATTCTGAACGTAATAATATTTTCAAGCATTAATCCCCAAAGAGCTCTACGAAAGGAAGGCATTTAATCAAGAGAGGATGTGTGCTCGTGTGCCAGAGGACTGAAAAAAAGCTGGATGCGCCTTTCATATTAGTTCTTGCCCATGGTGAGCCTGGCAGTTGGGGAAGAGGGGCGGAGAACGGGCTTCTAAATTTGCCTCTTGTTGGACTTTATAGAAATAGATGCAAGAATTGGGATTCACTGTTGTCTCTTGGCAAGCGAAGGTTGAAAGCTTGATTAAAGCAAACACTGATGATATATTAAATCAAAGTCAGTCTGTTCATTTGAGAAACATAGTGACAGTCAATGAAGAAGGAGAAGAAAGGGAAGAAATCGAGGGCGGCAGGGGGAGGAGAAGGAAAACAGCAGGATCAGGAGATGCTGTCATCTACCAAGTGCCAAATGTGTGTTAAGCTTTACGAGGGATTTTTAGGGTAATATCTTATTCTGACTTTAAAGATAAGAGCATCTTGTGAAGTAAAGATTGTTTCCCATTTTCCAGATGATGAAATCTGCAGGATTCTTAAGATTAAACCCGTTGCTTAAGCTTACACATGTTAAGTAACTGAGCCAGGACTAGAAGCTATGATGCCTGAGTGCAGATTCCATCTTTCCTCACCCTGCTTCCCAGAATAACATTTATCAGAATCCTGGGTTAAATAAATGAAGCTTCTTAAAGCCCATGGGACAATCATGTGAACTGCAAATCTTTAACTGGCTGCTATAGTGAACATTGCTTCCTGAAAATATTTGACTGCTAGTATTTTTTTTCCCCCTTGGAGCATATTTTAGAAATCCTGTTGTTAGGAATACACTGACAAATGCTATCTTGGCATCAATATTATTTTGGAATTATACTAGTATCTGGTTTTATGGTCTCCTTTCTTTCAAAACTGTTTATGGCATGTAATTTATCAAATCACTTTGCTTTTAACATATAAATATCTATTTGCTGAAATATCTCTTTCTCTTTTGGAACTTGCTAAGGTATCAAACCACAAAGTGTTCCTTTTAAGGCAGTATTCTTGGAGATATTTTTGGCTTAAAAATATCTAAGTTGCATCGATAAGCGTTTTTACAAAAAATGAAGTTCACTGTAAGTTCTTAGCCAATAAATATTCCTGTTTCATAAGCACATTTCTGTCACTTAGATTTTGAAAATAGAGGTCTTCTCATGGTCTTACCATCAAGAAAATGTTAGAGAGTATATTAAAACTTTTCTATAGCTTATTTCAGTTAAATCCAAGAAGTTATAGACTATGGGCTGTGTACAGAACATCGTGGAAAGTCCAAGGAATATTAGAATGAGATACGATCTCTGGTCACTGGTCTCAGAATCTTACTGTCTAGTAGCCTGTGATATTATATATATATATATATATAATATCTATATATTGCCTGTAAGATACATCAGATGAGAGTAGGTTAAATAGAACAAGAGGGCTGGGAAGGACTTCTCTGCTTAGTAGCTAAATGTTCAACAGCCTAACTCCCCCGACACAGGTGGCCTACCACAGGGAAGCCAAGGGTGTGTTTCTGCATGAGAAATATCACAGAGGAGAGTAAAATCTTGAAGCAGCATCCCCAGACCAATGAGTTTTCAAGGCATGCGAAGATTGGCAAAGGGTGCGGGCAGCTATGGTACTGGTGTTTATATTGCATGGCAAATAACTGTCTCAGTTCTACATGGCTTAGAATCCTAAACTGTTATGGGGAAAAGGAATTTTCAACATTCTTTTTCCAAATCCCACACATTAAAAAAAAAAAAAAAAAGCGCAATGCCAAGACACATCCACCCTGCTGGGAATCCATCGCCTGTGCGGGGGCACTGACTACTCCGTCTGGAATTTGCTTGTGTGTAGGAAGCGTGAAGTATATTAGTTCTTGGAAATTTGATACCAGACATAGACAGGTAAGGAAACACCAGTCAAGTGAACTTTATAAAGAAGTGACTTTGTGGATGGGGGAAAGTTAAGGTTTGTCAAAAAAATTCTTTTTGAAACTGAGTTTTTAAGTACTTAGAACTAGGGTAAAGCTTGTCCTGTTTGATTTCTGTTATCTTCATGCCTGGAGAAACTCATAAGTATGCCCATACATTTTGAAATGAAATGAGCACAAATTTCTAACCTCCTCTGTAAATGTCAGAAAAGGAGGGTAGGGTGACTGTTTAAAATTTATTGCTAGACTAGCCAGTGTAAGACCAGAATATTTGCAATCTAATTCCTGATTGGCTGTGAAGAATTGGAGAAGTTACTTGTGTTATGCAGACCTCTATTTCTCTATTTGTAGAACAGGAGCAAAGTTGTTCATTATAATCTATGTTATAAAAAGTGGAGCATGGAAGTCAAAATGACAGATTGGGTCAGTGTTGTTGTTGTTCAGTGGCTAAGTCACGTCTGGCTCTTCGTGACCCCATGGGCTGCAGCACACCAGGCTTCCCTGTCCTTCACAATCTCCTGGAGTTTGCTCAAATCCATGTTCACTGAGTCAGTGATGCCATCCAACCATCTTATCCTCTGTCCCTCCCTTCTCCTCCTGCCCTCAATCTTTCCCATAGTATAAGTATCTTATGAACTAATTAAAAATATATTCAGGAACAAAAATTGGAAAGAACCACAGGTGGGAAAAATGTGAATATTTAGGGTAGTGATATTTGGATAATTTTTATAACTTAAAAAAAAACACCATTGTAGGTTTTTATTGTTTGAAAGATGTAAATAATACTATGGGATTCTATTGCCAGTAAGGCGTAGCAGCTCCTGCCAGACCAGTCCTCTAATAAGTAAAGACACCGAATTCTGGACAAAACACAGAAAATGTAGGTAGGTACATGAAGGCATCGAAGGTAAGCAAACACAGGCAGACAGTGAAAGGAAGTTGCTGTCGGAGAGAAGGTGGCAGCTGTTTTTCAGAGCTTTTAGCCTGAGGACAGGGCCCAGTCAGTCTGTGTTACGTGGAGTGGCTGAATCTCAGACAAAAAACCTAAGTCATATTAGCTGGATTAGCTTGAAAAATCAAAGGAGAGAGGCTTGGGTGATCACAGTACCTGGAAATAGGAAGGGAGAATTCCAGAAGGCGAAGCTTTACATTCTGTGTTGACACTCTTCCCAGATTTCTGGTTGACTTCCCCTGGTTCCATAGCCGGGCAGACACTGAGGCTTTTCAGCATCTCAGAAGCTTGGTCAGAACACAGACTAAATGTGTAAAGGCAGGGGTGGATCTCTCTTGTTCTTTGGGCTGTGCTGACGGATTGTGTCTATAAGGGTGAAGGAGGCAAGTACTGGAGAGGGAATGGCCGTAAGTATTGAAAGAACCTAGTTCACAAAAAGAATGCCCCTTCCGCTGTGGGTTTTTTTTTTTTTTTGCCACAGATTTCTCTAATGGTTGCAAAATCTGTCATTTCGTCGTTAGTATTAGAGGCAGAGTAGAAAACAAAATGTTTCTAGGAGAGGAAATAATCTGACTTAAACAATATAAAATACTGTTTAGCTGGGTGGGACCACGTGCATAACAGCTATTTTTTGAGAGCTTGTCCTGTACCGGCACACTGCTAGGTGCCATAGATCTGGGTCTGACTCATCGTGTCCCTAGGGAGTGTGCACTCTTTTCCTAATTTACACAAGTAAAACCAGGCTCAGTGAGGTTCAGGAGCTCCGGTACATTTTGTAAGACTTAGCCAGCTCCCGAGAGCCCTGGTGCCTAAGCGTAAAGGAAGCAGGAAGCTTGCAGGCGGAGGGAGACTGAGACGTCATGCAGAGACACTGGTGACCCTGAAGACAGGCTTTTCTGTTTGATTCTGTTCCCTATGGCTGTTCTGAGACTGACACAGGTTCACACAGAAAAGGGCCTTGAGGAGAAAAGGTTGTTGAAAGACCTTGGAGGGGTCTGATTAACGTCTGACCAGCTGGAGCTCTCTCCCAAGTTCCATATCCAATCAGCCGGGAAGTCCTTCCTTAGAGATTCTTTCTCCTCGAAGCCCTCAGATATGCCTCTTCATGTTCACCCCAGCAGTGGTCCTGGCTGCCAGTGTCCCTTTTCTAAACTACATGCCTCTCCACAGTGGCCTCTTCATTAGCAAAAGCTAATCTTTCTAAAACAGAAATTTCATCAGAGCACTCCCTGCGTAAACATTTCAATGACTCCCTAAATCCCTCTCCATAAAGTCCATGGTCTCTTGATGTTGGCCATTGCTTCTAAATTTTTACTCTTATACTAGCCTTTGAGCATTGCTTTACCTACATCCCAAACTGTTTTACTGTAGGGCCGCACGTCATGCTCATTATTGAGGCTACTTTTCATTTTGCTGATTCCATCATCTTTAAATGTCCTTGGCTTGGCTAAGGGTCCAGGGCTGGTCCGGCAGAGTGGCAGCCACAGCCATAGTTTTCTTCTCAGGACACACATGGTCAACACTCACCGTGGGCGGCATGGCGAGGAGGCAAGACCTATCTCAGTCTGGCTGGTGTTAGAGATCTCTTTATCCTTATCTCTGTTATCATATTGACATGGAAAGGGTGTGCATGGAGAAGTAGCAAGCTTAACCCCTGAAACAATTCTTGCTTTGCCCTCAAGGAAGGCATCTAGGAATGCCTCAAGGAGTACTGTGAGGAAAGTATTTTGGAATAGATAGGAAGGACCATGGAAGCTGAAAGGAGCTATGACACCTGGGACACAAATACTAAAAGATAGAGGAAAGGTTCACTTTAACCCGCAGCAGCTTACAGCTTAGTGTGAAAAGAATGCCAGCCCCTCATCTTTTATAGCTTCCTGTTTAAAGAGGATGATCCTGGGGCCAGAGAGGCCCCATGTCTGGCTGAAAGGGACACAGTGGTTACAAAGGAAAGAAGCGCATTGAAGGCAAGTCAGAGACGCTGAGCCTGGACTCATTCTGGAGATGGTGCAGTAGAAATCGAGCCCGTAGGAAGACCAGGTGACGCAGAAGGTGAAGCGAAAGTATTGCCTTCATTTTTTTTTTGTAGAAGATCCTTCAGATAAGCATCTCTATCATTTCAACTTCTTCATCAAAAGGGAAGAAATAAGCAGAAGCAAATAGTTCAGGAAGATGTGCATGGAATTTAAGAAAAGTAATGCAGATGATTTAAAACCATCAGCAGAACTGGGCCTTTTGTAGAACAAAGATAAATGGCTTTGAGAGCCCAGTCGGAAGTTAGAAATGCTAGAGGTTAATGGTATTAAGAACAAGCAAGAAATCTGGGGACATAGCCCACGCGAAAGTGAAAATAAAGAAGCAGCAGAAAGTCTACTGAGCGTTGAAGAAGAGACACGCGTGGGTGTTAGGAGAGGAGACTACAGTTAGACTGTCGGACTCGTTACCCGAAGAAGGAGGTCAGAGAAGGTCGCCTTCTCGCCTCTCCCCTTGCCCGCGTTCATTTGACTTTATTTCCTTAGAACACCCGGGCCTTTCCCTTCTCACCCCCATAACACAGTGTAACACATGCGTGTTTTGAAATATAGACAGATGATAGCAAAGAGGAGAGAATAAGATACGTTTACCCGAGTGGAGAGAAGGTGAGAAGATTTATAAGCAAAACCAGCTGAAGATGCATCTTTAAAGCCTCGAGGAAGAGTGGTGTTCTTGAGCAGATGAGCTCCCTGCGGAACTTAATAGGGAACTCGCAGATTTTTAAATAAGCTATAGGCTGAGAAATACATTCAAGTTTGTAAAAAAGGGCCTGTTGGTTTGAAGAACGGGGAAGAATAAACACCCTAAACCACATTGAGCACCAACTGTGAAATATTTACAGGAATATTATTATAAAGTCTAGCAGCAGTAGGTGGCAGAGTGATGCATGAGACCCAAGCAGAATTGAAAGGGAGATGGCATGTGGCTGACTTCCTCTGAGAGAAATGATGAAATACTGCA
Source organism: Bos indicus (assembly GCF_029378745.1). Taxonomy (NCBI): domain Eukaryota; kingdom Metazoa; phylum Chordata; class Mammalia; order Artiodactyla; family Bovidae; genus Bos; species Bos indicus. Next base: position 60,493,060 of record NC_091778.1, read on the forward strand.
AGAAGGAGGATGGCCAGGTCACCCAGGGAGCAGGGACCACAACCAGCCCAAGTCTCCTCCAGAAGACAAGGACGCTTGTGTGCAAGTCAGGGAAATGTGTGGGCAGGACTCAGGAATATGTGCTTTTTCCATGTTTCCAAAGAGCATAGCAAGACTCTTAGGAGAATAAGCTAGAATATTTCGATGGCTTGGAATCGCAGACTTATTCGTGTTTTCCTTTGTAGGATGGATCCAGGGAATTTTTCTAGATGGTTTCATCCCTCTTACTTACCACTACCAGTCATCCTCCGTCCAGCAGTTTATGAGTCCTGCCCACTTTCCTTCATTAAAATCCCCCTCATTCCCTCAGCAGTGTCACTGGTCTTGTTCAAGCTTTTATTATTTATCACCCACACTGGTGCTTTGTTTTTGTCGTTTAGTCACTCGGTTGTGTCCGACTCTTTGTGACCCCACGGACTGCAGCCCACCAGGCTCCTCTGTCCGTGAGATACCCAAGTAAGAATACTGGAGTGAGGTGCCATTTCCTCCTCCAGGGGATCTTCCTGACTCATGGATCAAACCCACATCCTCTGCGTCCCATGCATTGCAGGCGGATTCTTTACCACTGAGCCACCAGGGAAACAATTAGAATTGTATCAGTGCTAAAATGGATTTTGGTAGTTTTGTAGCTGTGTAAGAGGATATCCTTGTTTCAAAGAAAAGCACGTATTTAATAAAGTGACACTTTGTAACACACTCCCAAAGGTGCATGAAATTATATGGATGCATGGATGGAGAGATCACTTCTTTTCCTGTTGCACTTTTATCGTATCTGGGTTGATATCGTTGCCTGTAATGTTATCATTTGTCTTCAGTTTAATGTCCCTGAGGACGTGCACCCTTTTGGATGTTTCCACATTGACTGATCCGCTCTGCTGTGAGATGTCCGAGACCTGCTGAGAAGCCACTAGTACCAAAACGTACTGTTCTGTTGAATGGGTGAGCAGCAGTCTGTAGTGGGAAGAACCAGGGACAGGAGCCAGGGGACCAGGTCCTCAGCTGTGCTCCTCACTAAGCAATCGTAGCCATTCACCTCGTCTAGGCAGTGTCATAGTTTATGGAAAGGAGGTCAGAGAATGTGAGTCTAAGATTCTGCTAGTCCTAAAGCTCTCTGTTTAAACATGTGATACAGAGAAATAATAGCAGAACACTCATTCATAACATGGTATGCAAATAACCCGGAAGGAAATAAAAGCATGAGTTATTAGCCAAAGCAGACAAGGCAGATGGCATTCTGTTGCTGCCTAAGCTGAAAGGTACATCTCTTCACACAGAAAGAACGGGAACCGGCCCAGAAAAGTCTTAAGTGATCATAGATGACAGGAAAGAACAACAATGATGGGTTCAGGAGTGCACATGCTCATCAGAAATAAATTAGACCAAGTGTTACATGTATAGCCATACATACGTGTATATGCCCATCCTGAAAACTCACCAGAGGGACTAATGTTGAAGCTAAAGCCCCAGGACTTGGGCACCTGCTGCTAAGAGCCAACTCACTGGAAATGACCCTGATGCTGGGAAAGACTGAAAGCAGGAGGAGAAGGGGATGGCGGAGGATGAGATGGTTGGATGGTATCACTGACTCAATGGACATGAATTTGAGCAAAGTCCAGGAGACGGTGAAGGACAGGGAGGCCTGGCGTGCTGCAGTCCAAAGACGACTGCAAAGAGTTGGATATGACTGAGTGACTGACCGACAAAATACAGTCATTACAATGAACAACTTCAGTCTACGTAGATGTTAATGAGGCAAATGAGGAAACAATGCAACAAGTTACATAAGGATATGGAGTCAGTGGACATGACTAAGTGACTAACACACACACACACACATCATACCATTTTAAAATACGATCTAAAAGTATAATATACATGAAGGAGGATAATGGTAAATACCAAAGTTTAGACAGTAGTGATCTCAGGAAGAAGAGGTCATATAAAAGGGACAAGTGTAATAATTTTGGAGACCAATAGACAAGAAGCAACAGCTTTAGAATAATTTCTTAAAATAAATTTGACCCAATTTATCAAAATGATAAGATTTTATGATAATGGTAGAAAAAGACAAAATGGTGTTTCTTATGTTATTCATTATAACTTTCTGAGTGTTCTGAATATTTTATAATGAGAGGCTACATCCCCAAACAAGAAAGTGTGTAAAAGTGAAGGATGAAATTTTCTTAAAGGGTTCAGAATAAAAACTTTGGAGAAAGGTCCTTAAGAAACAGAGTGATAAGAAAATGAAGCTAGGCATAACACAAGAAGTGCTTTTGCAGGTTTGGTCAAAAACCTGGACCCTAGACTTGAGGCTCACCTGTTTGTATTTTGAAGGCTATGGGCTGATCTCATACCTTTTCTGAGTATTCAGAATTGAGCTGCATATTTCTTGCCCATGTTGTCTGAATTCAGGCATCTAGGTTTTAGAGTATAAATCAAGCTTTCTTTTCCTCATGCTTCTGTGCTCAAGTTTAATGAAAAAAAGACATAGCTTTGTTTGGGAGGTGGAAGTTTCCTCTTTGGGGAACACGAGCAAACGTGTTACATGGCCATTGTTTCTGACAGTTCATTTGTGTGGATGAAACAATCCATTCATTTGGTGAATCCATGGAATCGGTGGCTTCCACTGTGTACTCCTTGAAAAGCAGACAGCATTTCAGGCCCTGGATCTACATTCCACAGACTTTCTGGTCTAATGGAATAGTTCTGGGTCCCTGGAGGGTAGTGAATGGCTCTGCGAGAGTGTTGATGGCTTTGCTGTGACACAGCGTGTGCATTTCTCACTGTTCTCACTTGGAGCAGTTCTTTTAAGAGTGCTTTGACGTATGACGTGGTAAGAAATGCCTCTCAGTGACCGTTTATGAGGGAAGTTGCTTGTGGACTTAGGTTCTAGTGCTGAAATGTGACCTGCTCATCTTCGTCAGGCAGGGATGCCTCTAAATGGACGGTGAGTGTTGTTTTTAATGGGCTTCCCTGGTGGCTCAGACGGTGAAGAATCTCCCTGCCAATGCAGGAGACGTGGGTTCAATCCCTGGGTCAGGAAGATTCCAGAGAAAAGGAAATGGCTGCCCACTCCAGTATTCTTGCCTGGTTGAGTTCATTTTTAATAGCACTTTGGAAATTTTCTTTGAAACAAGCATCTCAAAAACTCTGTATTTCCCTTCTATGTCCAGTTGGATATTTTTGGAAATCAGTATTCCTAGCATACCCACTCCAGTGTTCTTGCCTGGAGAATCCCAGGGACGGGGGAGCCTGGTGGGCTGCCATCTCTGGGGTCGCACAGAGTCAGACATGACTGAAGTGACTTAGCAGCAGCAGCAGCAGCATACCAAGAATTAACAGAAAATAATCGTAAATGGGGGGAGAGAATTTATCAATGAGCTACTGGAACACATTGCTCCACAGAAATTGTTCCTGTTACATTCAATGCTGATGTGATGGCGGGGTCGTTCTCACTTGTAGCAGGGAGGTGACTGCCTTGCTACTTCCAGGGTCACCCTGGTTCTCCACACTCTGGCAGCTGTGAGCAGCTTGGCTCCTCGGGCCTGTCAATAAACCATTCATGACAGATCTGCAGCATTTTGAGATAAAAATTCAATATCAAGGTCATGACCTTGAAAGATAATTGCGTGTATTTGGAAGACCTTGAACAGCGAACAGCCAGGATTAAAAATGAGTGAGGGACAGATACTGCCGTTAGCCCTCGTCTGCTTGCAGTGTCACAGCCAGAGCCCCTGGGCCAGCTCATCGGTGATGGAAGGAGATGCTCTCCGTTTATCCAGGAGCCCTGATGAGAGGCCGGGATTCCTTGTCCTTGAAGATGATGGGTCTGAACAAGGACCATGAGGAAAAAAATAAAACATCAGAAAGCGTAATTGCGTTTGCAATTATGGGACACAGGAAGGGGTGGCACAGGGAGAGGTTCTTGACCAGCCTGAGCCCTGAAAGGGGAAAAAGGATAAAGAGATTCATCCTCTGTTGGAATTAATTATCCTTGGCTGTGCCCCTAAACGAAAGCAGCTTTACAGCCATTATCAGATGCCTCTTTAGTAGTCAACTCTCTAACATCTCCCTGCTTTACTGTGAAGCAGAGGAGCGCAGCAGCCTTGGGAACTGGGGCCCTGTGTGTTCTGGTGACTGACTGCAGAGCTGAATTATTGGAACAATTATGTAGGGTTCTCCAGAGGGCTCCAGCACTGTAATCGCTGGAGAGACCGAGTGGCCCGCAGTGCCCTGCCTCCTGATTCTGCTCAGATTTACCCATGGAACCAAGCTGGTTACCCATGGAGCTTGTCTCAGACTGTTCTCTTTAATATTATTAGAATGTGGCATGGTGGTTTGAGTGTGCGTTTGGAATTCTGTTTAGTTCAAATCGCCGTTTCATAACCTTGGGAGACACGGAAACTTATGAGCCTCAATTTCTTCACCTGTGGAATGGGGAAGACAGTGTTCTTTATTAAGCACATTGTGTATTAGTTGGGGTGAACTCTGCTGATAGTAACAGGAAACCCACATTTCAAATTGGCCTGCCTAGTAACAAAATTTATGCTCTCACGCGAGTGGAAGTCAGGGTGAAGTATAACCATTGGCTCAGTAGCACTGCTTAGGGCTCAAACGTTTTCTATCTATCCCTTTGGCCATTTAATGGTGGCAGTGTGGTTGCATTAACTGCAAATGTTGTAACCAGGAATGATGTCAGGTGAGAAGAAAGATTGTCTCATTCTTGTATATTCTTTTTTAGTGGTTTAGTCGGTAAGTCATGTCCAACTCTTGAGACCCCACGGACTGGAGCTTGCCAGGCTCCTCTGTCCATGGGATTTTCTAGGCAAGAATACTGGAAAGTTAGTCACGCAGTCACGTCCAACTCTTTGTGACCCCATGGACTTAGCCCACCAGGCTCTTCTGTCCATGGAATTCTCAAGTGGGTTGCCAATTCCTTCTCCAGGGGATCTTCATGACTCAGGGTTCGAACCCTTGTCTCCTGCATTGCAGGCATTCTCCTGCATTCCAGGTGGATTCTTTACCAACTGAGCCTCCAGGGAAAACTTTTTAGGAGTAGGAAAATCTTTGCTAAAATCCCCTCACCAGATTCCCTTTCATGACTTATTGACTTGGACTTGATAACATGCTCATGCCCTGATCAACACTGAAAAGAATGGCATGATAATGGGGATCTTAAGATAATTACTCCTAGTAGATGTCAGGGAGCAGCCACCATGACTGCTACACAAAGTGTTTTGTTAATTATTCAGTGAGATACTGCACATAAAACATTTTATAGAATCCCAGGCACCAAAAGGAAAGAATAGCAAGGAGAGATAAGAAAGCCTTCCTAAGTGAACAGTGCAAAGTAATAGACATAAACAATAGAATGGGAAAGAATAGAGATCGCTTCAAGAAAATTAGAGATACCCAGGGAACATTTCATGCAAAGGAGGGCAGAAACGTTATGGACCTAAAAGAAGCAGAAGATATTAAGAAGACGTTGCAAGAATACACAGGAGAACTACACAGAAAAGATCTTCATGACCCAGATAACCATGTTGAAATGATTGCTCACCTAGAGCTAGACATCCTGGTCTGCAAAGTCAAGTGGGCCTTAGGAAGCGTCACTACAAACAAAGCTAGTGGAGGTGATGGAATTCCAGTTGAGCTATTCCAAATCCTGAAAGATGATGTTGTGAAAGTGCTGCACCCAATATACCAGCAAATGTGGAAAACTCAGCAGTGTCCACAGGACGGGAAAAGGTCAGTTTTCATTCCAATCCCAAAGAAAGGCAATGCCAAAGAATGCTCAAACTATCGCACAATTGCACTCATCTCACACGCTAGTAAAGTCATGCTCAAAATTCTCCAAGCCAGGCTTCAACAGTACATCAACTAAGAAATTCCTGATGTTCAAGCTGGTTTTAGAAAAGGCAGAGGAACCAGAAATTAAATTGCCCACATCTGTTGGATCATTGAAAAAGCAAGAGAGTTCCAGAAAACCATCTACTTCTGCTTCATTGATTATGCCAAAGCCTTTGTGTGTTTTACAACAAACTGTGGAAAGTTCTTTAAGAGACGGGAATACCAGACCACCTTACCAGCCTCCTAAGAAATCTGTATGCAGGTGAAGAAGCAACAGTTAGAACTGGACATGGAACAACAGACTGGTTCCAAATTGGGAAAGGAGTATGTCAAGGCTGTTGTCACCCTGTTTATTTAACTTATATATGGAGTACATCATGTGAAATGCTGGGCTGGATGAAGCACAGGGAATCAAGATTTCCAGGAGAAATATCAATAACCTCAGATATGCAGACGACACCACCCTTATGGCAGGAAGTGAAGAGGAACTAAAAAGCCTCTTGATGAAAGTGAAAGAGGAGAGTGAAGAAGATGACTTAAAACTCAACATTCAAAAAACAAAGATCATGGCATCCAGTCCCATCACTTCATGGCAAATACATGGGGAAACAGTGTCAGACTTTATTTTGGGGGGCTCCAAAATCACTGCAGATGGTGACTGTAGCCATGAAATTAAAAGACGCTTGCTCTTTGAAAGAAAAGCTATGACCAACCTAGACAGCATGTTAAAAAGCAGAGACATCACTTTACCAACAAAGGTCTGTCTAGTCAAGGCTATGGTTTTCGAGTAGTCATGTATGGATGTGAGAGTTGGACTGTGAAGAAAGTTGAGCCCCAAAGAACTGATGCTTTTGAACTGTGGTATTGGAGAAGACTCTTGAGAGTCCCTTGGACTGCAAGGGGATCAGACCAGTCAATCCTAGAGGAAATCAGTCCTGAATATTCATTGGAAAAGATAGATGCTGAAGTTAAGCTCCAATATTTTGGCCACCTGATGGGAAGAACTGACTCATTGGAAAAGACCTTGATGCTGGGAAAGATTGAAGGCAGGAGGAGAAGGGGACACCAGAGCATGAGATGGTTGGATGGCATCACTGACTCGATGGATGAATTTGTGCAAATTCTGGGAGTTGGTGATAGACAGGGAAGCCTGGTGTTGCAAAGAGCCGTACAGGATTGAGCGACTGAACTGGCTGAGGCGCACACACACACACAAAGCCCTCAGTGAATTGTTCATTACTAGCTAGTGCTCAGTTTACTAGTTTATACTAACATGGAAGTGCAGATAACACCTCTTATGTTTCTCTAGGAACTGGTTTGTTCTAATGAGCCAGGAGACTTTAAATGACAACAATAAATGGTAGACTTGTTGACATCAGTGTCGACATTCAATGAGCATGAATTCAGAATCTGTTTTGTGGGCTTGGGGTACTTTTATAGAAATCCATGCATTTGTTTGAGCTTCCCCAGTGGCTCAGCGGGTAAGGAATCTGCCTTCAGTGCAGGAGATAAGAGTTCTATCCCTGGGTCGGGAAGATCCCCTGGAGAAGGAAATGGCAACTGGAGTCAGTATTCTTGCCTGGAGAATCCCATGGACAGAGGAGCTTGGCGGGCTACAGCCCATGGGGTTGCAAAGAGCTGGCTTAGTGACTAGCCATGCAGGTAACTGGAGGAGTGCCATCCTTGGGAGTTACATCTACTGTTGGGACTGGGAAGTCACTGAACCATCCAGGAAGAAGGAAAATATTATTATGAGCAGAACAGTTTCTCAAGCCCATCCAGAGCCCCTCGCCTTCTTCCAGCACAGTGGTGGAAGATCTCTCCAGTGCTTTCAGCCCACACCGAGGACCTCAGAGATGCCCCTTCCTCCTGGCAGCCCTCCCTCTCTCCTGCTGCCCCTCGAGGTCCCCGGAGTTCCTGCCAGCTTCAGACCAACATCTGGTAGAACCCAGCTGGCTCCAGGAGCGGGGGAGGTGTTCCCTCAGATAATCACTGTTGTTCTTGCAGTGTCTCCAACTGCAACAGGGTCCTAACCGCAGGCTGGAGAAGGAGATGAACAGGCCCAGGGGTTTAAGATCGCTCGGTGTGGACTGAAGCGGGAAGGTCTGTGAGTTCCCTCACCCATCTCCCAATTCCCTCCCAAAGCGCTGAGGTTGAAAAAAAGGACACGGTCATTAGACTAATGAGGTGTTGGGAGTTTTCCCTCTTCCCCTGTGTTTTATTTGTTAGAGGATAAGTTCTGAATGGGGAACAGGCGATAGCTTGAACTTAGGGTCTAATCGAGGGTCCTAATTCCGGCTGCAAACTTTAAGATGCTTCGTAGGCATTTTCTACATTTTCTTTACAATCAATATGCAAGGTTGGCTGGGGCAAGCCTTGTAGCTTTTTGCATGACCTGCCTCCACTCTGGATCATGGCTAATAAGTAACAAGGGGACTTTCTCAGGCTCGGTGATGGGACGTTTGTTTGAAAGGGGCGATGCAGGTGCTTCTAAAACCTTTACCTCAAATGTGCCAAGACTCTGGCGCCTACAAGGGTGGTTTGGGACTCTTACAAGACCAGCCATTCTCTGGGAAGTTTCCAAGAGCTTCCTGTTACTAGTCAGGCAAAAAAGACAGAGATGAAGAAAAAGTAAAAACAGCTTCATTTCTTTTGGGGAGTTCAGCATAATTTTTGTGGTTCAAGACAGATTCAGAAAATGCCAAGCTTGCAGTAAATGTCACCTTTTGGTAATGCTGTGGGCCCGTTGATGGTGGTGTTGGTATTGTGGGGGCGGACGGGAGAAAATCCTTCTTCAGACTTTTCAGAATACTTTCAGTAACTGTTTCTTGACATCAGCAAACTCCTGTAGATTCTAAATTCAATTGGTGGTTTCTCTTTATGGCCTTGAGCTTTAGTTGCAGAATCCTGTATTGATTGTCTTCCTAATTTTTAAATACTTTATTAGCAAAATAAATATATCTAGTAAATACTCATGGAATTACTGCTTTCAGTGCTTTCGTTGGGACCTTAAAAAGGGGAAAAAAAGAGATATAGAGAAGGAAACTCTTTTTGTTACCACAAAAGCGTTATTATTATTATTTTTGTTTTTTTTTTCTTGTAGGAAAGGAATACTGTTAAGCCCTCAGATGCTGCTGGTTGAGCTACCACTCAGGAAGGACTGATGCCTCCTTTTTCACAAAGTTATTCAGGACATGTTTTCTTCTAGAAATGAACATTTTGCTTCCTTCCCAAACTGCAATACTGCACTTCAGAACTCACAGGAATACTTGATGTATAGAAGACTAACTGTATTTCAGAGTAAAAATATAAAAGAAAAATTATTCTAAAAATCTGTTCAAGACAACACTGTATGTGTGTGTGTGTGTGTGAACACTCAGTTGTGTTTGACACTTTGGAACCCCATGGGCTGTAGCCCACCAGGTTTCTCTGTCCATGGGGATTCTGCAGGCAAGAATACTGGAGTGGGTTGCCATTTCCTTCTCTAAGGAATCTTCACGACCCAGGGATTGAACCCACATCTCCTACATTGGCAGGCAGGTTCTTTACTGCGGAGCCACCTGGGAAGCCCTCAAGATTGTATAATGCTGTTGACTTTAGATTTCTTGTTGAGCTGACATTGGTTTGTGACTATTTATACAGAGTTCATGTGCGTGACATTAAGGCGGAGCCCTCTTGGTAGCTGCACTGTCAGGAAGAGAGAAAACAGGTGCCGTTGACTTTGGTGAGCTGAAGTCCACCAGCACCTTCTGTCTGTTTCAGAGCCTCTTCCCTTGTTCCCCCAGACACACACACACTCACACAAATTTCCTACTTGTTCACGAGTGGCCCGTTTATCTGGAGATCTGCTACATCTAGGCCGATTCATAGAAAAGAGAACTTTGCATAAGAGACAAGGATCTTTGCAGGAGCTAGTATTGATAATAGCCTCCAGCAGGGACCCTCCCTGTGAGGGTGGCTGCAACCTAACCAGCCTTTCATGCCCATGAAATTAAGGAATCCCCGTTACTCAGTTAAAAAGTGTGAATTCCAGTTTCAGTATTCTTTCAAATGTTTTAAATTACTGTAGTCTTTGCCAGTGTTTATTCATCCACTTATTTATTCATTTACCTATATATGCAGTAAATATGGGTTGAATTTACAATGTTTCAAGTTACTATCCAAGAACTGAGGATGCAAAATGAATGTACATGCGCTCTGCTCTCAAGAATCTCCCAGCCTCTTTCTAGATAGGGAGATACAGATTCATGGTTATAATAGGAAATAGTACATTCAGTGATAGAAACATTTAGAGGGTGCTCTCAGTGCTTAGAGGAGGGGGAGTGGGCATCACAGCTTAGGGGTTACCAGAAAAGAATTTCTGCAGAAAATGCTGTCTCAACTATACATTAAACTCTGGGTAAAGAGATAGTTGTACAAAAGGAGATGATCTATGGTAAGAGACTCCAGGCTTCTGGAATAGTTTATGCAAAATCGTTGAGTCAAGAATAGCCTGAAATATGGGCGATTATGAGTGAGTGCTCCAATGCTGCCAAAAAGCTTCCATCAGGGAGGGGAAATGTTAGCAGATAAGGTTTTAGGAGGAACTGGGAGTAGATCTCAGGGGGCCTTCCTGTGACATTTAAGAGCTTGGGTTAATCTTATGGGAAATTAGGAGTAGAATGGCTTAAATCATGGCATGACTAAATGTTTGTTTTAAAATACATTATTCTCTGTAGAAGATAGATTCCAGCAGTGATACGCTAGTAAAGGTTTAACAACTGCCTGTCTGAAAACAAAAAATCTTGACTATAGCATTTGCTGATTTCCATGGTGTAAATACTGCCACCGGGCGGATTT